>NW_006921677.1:10661862-10706055 GCF_000298275.1 Orycteropus afer afer
TCGCTATGAGTTGGGGCAGACTCAATGGCACATAACAACAACAACATCACTATAAAAGTAGATTGCCCAACCTTCCTTCCAAGGAGTGGCTGGTGGGTTTGAACCGCCAACTTTCTGGTTAGTAGTCAAATGCCCTAGGTACTACACCACCAGAGCTCCCTCAGCAACATTAATGACTCATTTTTCACAGTGAGTTAACATTCTTTTTCATTGCATTCTGTTTGCTCCATTTCTGGTACTCTAGTTTCCCTGCCCCCTTATAATCTCATTTTGCCTTTAGAGTAATTGCTGACCTTTCAGTCTCATATAGGGTTTTTTTTTTTTTGTTCGCTTGTTTTTTGTTTTTAATAGAGCACCCTACTCATGGATAATATCCTTTATTTTGTGTTTGTGTGTGGCTCTCTTATTTTGCTAAAAAGTAGTCTTAGAATAGCTTCAGTTCAAGGTTTAAAGAGTTATCTCAGGGTAATAGTCTCAGTGAGTCCTCTGGTCTCAACTGGTCCAGCAAGTCTGGCCTTTCTAAGAATTTGAGTTCTATATAATGTTTTTATCCCATTCTATCAAGGTTCATCTATTGTAGCCCTGATCAGAATGGTCAGTAGTGGTAGCCAGGTACCATCTAGTTCTTATGTCTCAGGGTAGAATGAAGCCTGCGTAGGCTATTATCCCAGTAGCCTAGTTTCTTCTCTGGGACTTTGGTTTATGTCTTTCTTTTTCACTCCTGATGAGTAGAGACCAGGGAAGGATAAGATTGAGGTACTGGAGATTCTGAAAAAGATGACTTCATAATTTCAAAGGCTTTTGTCACTCTTTATTATGGTGGCCTTATTTCAAAATGTTTGACTTCTCCCTTTCCTCAGTACTGATATATAGATCACTAGTCCAGCTTCAAGTCTTCCCAGCCATGACTAAAACCATTTCAAGTGAACGAGCAGAATGAAGAAATGAGGATAGAAAGGGGAGTAGGGTGGAAGATTTTTCTGAAGACTTGGGAGAGGAAATGTGAAGAGAAGGGAAGGCAAAGTTTAAAAGATGCATAAGTGTGAGTGGCTAATAACTGGAATTATAAATGGGGAGAGACAGAGTAAAGGGATCCAATGCAAATGAAGATAAGAGATGGTGAGAAACATCCATTGGGTTAGACAATTTCCCACACTGATCTGCCAGTGAACAGAGATGGGATCGTGCAGAAGAGATGTGAGAAACCACTTGTGTGTGTGTGTATCCACCACCCATCTGTCAGTTTGTCACAATGTGGTGGCTTGAGTGTTGCTATGATGCTGGAAACCAGGTCACCAGTATTTCAAATCCCACAGGTTTCAGCAGATCTTCTAGACTAAGACTAAGAAAAAAGGCCTGGAGATCTACTACTGAAAATTAGCCATGGAAAACCCTATAGATCACAAGAGAATATTGTCCAACTGGACTGAAACATGCAAAGATGGCGCAGGATGGGGCAGGGTTTCATTCCATTGTATACAGGATCACCATGAGTTAAAGCTAACTTTACAATGGATAACAACAACACACACATACATATACATATGTAATTCTGCCTGTAAAAAAAAGAGGACCTTTTTCATAAGTTGACTCCTTGGACTCAGAAAACATTTGCATAAGTTTCATTTTGATCATAAGAAGAAACACATTCCTTCTCCTAATCCCTCCCACTCCCACTTTTCTGCAACTTCAGTCCCTTTCTCCCATCTACTTGATTTGGAAACACAGAAAAAGCACCTATTGTTTATATGTAAACTATAAAATATGATTTAAGACAATGTTTAGCATGATACTGTTAGAAACCTAGAGCTGCCTAGGAATGCACACTGGGATCCCGCCCTGGATAACTGAATGTCCCTGCCTTCCTCTGAGTCCTAGAGAAGAGATTTCACAGACTCAGGAAGGAACTTGAACTATTGAGTCATCAAACACAGATGTGTGATGGCCAGAGAAAGAATGCCTAACAACCTGCTTAAAAAAGACACCAAAAAAAAAAAAGACAAAATCCTTGGCTCTTTAATGCATTGCCCTTTAAAGTACCTAGGATAACCCTTATCCCATCTGTGTTAGAGTTCTGTGATGATCTACTAAAAGTTTCCTTTAGCTGTTTAACATATCTCTTGGTGGTTTTCTTAGTCTGTAAATCACTATCAAGAAGCTCTGCTGGCATGATGGTTAAGCACTTGGCTGCTAACCAAAAAGTTGGCAGTCTGAATGCACCCAGTTGCTCTGCAGAAGAAAGACCAGGTGAGCTGCTCCCATCAAGGCTACAGCCTAGAAAACCCAATGGGGCAGTTCTACTCTGTCCCATGGTGTTGCTGTCAGTCGAAATAGACTTGATGGCACACAAAGATACTAACAACAACAAAGCAATATCAGTTCTCATTTTTAAAATATTAATGTGAAAACCTAGAAGTCCCTCTTGTTGGCTTGTTCGAGAAAGTCAGACAATGGTGGTTATACACAAACTGGAAAGGTTTTCTTTTTTTCTTAGGTCAATAAAGGTTAATCAAACATATTTTTAGATACTGACTTGCTTTAATTCAGCAGCTATGCTACATAATTATTTTTACCATAGAGGAAATCTGTTCCTCAAAGTGTACTCCATGGATTACCTAGTTCAGATCCCTAGGTGTAGTAGTTAAATTTGTATGTCAACTTGGTTGGGCCTGATTGAGTGGATGGGCAGTTGGTGATAGTTATTCTTCATGATGAGACTGGCAATCAACTCCATGGTAGAATCTACCATAAGCAGCTGAGTAGCTGCCTTTGGGATGTGGTCTGCTTCCTGTATATAAGGAGAAGCCTTGGGAATGGTCTCTAGCTTATGACACACTTGAACCCTGCATGTAGCCATGTTGTTGTTCAGCAGCCTGCCATGCTCTGCCAGCCTTGGGACTTACAATGGACTTAAATTTATGGCCTACCGTGTGGTTTGGTAACATCAGAACTGTTCCTTTTTACTTGTCAACCTTGGGCTTGTCAGTCTCAGCAGATAGCAGCTGTCTGAGTGAAGAAATGCCTCTAGCTCCAGGAGGCCAGGAGCTGGAGGCAGAGCTGGACCCCAAGGTTGAGGGGCTTTCACCCAGCCCCTAGAGCCTGGCACTTTGAACTTAGACTTAAAGCCTCCAAACTGTAAGAGAATAAACTCCTGTTTATTAAAGCCATCCCATTTGTGGTATATTCTTGTCAGAGCAGCACTAGGTAACCAGAACACTGGGTATCACCAACAAGTTACAGAATCGGACTTTCTAATTTGTACATGTGAGACCTTGGAATCTGTGCTTTAAATAAATGCCTAGATCATTCTTACACACACTAAAGTTTAGGAAGCAATGACAGAGCCCAGGAAATAGAAATAATGTGTGTCAAGAGCCTAACAGAATGATTGGCACATAGCAAACACTCAAAAAAAAAAAAAAAAAAAAAAACCCAGTAGCATCAACATCATTATATGATGATGAAGAATACCATAGTACTGTCCCTTGTAAATACAGTGACTTAGATATCTGACTCTAATCAAAACAGAAAACTTATAACCTTGGGGATTAAGAAAAGTATAATAATCATATATTTTATTAATCATGTAGATTCACTCCATGGACACTGGATCTGGGTGGTTACTACATGAGCAAAATCATTTCCTAATTTATTGTTAGATATTTGTCCCTTTTTCTCTCCATAAGGTTACACATTAAAAGAGAACAGCCTTCCTGCCTCTCTCCCAAGCCCTGTCACCACTCACCCATAGCAAGGGGTTGTTGTTCACTCGTGGTTGACAGAATATTCAAAGTATCTCCCCTGCCTGCAGTCTGAGACGCTTTGCCAAATTCATAAGGGAAACTCTTGAGTGGTGCTGCCCTCCAGGGAAACCAATGGCTGGCTGGGTTCCGACTGGTACAAAGGAGATGCCAATGTGGCTTTAAGAAAACTGAAATGTGGCCAGCTGGACAGTGGTCCAGACATGGGAACCCTGGGCTACCTCTCCTACCATCACACACCAGCTGTCCAAGAACAAAACAAAATTAACTAAAGTATTTTTTTCCATTTCACTTGAAATAAGTAAATTTTCATTTAAAAGATGGGAACTATGGGAACAACTATGAATGAAGTTGTTTACCAACATTAAATTAAAGGAAATGCTTCCATTTGGAGGAGAGAATGATGTAACAGGCTTTCATTAAGTCAGTGATCGCTTGTTGCTGTTGTTAGGTGCCGTTGAGGCAGCTCCAATTCATAGCAACCCTATGTACAACAGAACGAAACACTGCCTGGTCCTGTGCCAGGCACACAATCCCTGCTATACCTGAGCCCATTGTTGTAGCCACTGTGTCAGTCTGTCTCCTTGAGGGCCTTCCCCTTTGTCGTTGACCCTCCACTTTACCAACCATGATACCCTTTTCCAGGGAATGGTCCAAAGTAGGTGAGATGAAGGCTTCCAAGAAGCATTCCACCTGCACTTCTTCCAGGACAGATTTGCTCATTCTCCTGGCAGTTCATGGTACTTTCAGTATTCTTTGACAACACCACAGCTCAAAAGCATCAACTCTTCTTTGCTCTTCCTTATTCGTTGTCCAGCTTCCACATGCATATGAGGTGATTGAAAACACCACGGCTTGGGTTAGGTACACCTTAGTCTTCAGAGAGACATCTCTGCTCTTCAACACTTTAAAGAGATTTTTGGCAGCAGATTTGCCCAGTGCAATATACCATCTGCTTTCTTGACTGCTGCTTTCATTGGTGTTGATTGTGGAACCAAGTAAAGTGAAATCTTTGACAACTTCAATCTTTTCTCCATTTATAGTGATACTGCTTTTTGGTCCATTTGTGAAGATATCTTTTTTTTTTTTTTTCATGTTAAAGTATAATCCATACTGTTGTTGCTGCAGATGTAGTTGATCTGAATATTGCAAAAACCTTTGTTCAACAACACAAATGGCAGTTATACATGTGGACTTCACCAGATGGAATACACAGGAATCAGATCAGCTATATCTGTGGAAAGAGGCGATGGACAATCTCAGTATCTTTAGCCAAAACAAGGGCAGGAGCTGACTGGAACAGACCATCAACTGCTCATATGCAAGCTGAAGTTGAAGTTGGAGACAATTAAAACACCATGTGAGCTAAAATATGACCTTGATTATATCCCACTTGAATTGAGAGACCATCTGAAGAAAAAATTTGCTGCACTGAACACTCTGGTGGTGTACTGCCTAAGGCATTTGACTGCTAACCAGAAGGCTGGTGGGTCAAACCCACCAGCCACTCCTCAGAAGGAAGATTGGGCAATCTACTTCTGTAGTGATACTGCCTTGGAAACCCAAGGAGGGGTTGCTATGAGTCAGATCCAACTCCACGGCAGTGAGTAACTAATAGTAAGTAATGAATATTGCAGTTGTTTGTCTTTCAAAATTGTATCGTGATTTCTAGCATCATTTCTATCACCAAGCCCATATTCCATGTACTGGTGATTCTTTTTCACCTTTGCATTCCAATCACCAGTAATAATCAACACATCTTGATTGCATGTCTGGTCAATTTCAGACTGCAGAAGTTAGTGAAAATCTTCAGTTTCCTCATTTCTGGGTTTTGGTGGTTGGTGGGTAAATTTGAATAATTATAGTATTAACTGGTCTTCCTTGTAAGCATATAGATATTGTCCTATCACTGACAGCATTGTACTTTAGGATAGATCTTGAAACGTTTTTTGTAATGATGAATGTGACACCATTCCACTTCAATTTTCATTCCTAGCATAGTAGAGCATAAGACTGTCTGATTCAAAATGGCCAAAACCAGTCCATTTCAGCTAACTAATGCCTAGGATATTGATCTTTATGTGTTTCATTTCATTTTTGATAACATCCCATTTTCCTAGATCCATACTTCTTACATTCCATGTTCCAATTATTAATGGACATTGCAGCTGTTTCTTGCCATTTTGAATCATGCCACATCAGCAAATCGAGGTCCCAAAAGCTTTACTCTATCCACGTCATTAAGGTCAACTCTACTTTGAGGAGGCAGTTGTATTTTGAGTGTCTTCTGACCTCAAGCGCTCATCTTCTGGCATCATATCACACAATGTTTCAAGGCTATTCATAAAGTTTTCCAGTAATATATCAGACAGAGTTTCACTGCTATTCATAAGGTTTTCACTGGCTAATTCTTTGAGAAGTTGTTGGCCCCTTCCTTCTTCTGAGTCTTAGTCTGGAAGCTCCACTGAAACCTGTCCACCACGGGTGACCCTGCTGGTATTTGAAATACTGATGGCAAACCTCCAGCCTCACAGCAACATACAAGCCACTACAGTATGACAAACTGACAGATGAGTGGTGGCAGTGATCGCTAGCAAAACAAAAACTACATCAAAGGGGAAGAAAGAGATGTGAACTAACTTTGATTTAAACCAAAACAAACCCACGGCCATTGAGTCAATTCTGACTCATCCACACAGTGCCAACAGAGTGCCTTTACTTTGATTTATTGCTTCTCATATGCCAGGCATCAGGCTAGGCTTTGGTTCATGTTCTTGCATGCAGTATCAGATTGCTCAATAAGCAAGGTAAGCATGGGCTTACTTGTGCTTACTTTCTAATCTGTAGTGAACAATTTCACTTTATTTATTTTTTTTAAAACCACATCAAAGATTCTACTTCTAGGTATAGCTAGCATCTGTTTTTCTCCCAACCCCACAGCACCTACCTACAGCATCAAAGCCTCTTTTCAAATTTACAGTCCCTGAAAAAGACAGAGTACTCAGTAAGCAAGGTAAGCATGGGGTTACTTGTGCTTATTTACCAATTTGTGCTGGGTAATTCCATGTGAAATTCATTACAGGTTGTTAGTAAGTAAGCAGAAATATATATTCCTTCCGAGGAGAATGGCTGGTGGATTTGAACTGCCAGTCTTCTGGTTAGCAGTCAAGTGCCTTAGGCACTACGCTACCAGAGCTCCTACTGTGTGTGTGTATTTTCCTTAGTTAGTTCTGTCCTAGTGGCACAATGGTTAAACAATTGGCTGCTAACCGAAATGTTAACAATTCAAACCCACCTAAGGGATCCATGGTTGAAAGACCTGGCAATTTGCTTCTGTAAAGATTATAGCTAAGAAAGTCCTATGGGGCAGTTCTACTCTGTCACATGGGGTTGCTATGAGTCAAAATCCACTCAATGGCACCTAACAACAACAATTAAATGCTTCATTCCTTTGGAATGTTCACCTAAATCTACAGCCATTCCTTTGTACAGATTGATTAAATAACTTGTCTGTAGAACTGAACTGCTAAATATCTTTGAAGTGAAAAATGGTACAAACTCACATCATGGAAATATGAGTTCATGTGAGTACCTTATCCACACCATACAGGTGTTCTGGTGGCATAGTGGGTGAAGCATTTGGCTGTTAACTAGAAGGTTGGTGGTTGGAACCTACCAGCCACTCCATAGGAGAAAGATGAGGCAGTCTGTTTCCATAAAGATTTACAGCCTTGGAAATCCTATGAGGCAGTTCTACTTTGTCCTAAAGGGTTGCTATAAATTGGAATTGACTCGATGGCGGTGGGTTGTTCTGGTTTTGATTTAAGCCTCACCATATGAATGGGGTCAAAAAGAGTATCAGCTGAGGGCCATGGGTTACCAAAGGAAGATGACACAAAATGGCCAGCAGGTAAAGAAAATGTCTAGATTAGTTTTTTCTTCTTTGCACATTTTAAATACAGTTGAAGTTTTAATTTTGTGAAGACTGGGCACTCTACTTCCATAGAGATACTGCCTCAGAAACCCAAGGAGGTGTTCCTATAAGTCAAGAGTGACTCAACGGTAGGGAGTTTGGTTTTATCTTAAACCCAGTTGACTGCCCTAAAACTTGATTTTTTTTTCCTCTCAAGTCTTTGAATGTTGTGTTAATCAGGCAGATTGTATACTATTTGTATGTTTTGCTTAATCCACCAAAAATTACATTTTTTACGGGAAAATATAACCAAAACATTCAAATAAGAGAGGGCAATGAGGGTAACCAGCAGTTTGTAGGAAGGCAACCAAGAACCAACTTTTCATCAGCAATGGTTGAAAAATAATACTAAAAGTCTAAACCTAGTGATTCATCTAGCTGGAACAATCATGTCTCTAAGCTTCTAGATAACTGTGTTCCTTTGGCAGGCCCCCTCCCATGCTCCCATGATAGCTAAGTGCACTTTTCCCAATCAGGCTGATAAGGCCGTAGGACTCCCTCTTCCCACATAGCCTAACTGCAGCCTCTGTCTTGTGTGGGAACCTCCGCAGTGGCTGCAACACGCTTTCTTGTGATGAATAGAGTGCTGTTTTCAAGTCTGCAGGGAACTGCAAGTACATCTGAATTTTCTCAAACCAGTGAATGCATTAATTCTTTGTCTAAATATTTTTACAGTTTTCCCTATAGTTCTTGATGCCTGGAACGTGTATTAGAAGTTTTGCTGAAACCACCAAATATCTGGAGGTTACTATAACTAACTAGTCACAGATGTAGTATTAAATCCACTATTTTCCCCTCTTCTTCTTACAGCATACATTGGAGCCATAATATAAAAGTTCTTGGAACAGATGCTCATCATCAACAAAACTGCTGTCTCTTCCTAAGAAACCACCTTATTTGTGGTCACAGACCACCTATTTATTCAGTCAGTAGGCACTTTTGAATATGAAGTATGACAGATTTTATATATTCAAGGATTAATAAAAAATGTAGAACATTTCCAATTGCTCATTTTTACTGCTACCTTACAATATATTGTTCCTAATATATATAGAAACCCATTGCCATTGCTACTTATTTAACATTCTTATTTTCCAGGTTACATGATTTATGTGGTGTTAGACTTATAGTGACCCTAGAGGACCCTACAGTAGAACTGCCCCATAGGGTTTCCAAGGCTGTAATATTTACAGAAGGAGCTCTGGCGGTATAGTGCCTAAGGTATTTGACTGCTAACCAGAAGGCTAGTGGTTGAAACCCACCAGCCACTCCTTGGAAGGAAGATTGGGCAATCTACTTCCTTTTTTTTGTTTGTTTTGTTTTGTTTTTAATATTTATGGAAGCAGACTGTCACATTCTTCTCCATGGAACGGCTGGTAGGTTTGAACCACCGACCTTTTAGTTAGCAGCTGAGTGCTTTAACCATGTCTCTCTCTCTCTCTCTCTCTGTTCTTTCTTTTTCTTTTTTTCTTTTTTACTTCTATTAGCTTTTCTATTGAACTGGCCCTAGAACATGGAGAATGGTGACAGTAACAACCTGAGGAATGTAAGGACAAAATATTCTAATGTTGAAGCAACAGCAAGATGATAAATCTGATTTTCACTTTGATGTAAAAATGTAAGGTCTTAATAACTCTGCTTAAGGGAATGTATTTAAAAGTTGAAAGACTGGTAGATTTTTTTACATGTAGATTTGAAACCGTAATATAAGATAATAAAATAAAAGCCCACAGACACCAATCCATCATTTCTCTGAGGAAAAAGAAGGAAAAAAACAAAACAAAACAACACTGTCTTTCTTTTCTTCATAAAGGTTTGTGACCAGAGTCTAGTATCATAAGCACTTAAAAGCAAACCCATCACAAATGAGTCAATTCTGAATCATGGTGACCCCATGTTACTGAGTAGAACCACTCCACAGGACTTTATTGGTCATTATTTTTACAGAAGCAGATCACCAGGCCTTTCTTCCATGCTACCACTTGATAGATTCAAGTCACCAACTTTTAGGTTAGTAGGGAGCACAAACCATTTTTGCTGCTACCTTACAATATATTGTTCCTAATGCATACAGAAACCCATTGTCATTTTATTTATTTAATGTACTCATTTTCCAGGTTACATGATTTATTTTGTGTTCCATACTATATTAGACACTACTTCTACCAATACCTCAAAATAAGTACATGCCTTCTTGAGCATACCTTGTGCATTCCACATTGTAAGTTGCTTAATGGCAAACTATCTGATGACAAAAGTCCCTGGGTGGCACAACTGGTTTGTTTTCAGCTAGTAACCAAAAGGTTAGTGGTTCAAATCTCCCCAGCAGCTACACAGAAGAAATACCTGGTGATCAACTTGTGTACAGTTTACAGATACCCAGTGACAGGTGCCATTCACAAAATAAATGATTAAGAGTGGAAACATCTTAGTCCCAGTCTACTAAAGTATGAATCCGTAAATCTATGGACCATTAGGGGAAATGAAAGCAACGTTTTAGCAGTTATTAGCTAGGAATCTAGGAGTGGGGCCTAGAAATCTGAACTAATTGTCCTGATTCAATGTGCACCATAGTTTCAGAGCCAGAGCTTTTGACCAGTCCTACACAGTCCAATCTGCTACTGATCGTGGGGATGGAATAAGACTGGGCAGTGTTTCATTCCATTGTGCATGGGGCTGCCATGAGTTGTAGTCCAACTCAGCAGCCACTAATAACAACAATATTAACTTGATATTGACTAGGCTTTCTTAGTAATACCTGCTCAGTAGATCTTATTAACTACAAAGCAATTTGCTGCCACATTTGAGGAACTGAATGCATTTACCATGAAGTACTTCCCAATTTTGCTGCTTATAAGGAGGTAACAGGGAACTCTGTTGGCATAGTGCCTAAGACATTTGACTGCTAACCAGAAGGTTGGCGGTTCAAACCCACCAGCCACTCCTCAGAAGGAAAGTTGGGCAATTTACTTCCATAGTGATACTGCCTCAGAAACCCAAGGAAGTGTTGCTATGGGTCAGATCTGACTTGATGGCAGTGAGTTTGGTTTTTTTTTTTTTTTTTAGAAGGACCTAACATAACCTGGAGGAAAGAGCATTTAGATTTTGGAATCAGACAGATGTGTGTTGGATCTCAGTCCTGCCATTTAATAATTTTGTGTCTTTGGGCAAATCACTTCAGTTCTCTGGGCCTCAGATGGCTTATATGAGAACAGCCCACAGTCTGGTTATGAGGATTAAATGAGATACTGCATGAAAGCATTCAGTTCAAAGTCAAGATGGTGTAAATGTCAGCTGTTCCTATGTGCACACTTCATGGGGTTCATGTGAAAAATAATGAGGTCAATGCAAAGCATGTGACATGTCAGAGCATGCTGCAAATGGGAGCTATTAGGGGCTTAATTTCTGGTGACTAAATATAACTTATGTGCACAGTTCCCTCATTTGCCGAGAACCAAGAGAAGATACTATTTCCACATGTATTTTCTCTTTGTGGAAAAAGTATTTAGATAACAGATGATTAAGAAATTTTAGGAAGGACTATCCCACTTAGCCTTTTAGTTGGAAAACAAGATTGTGGTTTCATTCCTTCTTTCCTTCCTTCTTTCTTTTCTCACAATTTGGTAGGTCTCGGCAGAGGAAGTGCTGATGTGCACAGCTTGGCATCTACCCAAAACTTATAAATGGCAGTGATTTTCAGGGAAAGGACATAGATCTGTAGCTATGTTCACTTCCAGCTGCCAGAAGGAGAATCCAGAAGGGTGCAGAGGGCATGACTACAATCCACAGAGTGAGCGCTGTGAGGGAATAATTACTGAGCATATGTTACCTGTGGCATACCCACCATCCCCTTTACTGTATCCATTAACCAGTTGCTATCATCAATTTGCAAAATGCCTAAGGCATTTGACTGCTAACCAGAAGGTTGCTAATTCAAACCCACAAGTAAAGGTATGCCACTTGGAAATCCAAGGGGGGTCACTATGAGTCAGATTAACTCGATGGCAGTGAGTGAGTTGAGTTATCATCGATTCTAGCTCACAATGATCCCACGTGTGTTAGAAGAACTGTGCTCCATAGGGTTATCAATAGCTGATTTTTTCAGAAACAGATCACCAGGGCTTTCTTCCAAAGCACCTCTGGGTAGACTCAAACCTCCAGCCTTTTGGTTAATAGCTGAACACATTAATTGTTTGGGACTTCACTATACCCATTACATCTCAACAAAATATTGTTTTCTCATGAAAGAAGCAATACCTGCTTATTCTAAGGCAGGTGGGCTCCCTCCTTTCCATTCCCCACACCAAACTAGTTTTTAAATGATTTTTTAAATTTAACTTCTGGCTATACAAATAAGAAATCTATGTAGACTTCTAGCATGTAATCTTATCCTTCCAGGAGGATAAAGTCCTTGGAATCCAGAATAGAATGGAATTAGATTGTCCTAATCTGTTGAGAAAATAAAAGTGCGTTCTAACAGAGAATACAATGTAATCATAGTATCTTCTTTGATATTTAGAAAGAAGATCAGGTAACAGATGCTGCTACACGTTGCTTGCTACACGTTGCTTTCAATGTTTTTAGTGGGGTTCTTAAGAAACAGGACTGTCTTCTTACTGAATTTGTCAGTTTAGTGGCATTTCACACAACTTTATCCCAAATCCATGGAATGGCCTAACTTATTTACCACTTGTGTCAGAGTCGGTGTGCAGCTAAGGAAATAAGTGACCTAAATCTCCTCTGACTTTGTTAGATTTTGGTCAGAAGTTGTACCTCTAACTCACACTTGGGGCTCACCTTCATTCTGGATAAAGTTTTCTTGCATAAAATGAAACCAATGTCACATCAGAAGTGCCAAACACCAAACACCAGCACATGCTAACCTGTTAGAATCATGCCATCAGAGTATGGAACAGCACACTGGAAAAAGCTGAAGTGAGTAAATAACAAGGGTAAAAATGCATTTGAAATTAGAGATGGGCTTTGTTTTTTACCTAATATCTGCATAAAGGAGAAGTTCCTTGGAAGAATTAGGGTAAAAAGCAAAGCAGCTGAATCTGTATCTGTGTCTGCTCTATTTTCCACTGCCTGCCACTATGGCATCCTAATTATATCACTTATTTCCAAGCATTGTCATTTGTTCTGAATCTTCTAAGCTAAGATGACAAGTGCAGTTACCCTGATGCTTCCTGGGGCAGTTTAGTTTAATTTATAATTACCATTCAGATAGGGATGTTTTGAGCAATTTGGTACCTATGCAGAAATCTGACAGTTGTTTTCTTTCTAGAGAGTTAAAACATTCACAATTTTATTTTATCAAAATAATTACTATGTATAGGTATTTGTTGAATACAGTAACAACAGCTGAAGGTGTGTTTCAAATTCCTAGTCCTTTTAAGATCATGGTTCATACCAGGACTTCAAACTGGTTCATTCTGGTTTGGCTCACTGCTGAGAATTTGTGGTTGGGCAATCTACTTCCGTAGTGATACTGCCTCGGAAACCCAAGGAGGGGTCACTAAGAGTCGGGTTTGACTCGATGGCAGTGAGTTTAAATATACTGACTCAGAATCCACATTTTAACAGTATCTATATGAATCACCTGGGGAGCTTGCTAAACTGTGGATTCTGATTCAGTATATCTGGGGTGGAAATGCACATTATCAGCTGGGAGCCAAACAGGAATGAGCTGGATCGAAGCCCTGGTTGACACCCAGCCAGATATAAAAACCTGACTTTCTGTTTCAGTGAGGGATGGCATCCCAGCAGCTGTCAGGACATCCCCTATTATTAATTGAATTGTATCCCCCCAAAATATGTGTTGTAAATCCTAACCCCTATAGTTAAGGAGCTCTGGTGGTGTGGTGCCTAAGGCATTTGACTGCTAACCAGAAGGCTGGTGGTTCAAACCCACCAGCCACTAAGCAGAAGGAAGATGGGGCAATCTACTTCCATAAAGATTTACTGCCTTAAAGGAGGTTGCTATGAGTCAGCATCAACTTGATGGCAGTGGGTTTGGTTTGGTTTATGACTACTTTATAATCCCACTTAGGAATGTTTTTCTTTATGTTAATGAGGTAGTGTTAGTGTAGGAGTTAACTTAAATCAACCTTTTTTGAGATATAAAGGAGCATATTAAGCAAGAAAGCAAGCACAAATGAAGTGAAAAATATAAGCTATGTGATCACCCAGGAACCAAAGAACAGAAGCTGAAAAGACACAAGGACCTTCTCCCAGAGCAGATTGAAAGACAGAGAGTGACTTCCCCTAGAGCCAGTGCCCTGAATTTGGATTTACAGTCCCCTAAAAACTGTGAGAAAATAAATTTCTATTCATTAAAACCACCTACTTTTGGTATTTTTGTTATAACACCACTCAACAACTAAGATATCCCATTTCTAACTTTGCAGTGAAATTGTGATGGGCTATCTATGAGTATTTATGACAATGTGTGGACACATGTGTAGTCCTGGATAGCACGACATGGCTAATCATTAGAGAGTCTAAATTAAAGTCTGATGTGATGGACTGACAGACTGTCTATTATCTTCAACTTCACAGGAGTAAAGTCAGCATGAGAGCAAAACCATCATGCTTGTTGGGATAGAAGGAAACAAAAGACATACTGGGAAAGCTGAATTGTTCAGGCCCATGTTTTATTCATTTTAAAAGTGTTTCCCAGCGAGAGGAGAAGGCACATTCCCCAGTAGAATTCACTTGCCCAGAATGGCAGGCAGAAAAAATGGACATGTATTTGGTTGAGCTTGGAAAAATATAGTAAGATATTTTGGAACTCCAGAGTGTATTAGCAAAACAGCTGCAAGCCAAACTGAACAGGCCATGACCCAGTGAAACCTGCCTCCCAAAGCCAGAGTTTCTAGTCTTCTCTGTTGCAAGACAGCAACACAAGAAGTGCAGACTTCTTTACAAACCTGTCCTGGACAAAAGATGATCTATGGGAACTGAGCTGCCAAAGTCGCTGGCAAAGAATTAAGCAAAGCAAATTTACTTTTCCACAATTTTTACGATTGATTCACCAAAAAATAAAAATAGAAAAAGAAACAAAAATTCACAAAACAGTTGCCATTAACTCCAACTCCTGGTGACCTCATGTGTGTCAGGGTAGAACTATGTTCCACAGGGTTTTCAGTGGCTGAATTTCCACATGGAGACCTGTATGCCTTTCTTTCAAGGCACCTCTGGGTGGCCTTTTGGTTAGCAGCCAAGCATGTTAACTGTTTGTACTACCCAGGGAATTGTCACCAAGAAAAGACTATTCAAGGAGCCCCCACCAACCCACGCTGTCAACCAAACAATGTCCATATAAGGCCAATTTCCTAACCAATCTCACAAAGCCACTCTGTAAAGGTTTCACCTCATAACATTTGTGATCACACAGTACACAGTGGCTAATTGGAATTGCAGAAAGGCAAACATCGAATCCAGAAGGGCACTTAGCATCCTCTACGGGGCAGGATGAAGAGTGTCCTCTTCATTTTTTTACATACAGCAACATCAGAGCACTACCATTTAGTGCAAACAAGGCAATTCACTCTCCATACCTGAGAAGATTCTAGAAGTAGAAGCTCTAATACTGGATGCCTGGACAAAGCCTCCCATTTCAGGGCTTGCTGCTTTTGAGGAAAAAGCTAATTGCTCTGACCTGACAGCAAGATCAGTAAGTTATATGTGTGATAACTGGAAAGAGCTAGATCTTAGAAGATCCATCACAGACATTGCTTCTCTAATGGTTAGCTGACAGCACCAGGTCCTCTTTATATTACTACATAAAAAGGCCACAGGGCAATAATAAATTCCTCTTTAGAATTAGACAAATCCATACCGAAGCAGGCATTTCTCCTTGATGGCACTTAATAGAAATGATGCCCCAATGTTGGGAAATGATGCTGACAATATTGATAAGAGGAGGCATGTGGCTGGTGTTCTTAAATACATGTTGGTATGGTATCCCTGGATGTTTCAAATGGTTAATGTGATCAGCTGCTAACTGAAAATTTGGAGGCTTGAGTCACCTTGAAAGAAAGGTATGGTAATCTACTTCTGAAAGATCATCCACTGAAAACCCTGTGGAGTACGTGTGTGGCTTCCAGCCAAGCAAAAGACAGGCATAGGAGTTGAACGTTTACCCAAGGTAAATACACTCCTTGGAGAGATCAATCATGGGAGAAAGAGGAGCTATTTATGCACAGGGAGACAGCTCAGGGGGCAGGGGTGCATGGAGGGATGGACACAGGGAAGAGGTGACTGTCGGGAGGAAGTGCGAGGGGAGCTGTTGCATTATGGTGAATTGTGGTCAATATCATGAGACAAAGTGTATGTGAACTGCTGTATGGAAAGTGAATTTGCTCTGTAAACTTTCACCCAAATCACAATTTAAAAAAGAAAAGAAAGAAAAAGAAAACCCTGTGGAGTATAGTTCTACACAGGGAGTTGGAATCAAATTTAGGCCTTATTTTTTGGACCTTGTTCAATTCCAATTCTGGTGACATCATTCCATAGGCCCCACACATTGAATGCTTTCCTTTAACTCTCCTCTTTGTGGCTTAACCACTAGCTTCTAGTCCATGATACCTGCTGTTCATTTGGTTCCCTAAGCTCTTCTCTCATATGAGATGAGGAATCTACCAAGATGTGTTGTTTGCTTAGGAGAAAAAGAAAGACAAAACTATCTTTTCTACAGGGCCAGCCCTGTTTTGGAATTGCACCAGGTGCTTATATACCAAATGTGCTCGTATACCTCGAAGAACAATGTACCCTCACCCTGGCCAATATCTCCTTACTGCTGACAACTATGGTTCCCCTGCTTAAGGCAAATGCTTTCTGATCTTCCAGATATCTATGTTCCCTGGGAAGGATATGTCATTACTGGTGCTTAGTGAACTCATACCGTGGATAGTTTGCCAGATTAGCAGGAGAATAAAGAATAAAGGAATATAACAGAGGGCCTTATATTTTGATATTTTATATATCAGGCAAGATGGTTTTGGTTGCAAATGACAGAAAGTCAGTTTGAATTAGGTTGGTCATACAAACCAAAACTAAACCCAATACTGTCAAGTTGACTCCAACTCATAACAACCCCATATGTGTCAGAGTAAAACTTCTCTACAGGGTTTTCTTGGCTGTAATCTTTAGAGAAGCAGACCACCAGACTTTTATTTTGTGGTACTGTTGGGTGGGTTTGAACCCACTAACTTTTGGGTTAAGTAGCTAAGAGCAAAAAGTTTATGCCATTTAGTTGGATCACCAAATGCACCCAATGCCATTGAGTTGATTCCTACTCATACCAACTGTATAGGACAGAGTAGACTGCCCCACAGGATTTACAAGGCTGTAAATCTTTATGGAAACAGACTGCCTCATCTTTCTCCTGCAGAACAACTGGTAGGTTCAAACCACCGACATTTTGGTTAGCAGCTGAATGCTTTAACCACTATACCACCAGAACTCCTTAACTGGATCACAGAATTGAAGAAAGAGTTGAACAAACTGGTAGGCAAGAATGAAGCTGAGTCAGACCCAGGGATTCAAAAGTCACAAGACTCTGTATCTCTCATCTCTCCTCCTCTCTGCATAGAAGTTCATTCTCTCTCTTCAGACATTTACCCTTCTCAGAGTTGAGTTCTTGACTTTTACACTGTGAGGGTCATAATTCCTGAGAAGGAAAGACACTCTTCAATTTCCAAGAGGGCTAGTTTAGTTCCAAAAGTAGTGAAATTTTCTTTCTTTTATCTCTTAGTCAAAGAGGTACAAGCAACTTATTACTTAAATACCATTTTCCAGTGGTCCCAGCAGGCCTCTAACTAGAAAATTAGCCAGTGTCCCTGAGGCACATCCCTGAAGAGATCAGACACGGCTGATATGTAGCAGCTACTGAAATTAGTAAGCACTTGTTTGGAAGCTGTGTGTAGGACTGTCATCTCCAGCATGGCTTGTAATTCTGTTGCAATAAAAAACCCCTTTGGACCAGGTTTGCTGGTCTGATAGAGCCTGGTGAAATCTCTGAGACTATGTCCCCTAGCTGCCCTTTACATCTAGAATTGAACCCACTCCTGTGGCTTCCAGTCAAAGACAGGCATATGAGCTGAACATTTACATTAGGTAGATACACTCCTTTTAGAGGTCAATCATAGAATAAAAGGGCTGTGTATGCACAGTGAGACAGCTCAGGGAGCAAGAGTGTATGGAAGAGAAGGACACAGGGAAGAGGTAACTTTGGGTGTGTTAGACTGGGTTCTCTAGAGAAACAAAACCAGTAAGGAGAAAGAGAAATTAATCTTAGGAAAATGGCTCACACACATATAGAGGCTGGCAAGTTCCAAGTTCTTGGATCAAACGTCAAGCTGGAGGCTTTTCCTAACTCACGCAGCTGCAGGGGCTGAGGAGCTCAAGGTTGGCAGGCAGTATACTGGCTGTTGACTCCAACAAATGACGAATCCAAGATCTCCAGGCCAAATGGTGGATTGTTTGCTCACGGACAGTTGTAGGCAGAATCCTGATCCACAGAAGAGTGTCTCTTTTCCCAGAATGTCCATAAATATACTGGAAACAGGTCACACCCCTAGAGAAACTCCCTTTCAATGGATTGGCTTCTCAAAACATACATCTGATCCCATCATTGGAAGAACCCACATCACAATTGCTTAAACCACACAGAACTGTGATCTAGCCAAGTTGACACACAGCTCCAACTATCACAGTCCACCCCTTGTCAACTTGGCAGTTCTACACATCTTCTTAACCATATATTATCTCTAAATAAAGACAATTATAAAGTCATATTTGCACCTAACGTGATACACTAACACACATACAACCAAAATGCATTAACCTTATTTACATTTCACAGTTCATAACAGAAGGAAACAAAAACATTTGATGCATATATACAATGAAGAAATATAACAATCACAGTCCTCGCTTCTACAACTGGTCACGTGGTCATAGCTGATATTCAGAATTACCTTCTTCCACCACCCATTCTGTATTTCCCTTCCCTCAGCAAGCACCTCAGCTAGTCATGGTTCTTTGCCTGGTGGAGTGACCCAAACCTTCATTCCTGAAGGGTCTGGGCCATTAGCAGTCATATCAGAATTGGGTCACTATAATTATCCATTCACTTTAATCACAGGGCATGGTAGTACTAAGAGATGTCCTAAAGAATCTCCTGTATTCCAGACATATTCTTCTTGACCTCCATTATGTAATGTCAATCCAATTTCCTCTTGGTAATCAGGATCTATCACATCAGATAGTACAGTAATGCCCTTCTTTGTCCATTGATCCAGAGGAACGAGGAAGCCAAAATGGCTGGGTGGCATTCTTAATTTCCAGTTCAATGCAATCCTTATTGTGTCTTCACACAGGAACGTTCCTCCCTTTTGGGACTAAGATCTCCAGACCTGCAGAGCATAGGGTAGCAGGGACAGGAAACAAAAATTTTTTGAGTGTGTCACTAGGGGTAATAGTGAGTGGTACCGCTCCTGTTTCCACCCCTTAGTTCCTGGACCTGTGAATCCTGGCTATTGGATAAACAGAACCATATATTGGACTCTGGTTTAGAGCATATACTGCCTCCTGGAGAACATTGCCCCAACCCTTCAAGGTATTGCCAACTAGCTGGTGCCAAAATCATGTTTTCAGTAGGCCATTCCATCGTTCTATCAAGCCAGCGACTTCAGGATGATGGGGAACATGGTAAGACCAGTGAATTCCATGAGCATAGGCCCACTGCCACACTTCATTTGCTGTGAAGTGAGTCCCTTGATCTGAAGCAATGCTGTATGGGATACCATGACAGTGGATAAGGCATTCTGTAAGTCCACAGATGGTAGTATTGGCAGAAGCATTGTGTGCAGGGAAGGCGAAGCCATATCGAGAATAAGTATCTATTCCAGTAAGAACAAAACTCTGTCCTTTCCATGATGGAAGTGGTCCAATGTAATCAACCTGCCACCACGTTGCTGGCTGATCACCCCAAGGAATGGTTCCATATCGTGGATTCAGTGTTGGTCTCTTCTGCTGGCAGATTGGGTATTCAGCAGTGGCAGTAGCCAAATCAGCCTTGTTAAGTGGGAGTCCATGTTGCTGAGCCCATGCATAACCTCCATCCCTGCCACCATGACCACTTTGTTCATGAGTCCATTGAGCAATGACAGAAGTAGCTGGGAAAAAGGATGGCTGTTTTCCACTGAACATGACATCCTATCCACCTCATTGTTATACTCCTCTGCTGAGGTCACCTTTTGATGGACATTCACATGAAACACAAATATCTTTACTCTTTTGGCCCATTCAGAGAGATCTATCCACATACCTTCTTCCCCATACACCCTTGTCACCAGTTTTCCAATCATGCTCCTTCTAAGTCTCAGACCATCCAGCCAAACCATTAGCCACAGCCCATGAATCCATATATAGTCACACATCTGGACATTTCTTGTTCCATGCAAAGTGAACAGCCAGATTCATGGCTTGAAGTTCTGCCCACGGGAAGATTTCTCTTCACCACTGTTCTTCAAGGAAGTCCCAGAAAGGGGCTGGAGTGCTGCTGCTGTCCACTTTCTAGTGGTGCCTGCATATTGCACAGAACCATCTGTAAACTAGGCAAGAGTTTTCTCTTCCTCAGTCAACTGATCATAAGGAACTCCCCATAAGACCATAGGTGCAGACTGGAAGAGGGAATGTAATGTGACTGGAGTGGAGACCATAGGCATTTGGGCCACTTCCCCATGCAACTTACTTGTGCCTTCAGGTCTTGCTTGAGCCTGATCTCTGATATACCACTTCCATTTAATAATGGAGTGCTGCTGTGCACGTCCGACTTTATGACTTTGTGAGTCAGACAACACCCAGTTCATGATGGGCAGCTCAGGCCTCATGGTCACTTGGTGGCCCATAGTTAGGCATTCAGGCTCTACTAAAGCCCAGTAACAAGCTAAAGGCTGTTTCTCAAAAGGAGAGTAGTTATCTGCAAAGGATGGCAGGGCTTTGCTCCAAAATTTCAAGGGTCTGGGTTGTGATTCATCAATAGGGACCTGCCAGACTCCAAACAGCATCTCTATCTACTCTAGACACTTCAAGCACCATTGGATCAGCCAGATCATATGGCCCAAGTAGCAGAACACCCTGCACAACAGCCTAAACCTGTTGCAGACCCAAAGTGTCACTGTGGCCCACCAGTCAGAGTGGGGACATATGGAGGTCAAGTTATTGATGGAGTCTTAGCTAAGGTGTGTCTCACAGTGGGTCCAGTGGGTCCCCAAACCCATCCTGTAGTGATTTCCCCAGTTCCAGAATGCGTAATTGGAATAGATATACTGAGCAATTGGCACAATTCCCACATTGGGTACCTGACATGTGGAGTAAGGTTTATTATGGTAGGAAAAGCCAAGTGGAAGCCATTAGAACTGCCTCTACCTACAAAAATAGTAAACCAAAAGCAATACCACATCCCTGGAGGGGTTGCAGAGATTACTGCCACCATCAAGGACTTGAGGGATGCAGGGGTGGTGATTCCCACCACATCCCCATTTAATTCATCTATTTGGCCTGTGCAAAAAACAGATGGATCTTGGAGAATGACAGTAGATTATCGTAAACTTAATCAAGTGGTGACTCCAATTGCAGATGCTGTTCCTGATGTGGTTTCATTGCTTGAGCAAATTAGTACATCTCCTGGTACTTGGTATGCAGCTATTGATCTGGCCAATGCCTTTTTCTCAATACCAATTTCAAAGGACCTTTAGAAGCAGTTTGCCTTCAGCTGGCAAGGCCAATAGTATACTGTCACAGTGCTTCCTCAGAGTTATATCAACTTCACAACACTATGTCATAATTTAGTCCGTAGGAATCTTGATCACCTTTCCCTTCCACAAGACATCACACTGGTCCATTATATTGATGACATTATGCTGATTGGACCTAGTAAAGAAGAAGTGTCTATGACTCTAGACTTATTGGTGAGACATATATGTGCTAGAGGTTAGGAAATTAACCCAAGAAAAATTCAGGCACCTTCCACCTCAGTGAAATTTCTAGGGGTCCAATGGTGTGGGGCATGTTGAGATATTCCTACTGAAGTGAAGGAAGAGTTATTTTATTTGGATTCCCCACAACTACAAAGGAGGTACAACATCTGGTGGGACTCTTTGCATTTTGGAGGCAACATATCCCTCATTTGGGTGTGTTGCTGGGACCTATTTATCAAGTAACTCGGAAAGATGCTAGTAATCCATGCTTCAGTAAGCCAACCAAATAAACTATTAGGTCTTTTCGTAACCTCTCGAGCTGAAACATTGAATGAAGAATCTGTACTTAGTGGGCTTAAATCAATAAACTCAGACTGATCCAATGTTACATTCCTTGTGCCATTATACCACACCCACAGTAGCCATTCCCATACATATTCTCCAGGTTTCTGTCTGTACATATTAGCAATGTCAAGTAGGTCTTTTCGGGTGTAGCATACCACCTCCTCAGTCACGCTTTGTATTTCACATTTTGGGGCTCGCTTGGACTTAACTTTATTTATAGGTCTAGCAGCAACAATGAGTGGTTGGGGCAGTTCCTGAGAACATTCAGCAATGTCTTCCATGGCTTCTACCTCAGGCAATGACCCAGCAGGAACAGTTGGGTTAATCCCATCAAACTGAGGTGGAAGGGATAATGGTTTTACAGTAATCCCTTTAGATGGAAGGGATTCCACAGAGTTTACAGGCTCCATATCCTGATCTTCCTGACTATCTGCTCATACGTCCCCATTCCAGGTTTCAGGATCCCATTTTTTCCCAATCAATGCCCTCACTTTAACTTCAGACACAATTCTGGGTTGGTAATTTAATTGGCATTATAATTCCGCCACCCTTATGATAAGACTCTGGGTTTGGTTTTCAACAATATCAGGTCTGTTACTAGAAGAAATAAGGCTTTCTTTCAGAGCTCAACTGGAAACATTGAGGTCTTTTATGTGGCACTTAAGCTGTGACTCAGCAGCCCTGAGCTCATCTTGTTCTTTTACCACCTTGTCCAGTGTAAGTAGGACCAACCATCCAGCTTCTTTATATTCCTCATGCTGACAAAATTGCAGAAAAGTATCAACTATGCGATCATCCAGAGCCTCACTTCTCAAAAGTACTTGATCTATTGGTGGTGCTATTTTGCATATTAATGTTGCCACCTCACGTCATGGATTAGCAGGGCCCTCTTTACTAACGGAGGCAGGGTCATCAGCCCCTTTACGATTAATGAAATTGGAGAACCAATTTAGGAAGCCCATCCTTATGATTTTCTCTCTCTAGAACCACTTCTGGTACCAAATGTGTTAGAATGGATTCTCTAGAGAAACAAAACCAGTAAAACCCACATATTTAGAGAGAAAGAGAAATTTATCTTAGGAAAATGGCTCACCCACTTATAGAGCCTGGCAAGTCCCAAGTTCTTGGATCAAATATCAAGCTGGAGGCTTTTCCCAACTCTCGCAGCTGCGGGGGCTGAGGAGCTCAAGGTTGGCAGGCAGTACACTGGCTGTTGACTCCAACATAAGACAAATCTAAGATCTCCAGGCTGAATGGTGAATTGTTCGCTCATGGACAGTTGCAGGCAGCGCAACAGAATTCCGATCCACAGAAGAGTGTCTCTTTTCCCAGAATGTCCATAAATATACTAGAAGCAGCCTACACCCCTAGGGAAACTCCCTTTCAATGGATTGGCTGCTCAAAACACATATCTGATACCATTATTGGAACAACCCACATCATAATTGCTTAAACCACACAGAATTGTGATCCAACCAAGTTGGCACACAGCTCCAACTATCACAATGGGGAAGAAGAGAGGCAAGCTGTTGCATTGTAGGAAATTGCAATCAATGTCATGAGACAAAGTGTATGTGAACTGCTGTATGGAAGAGGAATTTGCTCTGTAAACTTTCACCCAAATCACAATAAAAATTAAAGAAAATAAAAAATCCTTTTTGTTTTAGAGATAACAAATGTGGGTAGAGGTAGAGGATCAGTGGGTGGATCAAATTTCCCAACTTGCTAAAACTGAAACTTAGTTATATTAGTTAAATATTATATATTTCAAGACTGGCTGCAATTGTGCTTTATCTTTTTCTTGGAAGTGAATAATTATAAATCTCTGGTGGCATAGTGCCTAAGGCATTTGACTGCTAATCAGAAGGCTGGAGGTTCAAACCCACCAGCAATTCCTCAGAAGGAAGACTGGGCAATCTACTTCTGTGGAGATACCGTCCTGGAAAACCAAGGCGGGGTTGCTATGAGTCGGATCTTACTCGACAGTAGTGAGTCTTTTTTTTTTTTTTTTTAAATGTAAATGTGAGGCATATGTGTATACACATACATACCCATATCCACACACACTTACATCACATGATGGTGATGATGTAAACCTTGAAAAAGGCCTTGGAACAGAAAGTGGTTTTACAACTAATCAGGAAAGTAGCTATTAAATTCAGCCTTCCATAGGATGAAAAATATAGTCACTTCTCAGGTAGTGCTAAGAAAAGATCTCACTTTTTCTAATACCTTACAATATGAATTCTTTTGTAAAAATTTTGACAGTGGAAAGTCTATGACAACTCACTTTTAATGAATGTCACAAACTGAAAAAAAAGGTATGCTTTTTCTGATCAAACGATTTAAATCTCAATTCAAAATGCATTTTAGAAGATAATGCAGTTGATCCCAGACCAAATGATCTATATTTCCATATATGCTTAGTATTCCTGTCCTCATTTGCAGAAATTTTTTATCTTTATTGTTACACTTAAAAAAGAGAAAGAAATAATCTCTTCTTTTTTAAAAAACAGAGTTTTCTAGAACTGGAAAACCTTATAAGTCATTACACACTCCCTACCATTGAAGCAATTCCAACTCATAGTGACCCCCATCGGGTTTCCAAGGCTGTAAATCTTTACAGAAGTAGGTCGCCTCATCTTCCTCTCACAGAGCAGCTGGTGGGTTTGTACCACTGACCTTCTGGTTAGTAGCCAGATGCCTTACCCATTATACCACCAGAGCTTTTTATAAGTCATTACAGATGAAACAAATGACTTGTCTAAGGTCAGACAAGAGGGCTGGAGGCAGAACTGCAAATCCAGTCTCCTCCCTAGTGGTCTTTCTACTACCCCCATCAGATGCAAAGAAATCCTTTTCTAAAGAATATTTCTACATATAATCAGCCATATCAGATTTTCTGTATGTTCATGTGAGTCTACTAAATAAAGTGTTTTGATAAGAAATTCCTTTACGAACATTTTACATGACCATTATAAATTTTCAAGAAAAATAAACATATTTGTGGTATGTAGCTCTGTTGTTGTTAGGTGCCATCAAGCCGGTTCTGACTCATAGTGACCCTGTGTACAACAGAATGAAACACGATCAGGTCCTGCACCATCCTCACAATCATTGCTATGTTTAAACCCATTGTTGCAGCAGCCACTGTCTCAATCCATTTCATTGAGGGTCTTCCTCTTTTTCACTGACCTTCTGCTCTGCCAACCATGATGTCAATCTTCAGGGACTGGTCCCTCCTGATAACGTGTCCAAAGTACATAAGATGAAGTTTTGCCATCCTCACTTCTAAGGAATATTCTGTCTATACTTCTTCCAAGACAGATTTGTCCATGGCTTTACTCCATGGTAATGGAGTTCTTTGCATACCCCAAGAATATAGGGTTGCAAGATACCTATGAGAACTTTGTTGTGGTTAGTTAGCATGAAGTTGGCTCCCATTTATGTATATGTATTTGTATAGAACAAAATGTTGCCTGGTCCTGTGCCATCTTCATGATCATTGGTGTGAATCTATTGTTTGTGGCTATTGTTAAGCTTAAATGCCTATTTACTGAGCCACCAAATCTGTGTTTAACTTAATTTTTATCCATAATTTTGAATAAACCCTGAGTGCTTACAAAATGGTTAATGGGCTTCACTGACACACATGGTGGGGGGTGGTCATGAATCAGAGGTGACTTGATGGCAACTTTTACTGATACCCATAATTTTCCATGGGAATAAAATGAAATTTCTATCCATCTGCTCCAATATAAATCAGTCATGAATAGAAGAGAAACGCAAACATTTAAGCCATAGGAAAGAAAACATGCAAATGGACAAGGCAGTTTTAAAGAATCTGAGAACTCCTACTTGTAAAGTGGAAGAAGTAAATGACATTGAGTTAATATAAACTGTAACAATTATTTGTACTCTACAACATCCTCACAATCATTCAATTCATATCATTCTTTTTTTCTACTTTCAGTTTTCCAATTAGTGTGTCCTTATAGCCAAACAAAGTAACAATCCTGATACTAGAACTCTAGGTATCCTGTCCTTCACTAGTTCATAATCTTCCAGTTATATAACCTTTTATGTTTTAATTGTTCGGCTTATTTATGAAGTAAAGTTCAATTTTTACATTTTTGCTATTTCTGAAGAGTAATTTGATTATCTTTTTGGTATGGCCTCTATATACATTTGGTGTAAAGAGAAAGTCCCTCAGATTGAGATGTCAGGGACAAAGCAAGAGTTAGAGAAAATGATTCACTCAAAAACCAGTACGTACTGAAGCCCTATTCTTTGTGGATCCTCTGCTTTGTTTACCATTATTTTCTATGTGATCTTCTACTGGTGTTTACATTCCAAAGGTATGTCTACATTTCTCAATCTGGACCATAATATTTCTTCTTGCTCAAAAATTCTGCAAGGAATAAAAGACACATTTCCTGCTTTCCATAAATTGACTGTCTACTTAGAGAGACTATGTGTTCGATTGTAGTGCAGGTTACAGGTTTGGCAGAAGCTCTGAGAAGACAGAGGCCAACGAGAGCTGTACAAAGAGGAAAGGCTAGATGCAGGGGAGAGAATGCCATTACAGGATGAAGAAAGGGAAGAAATGAGAGGTGATAAGAGTTGTAAACCAAAGAAATGAGAGCCAGTACTCAAAACCCAACTAAATATATTGGAACTTGTGTATAGGGGTTGAGAGTGGTGGAGGCTGAGTAGTGACAGTATGAAGCTGAAGAGGTCTTCCGGAAGCCTAATCTCTAGCATACGGATAGCTCAATGCACCTGTTCTGTTCAAGTGTGTTCATGGACTAAAAGTGATATTGTCCAACCAATGGAATTCTAACAGCATTCTCCTACTCATCTGCACAGCAGAAATCTGTGACTCAGAGAGAGTCTGGTTTAGCCAAATTCTAAACTCATCTGGCTGTATCTCTAGAAACTCTATTTGTTGAAATGAACTCCTTCTACGTGTTTAAAGTTAGAATTACATAGTAAGTTGAATGTGTTGTAGATAGCATAAAACTCTACCTCTCTACTGACTCCTTTGAAAATGGGAAATTGAGAATGTTTTTAGCATTAAGTCATAACTGGAAAATAATTTTTTTGATGATGTATCATTTTTTTTTTCAAGAAAGGATTTTTCTCAAGGAAAAATGAAATGTACAAAGTACATTGGATTAACCATCCAGAAAAGCATCAAGAAACAAAGTCCACATACTATCTGCCTTCTTTTTGTGTATTGAACTTTTCCCCTCCCCAACCTTGGCAGACAAGGCAGTGTAAATGGTCTGCCAGTTGTCTGGGGCACTAACCCAAAGGGTGCATTGTACTGACAGGGAAGAGAACAATCTACTATTGACTTTGCAATGAGCTGAATAGACAATCCAACCAAGAGTTTACTTCTTTTTGTTTGCAGTGGCCTGGAGGATGATGTCAGAAAGCCAAGGTGGGAAGTTGTATCTATTTTTGGACAATGCCAGTTACCTTACCTTTGGATTTTCAACGGTGAATTCTGCCTGCTGAAAGCCCCATCACGGATCCAGATAACTTATATACCTAGGGTATCTGGGAGTCCAATTCCATTGAAAATAATTGTTTAATGCTTTGTTCCAACTGACCAAAAAAATCTATCCTCATTTTGGTAGCCATGATACTTCCAATTGCTTGGGCATTGGATGAAGAAGTGATGGGGATATCCATCAAACTCTTCAAACCAATAGACCTGAACTCTTTCTCATCCCAGACATATGATTTGAAAATGTTTGCATGCTTCTTATAAGAAAAGAGATTAGATCAACTCCAAGAAGTCATAAATAGGATATGGATATATTCCTTTTTCTTTTTTAGAAGTATAAAACAAATTTCTTGAGTTTGGTATATTTTTCTTTCTTGCTTAAGAAGTCCTACTATTATTACCTGTCAGAATGACAGAATGATAGGTATAGTGGATGAAACCCAGATGTGGGGTCCGGAGTCTTGGGTGGGATACTTGGCTCTGCCACAAGATAACTCCATAATTTGGGGTCAGTGAGAAACACCTATGTGATAGAGTAAAACCTTTATTCCTCTCTCGTAACACTTCAGGCTTGCTGAAAGTGAAGATGATTTGAAACATGATTTGAAGATCAAAGATTATAATGTTCAGTATGGATTATACCTCAACATAAAGGAAACAAAAGTCCTCACAACTAGACCAATAAGCATCATCATGATAAGTGGAGAGAAGACTGAAGTTGTCAGGGATTTATTTTACTTTGATCCACAATCAACACCCATGGAAGCAGCAGTCAAGAAATCAGACATCATATTGCATTAGGCAAATCTGTTGTAAAAGGCCTCTTTACAGTGTTATGGAACAAAGATGTCACATTGAAGATTAAGGTGAGACTAACCCAAGCCATGGTATTTTCAATTGCCTCATATGCATTTGAAAGCTGGACAATGAATAAGGCAGACTGAAGAAGAGTTGATGTCTTCATGGTGTTGGCAAAGAATACTGAAAATACCATGAATTATCAAAAGAACAAACAAATTTGTCCTGGAAGAAGTTGAGTCAGAATGCTCCAAGCAAGAATGGCCAGACTTCGTCTCACTTACTTTGGTCATGTTGTCAGAAGGGACCATTCCCTGGTGATGCATATCATGCTTAGTAAAGTGGAGGGTCAGCGAAAAAGGGGAAGGCCTGCAACGAGATGGATAGACAATGGTGGCTGCAAAAATGGGCTCAGGTATAGCAAGGGTTGTGAGGCCAGCACAGGACTGGGTAGTGTTTCATTGGGTTGTGTATGGGGTTGCTATGAATGGGAGTCAACTTGACAGCAACTAACAACAACATTTATCTGTCCCAGATAATGTACGTGAAAGGCCTCACACAGTACCTGGCACCTCATTGGACTTCAGCAAAGCTTTGCTTAAAATGAGTGAAGATGGAGAGTGGGTCTGGTGAAAAAAGTTGAGTAGGCTGAGGATGAATATTATAAATAAGATGCAGTTTGAGAATTGATCCAGCTTAAAATTTCCAGAGATAGATCATTACCATTAGAACACAGGGAAGTCACTCTGCCCATGGGAAGGGCAGGATAAAACAGCCACTCTTAAGGGTTCCAGAACACACCACTGTTCTCAAAATCTGTTGATCTCCACCAAAGCTAGAGGAGCCCTCATGCCTGCCTGCAGCCCCCACCTCTCAGATCATTTGTTTACTCACAGAGAGATCTGCCAGCTCAGTGCTTAGGTTTTAAATCAAATAGTTTGGGAGATAGCAAGATAGAAGCTTTGATTCAATTTCAGTGTTTTTCCCTTTTAAAAATAATAAGGTTCAGAATCACAATGACCCAAAGGCAGAAACTGGATGAAGTCCATTTGGTTTCAAGGTCTTGGTTTGGGAAGAAAAGAGGGCAAAACACAGACAACTGATTTTTATCCCAAGGAAGGATGCTTTGTGCAAAAACAATGTTCATTAACCAAAATGGAGAAGTTTTATGTTCTCTTTGTCAGTCAAATGTTAGAAGCCAGTGATGATAGAAGGGCTTACAGTCCCTAACACATGCCCCCCCCCCTTTTGGTTCAATGATTGGAACAACACATTGAAGAGGGATGGAATGAGCACTGAGGTGGAAGTTAAGAAACTAGAATTCTTGGCCAGTCTCCTTACAATCCATTCTGTGTCCTTGATGGGGTCATGTCCCCTCTCTGTCTTGGTTTCCTCCTTGGTAAAATGCAGGGACTAAACAGCTTTCTTCCATTGGTGGTAAGGGTAGGCTTCCCAGCTCAAATCCCCTTTATCTGGCAAGAGGAAATGAATGGCAGATGCATCACTGAATGGCTACCTGAGAGAAAGCAGGGGCTGAGAGAAGAGCATTCATCTTTTCAGCATCTTGAACAGCACCTCTCCCCTCCCTGCCTGGTCTGGTTGCCCTGTTTGGCAGCCTCTCCCCAAACTACTGCTGTGCTTCCATCTGTCGAATCTCAGTGGAACATCGAGGATAAAGGCTGTGAACTACAGATGCTTCTTCCAATTTTTTTTTAGTTGGTGCTAATGGCCGTCTAGGGATGGAAAGTTTGGAAGATCTTTTTTGGGAGTCCCTTCTGAAATACATAAAAATATCTAGAGTTCATGAGGCACTCATTTCCTACAACATACAATGGCTGCCATCATTCTTGTGGCCAGGGAGGCTGTTTGATTTATCCAAAGAGGTAAGAAGTCATGGCAGATGAGTTCATCACTAGGAATAGAGCAGCAGATGCCATGTGTCTAGTGAACAGCAAGGCTTTTTGTGTGTTTTCAGGTTTTTAAAGCACACGTACACTCTTCCATTCTGCCATGGGAAAGTTATTCACACATCCATGAAAATACATGACTGTTGAAATTCAATTCAAAATGATTGGTTTGTTTTTTTCTTAGTTACGTTTATCAAAATGATCAAAAAGGATGTGTATGTTAACATTAACCTTCACCAACAACTAGAGAACATGTTGATATATTCCTTCTCTGTCTCACTCACTGCCATCGAGTCATTTCTGACTCATAGCGACCCCCATTGGGTTTCCAAGGCTGTAACTTTATGGAAGCAGGCCACCTCATCTTTCTTCCAGGGAATGGCTGGTGTGTTTGAACCATCGATCCATTTGGTTAAGCAGCCAAATGCCTTAACTACTCCAAAACCAAAAACCAAATCCACTACCATTGAGTAGATTCTGACTCATAGCAACTCCCACTGGGTTTCTGAGGCAGTAAATCTTTATGGAAGTAGATTGCCCAGTCTTCCTTCTGCAAAGTGGCTAGTGGATATGAACCACCAACCTTCTGGCTAGCAGTCAAATGCCTTAGGGCATTATGCCACCAGGACTCCTTTCTTTATGTAATGAATGCTTTTTTAACTAAGTGCTATCATCTTTAATGGAGGGGTTATTACCAAAAGATCTACTGAGCCCAGCAATGTGATAGATGGGGTTATGCTTATTCCTTTGTTTTCAAAGCTTATGACATTAAAAATACTCTAAGAGTATTAGAAGAGTCTCTGAGTAGTACAGATGGCTAACATGCTCAGCTGCTAACCAAAAGGTTGAAGGTTGGAGTCCACTCAGAGGCACCTCAGAAGAAAGTTATGATGACCCACTTTTGAACAATTAGCCACTGGAAACTATGGAGCACAGTTCTCTTCTGACACACATGGGATCCCCATGAGTTGGAGTCGACTCAGTGACAACTTGTTAAGTGCATTGGATAGTTAATAAACAAAATGTCAAAATTCAAAATTCCTCCTGCTTCCTTGCTGATTGCTTGATGAAGTTTTTAGGAGAAAATATGTACACAGTGGTAGGTATCCACTGGGGAGTAAGAAAAGAAAAATGTGCAATTTTACATTTCTTCCTTGTCTGCCCCTAAATCCCCTTCCATCTTCAGTCAAAGGTGCTGTCAGACCATGACAAGCACACCCTGGAAAGTGGAAATCAAGTGACTGTTGGGAATGTGGGGCATTTGGACCTCTGGGACACAACTCACAAGGCAGAAAGACAGGGCAGTGTCAGCTCGTTGTTTGTCTGCCTACTGGCCTCTGCTCTAATTCACATCCTATTGATCAGTCAGATGGGGGCAGGGAGGGAATGAGAGCCAGACAAGATTAGAAATGTCAGCCTAATACAGAGTTGTGCTGGAAAACACGAGCACATGGCCTGAGTTCACTCTTAACTTGCTTAGCCAGGACTGGTCAAGCTCATCAATCTCCTTTTTGACCTACTGACCACAGGTGCCTTAAAAAAAAAAAAAAAAAAAAAAAAAATTGTGTCAATTCTGACTCATGGAGAGCCCATGTGTATCAAAACAGAACTGAGCTTCATATGGTTTTCAGTGCCTGATTTTTTGGACGTAGATTGCCAGGCCTTTCTTCCAAGGTGCCTCTGGGTGAACACAAACTTTTAACCTTTTGGTTGGCAACTGGGTGTGTTAACTGTTTGCACCACCAAAGGACTGCAACCACAGGTGCAGAGACGTATCTAAATCTGCGTGACTAAATAGAACCATTAAAAATCCAGAGAGGTAACAATCTGGTGGCTAAAAGAAAACTTACTGGTGGATTTGAAAGCAGCTTTGCCATCTGATTTCTGACAGTTGTTTGGCATAATTAAAAGATCACTGAACAGAGCTAAGGAAAAAACTTTTCAGAAATAGATGTGATTCTGGAAGAGATTCAAATAGGAATTTCTGTTTAAATTTATCTTTAAAGGAAGTTCCTGTCAAAAACAGGGCTGAGAGTATAGTTAAAGATAGGTGGTACTAGCATATGGAAACTGACGTCAGGTTTTCATGTAGGGTTGTAGGAGCTAAGAAGGTGGAAAGATGTAAAAAGACAATTTTATCAACTGCTTGAATTTCCTTGTCATAGCAATAGCTACATTTTAAGCTCTCTCCAAGTTCTTTAAATTCAATCAACATTAGGTCTAAAATCAATGAGTGTATAGTCTACATCACCTTCCATCTGTCAGTTTGTCATACTGTTGTGGCTTGTGTGTTGCTGTAATGCTGAAAGCTATGTCACTGATATTTCAAGTACCAGTCTAATCTCCCATGGGGGACAGGTTTCAGTGGAGCCTCCAGTTATTCTGGAAGGCAGACTAGGAAAAAAGACCTGGTAAACTACTTCTGAAAATTAGCCAATGCAAACCTATGGATGACAACAGACTATTGTCTGATACAGTGCTGGAAGTTGAGCCCTTATGTTAGAAGGCATTATACAATAACTACAACAAAGAGCTAAAACCTCCCAGGGATCATAAAGATGGTGCAAGACCAAGCAACATTTCATTCTGTCCTATTCATAAAGCCACCAGGAATCAGAACTGACTTGTGAGCAACTAACAATAACAACATAGTCTACAACACATAGGGGTCTTCTGAAAGGAGAAAGATGAAAAAAGGATGGAAACAGAGTGTGGGCAGTGGGTTGTTCAAGTAGGTCACACATAGAGACTTCTTCTTGTTGTTATGTGCCGTCAAGTCAGGCCCAACTCATAGCGACCCTTCCTTGGGTTTCCGAGGCAGTATCACTACCAAAGTAGATTGCCCAACCTTCCTTCTGAGGAGCAGCTGGTGAGTTTGAACTGCCAGCCTTCTGTTTAGCAGTCCAGTGCCTTAGGCACTATGCTACCAGAGCTCCCCACAGAGACCAGAGTAAGCCATAAGCAGAAGGGTGGGCTGAAGACAAATATTTGAATGTTGGCACCAAGTAGCAGCTCCTGCAAAATGGTGGCAGGCAAAGCAAAGCAACTGGGAGCTTCTGTAGTTGTCAAATAACCACAAATAACTGCATCCAGTCCCGGGTGTCAAACAAGAGCTGGCCAGCAAAGTCGGTCGGTTCTGAGCCTACCCCTGTGGAAAAGAACACCTGATGTCTCCCCTCAAAGACACCTGCTTTCATGTGGATAACATCCTGGTCAAAAGCCTCATCATGAAGTGCAATGTCATGTATAATGCACCCACGAAATGAATGGCTTGGTATCACCATATTCTAAAGGATTCCAGGAGGAAGTATTTTCTTTCCTATTGGGAGAAATAGGCAAACAAGATTAATAATGATGCTGGATTCAGTGCATTTGATACTTGCTTGCAGCTTTCATGTTCCTAGTTCTGACCAGTGTGAACAACTAGCAAAGCTGGGATATGTAATACTTTGTACTTCACTGAGATACACAGATTCGAATGTGGTGAGTGTGATGGTTGGGGATGAGAGTGAGCAAATTAGCCAGTGAATGAGTCTAGCTCATTGCTGAGTATCTACAATTCAGTTCAGGTTTTGTAACTCTCTTGTGAAGTGCTTGAAAAATAAACTGTTTCTTGGTGGAGAAAGTTCCCTAAAAGAAAGCAAAATAATTGTGCTGAATTGACAGTGGAAAGAATGTAAAAATGCTGCAAGTATGCCATGGGTTTTAGCCTGAAAGCACAAGTTTTAGAAACCTGGGTTTGTTTCTCAGCCAATGTACCTCATATACATCCACCACTTGTTTGTCAGTGGAGCTTTGCACATTGCTGTGGTGCAGACCTCTGGTGGCATAGTGCCTAAGGCATTTGACTGCTAACCAGAAGGCTGGCAGTTCAAACCCACCAGCCACTCCTTGGAAGAAGACTGGGCAATCTACTTCTGTAGAGATACCACCTCAGAAACCCAAGGAGGGGTCACTATGAGTCGAATACACTTGATGGCAGTGAGGTTTTTTTTTTTTTTCAATGACAGACCAGGTTTCAGCAGAGCTGCCAGAGTAAGATAGACTCGATAAAGAAAAGCCTGGCAATCTGCTTCTGAAAACTGCTCAGTGAAAACTCTGTGGATCACAATGGTCTGATCTCCATGCGATCACTGAGATAGTGCAGGACTGAGCAGTGTTTCATTTCATTGTGCTTGAGGTCACCATGAGTCAGGGGCAGACTTGAGGGCACTTAAGAACAACAACAAGAAAAGATAATTTGAAAGATAATAGAACATATATGCTATAGAGAGAACTGAGTTGGCAAATAAATGTCCTGGATGTTGAGTATATGGTACTTGCAGATTTTTAGACGTGTAAGAGCTATACTCTGCATGAAGATAATGAAACCAGGTAATAAAAAGCATCTCTACCTTCAGCTATAAGTAAAGGGCTGCTCACATGGAGTATGGTTTAAATGTGGATAAAGCCCACAGATGGTCTTCTAATTCCTCCACATAGATCTAAGTGGCATTCTTTAGCAACAACCTTTTGGTGTTCACGTGTTCCTGCTGCTTGCAAGCCCACTGCTCTCCACCTCTGCACGCCCACATCTTTTTGGATAACTTGGAACTGGCATTTCAGTGAAATCATCAGTGTGTGTGAGCTGCCTGTAGAGAGGTGTGAGACTGCCGTAAAGCCTACAGCTGGTTCCCTTCAGGACCATGAACAAATAGAGGAAAAGCCTGGGCAGTCTCCTGAGTCATTAATGAGTGTCTGCTCAGTGCCTTCAGCTCCTGAACTCCTGCAAATGCCTCCTGAAATATAGCCCCTTGTTTGTAGCCCTCATTTATTATGGGAGCAGCACTCTGGTATTTAAGCCTTGACTCTGACTGGCAGCACTGAAGCCAAGGAAACCCCAGAGTAGAGTCACAATTAGAGATTCAGCAACTGTTTGTAGGTAAAGGTTCTTTTGTAAGAGTCTCCAAGGTAAACTCCAAACTCTTTGGTTGGGTAGAATATTGGTTTATTGACTATGGCTTGCAATAATCAGGCCCTCAGCTGAGAGCTTGGAAATCTGTTACAAAGAGGTTGGGGTCCATTGTGGATTGAATTGTGTCCTCTCAAAATATATGTTGAAGTCTTTACCCCTGGTACCTGTGAACAAAACTTTGTTTGGATGATAGACAGGCCTATAAGGTGAACAATTATATCAGGTAGGTACACTCCTTAAACAGTCAAACATGGAAGATCAGAAGGGCAGCATTTGTGCAGGGAGATAACTCAGAAGGTAGGAATGCATAGGAAGGAAGGACATGAGGACAAGATAACTACAGGGAGGAAGTAGGAAGAGAGCTGTTATATTGTGGGGATTGCAATCAGTGTCACAAAACAAACTGTGTATGAACTGTTGAATGGAAAATGAATTTGCTCTGTAAACTTTCACCTAAATCACAATTAAAAAAACAAACAAACAAAAAACTCCACAAAACTTTGTTTGAAAATAGGGTCTTTCTGCAGATTTACTCTGCATATGAGATGGTTGCTGCCAAGGAAAGGAAAGAATGTGATACCGCTTTTTGCGTTGTTATAGGAAGTTATCTGGAACTTGCCTTCCTGCTTTGTCATTATTAGTATTGAAGTCGATAAATAAACAAATAAATAAATAACTGTTTCCTGGAGGGCTATTATGAAATGTTGTTGTTGTTGTTGTTGTTAGTTGCCATTGAGTTAGTTGGCTCATGCACAATGGACCAAACACTGCCTGGAGCTGTGTCTTCCCCATGATAGGTTACATGATAGGTTACAGACTGGACCATTATGCTCTACAGAGTTTTCATAGCTGGTTTTCAGAAGCAGATCTCCAGGTTTTACTTCCTAGTCCATCTTAGTCTGGAAGCTCCACTGAAACCTATTCAGCATCATAGCATCATTGTTGTTGTTGTTGTTATGTGCCGTCGAGTCGGCCCCGACTCATAGCGACCCCTCCTTGGGTTTCCGAGGCAGTTATAACTACAGAAGTAGTATTGCCCAACCTTCCTTCCGAGGAGTGGCTGGTGGGTTTGAACCGCCAGCCATCTGGTTAGCAGGCAAGTGTCTTAGCCACTATACTACCAGAGCTCCCTCATAGCATCATAGCAACATGCAAACTAGGAGAATATGAAGGTGAACAAGTCAGACTCACAGGCCCCATGGGCTGCTGGAAGGATAATCCAACACATATGTTTGTTGGGGGCAGAAGACCATTACTACTGCCTGCATTCTCCCCTATGTAGTCTTTGGGGGGCTAGATCATGGCCTTATGGAAAAAAAAATTGTTTCTTTTACTGCTCTAAACTAAGGCACTCAGCATTCTTAAGAACCAGCTGCCCACTCCTACCTTCCCCTCTTGTTCCTACACACCTCACAGGTTTGGCCCACTCATTCTCTGTCATTTTCATTACCTAATCTCCTGCCCAAATTTCTCTTCCCCTGATCTCGTGGAGGTGTAGAGTACTTTCCTATCTTTTCCTCCTCCCACACTCTCTCTGAAACAAGCACAAACTCTTCCATTAGGGAGTGCAAAGGAGAACATCAAGTTCTCATTGGAAATGAGTTCTATTCAAATTGCCTGAGTGGGATGTTGGACCACGTCATTTAGATTTTAGCCCAGGCTAGGTTCAACTGGTGTACCATCAGCTCTCCTGTGGTTCTGACTCCCTTTGAGAATATCTTCTTCATTCTCTTCCCTAGTGTTCCCTGTGGCTCTGGGACAAACTTGATGTCCATTTTCCACTACCCAAGAACTCTGAGTCCCCCCATCATTCTCCTCCAAGTGTCAGATCACCGAGTTGGACTTGCACTTCCCAATTTTGCCCCTGATGGATGAAACTAGGGCTCTCATCTCTTGAAGTTATTTTCTGACCCCTGAAGCAATTCCTCACTTCTAGTTCAGTTTTCTGAGAGATATTTACCAACCAGTTATTAAAAATAATCTACTCCTAGGTGAATCATAGCTCGTTTTTTTTTTTTTTTTTTGAACGTATTGTTCTATATTAATTCTTGGGTCAATTTTACCAGAGACCCTGGAACCTTTATAATGAATTTTCAAGGTACCTTGCCTGTGCTGCCTCAGCTCCATCACCATCTCATCCCATTTCTAAGTTTGCATCCCCATCATATCTGCCCTAATTTTGTATTTGACTTGGAAGTGTGCATTTCATTCCCCACTCATTTGAACTTCATATGTTTCAGCATCATAGCATTTATCTTGCAATGTTTTGCTTATTTACTGACCTGCTGGTCTGGTATGTCAGATTACAAGCTCCTCAGGGACAAGGACTGCATCTCAGTCATCTGTGGATCATGATTGCATGGCACAAGACAGGCCTGTGGGAGATATTTAAGTTATTGTTGAGGTTCACCAGAAGCCTATGACCCCAGCCTTGGCATGGAAAGTACTTTCTTTTATCTTTGTAGCTGTGGTAATAATAATAAATGATCTAAGTAATCAGAGATAGGGAGCTCTGGTAGCATAATGCCTAAGGCATTTGACTGCCACTCCTCATAAGGAAGACTGGGCAATCTACTTCCATAGAGATACCACCTCAGAAACCCAAAGAGGGGTTGCTATGAGTCAAATCAACTCAATGGCAATGAGTTTGGTGGGGTGGTTTTTTTTTTTTTTTTTTTAAGTCAGAGATAAGCTGTTCCCATTCATCCTAGAGACATTTTGCAGGTTTTTGTTTGTTTCTCTTTCCTTATTTGTTTGTTTTTAAACAAAGTGGAACTGCTCTTTGAAACTCAAGTCATGTTTGCCATGACAGTCAGAAAAAAACAAAAAAACAAAACTAGTGTTCCACTTTTTTTTTGTCATTGTCAGTAAAAGTCAAGATTCTGTCCACATGAACTGCTCAGGCAATCACCCACAGAGCTAGTCTGTAGAGGAGCAGTTAGAAAGATGTAAACAGCCTGCTGCTGTCTTGCTGCATCTTCCTCACCCACCTTCTCCAGCCTTCACCACCACCAAAGGTGCTGGGAGCAAAGGGTGTGGGTCTGGAGAGTGACATCAGTAACACCACTGTTACTCTTTTACACTGTGGATATGAAACTAAATCAGATCAGCCTGGTGCTGAATCTGTAGCACTATGCCACCTCCCTGAGCCTCAGTGTCCTCTTCTAAAAGGCATGGAATGAGTCCCTGGGTGGTGCAAACTGTTAACTCACTTGGCTGCCAACCCAAAAGCTAGAAGTTCAAGTCCACTCAGAGGATCCCAGAAGAAAAGTTTGGTCCCATCTACTCCCAAAAAATTAGCCACTGAAACTCTATGGAGCATAGTTCTACTCTGACATACATGGGGCTGTCACAAGTTGGAGTCACCTCAACATCAACTGGTTTTTTAAGATATGGAAAACATTATCTACCATGCAGAGTTGTTATGGGGTAAGGGATAAGGTTGTGGTTGTGTTGTGAGATGTCATCAAGTAGGTTCTGACTCAAAGCAACCCTGTGTACAGCAGAATGAAACACTGCTTGGTCTCGCACTATCCTCAGAATCATTGCTAAACTTGAGCTCATCATTGCAATCACTGTGTCAATCCATCTCATTGAGGATCTTCCTCTTTTTTGCTGACCGTCTAATTTATTAAGCATGTTGTCCTTCTCTGGGGTCTTGTCCCTTCTGAAAACATGCCCAAAGTAATTGATGTGAAGTCTTGCCATCCTTGCTTCTAAGAAGCATCCTGGTTCTCTTCTTCCAAGAGAGATTTGTTCGTTCTTCTAGAAGTTCGCGATATATTCAGGAGTAAGGTGCTATTATTGTTATTATTAAAAAAAAAGAAAAAACTTACAGAGACAGATCATGTTCTCAAGCTGGCACATAATGAAAATCACAGTATCACTAATGCATTATTTATCACACCTTGACACGACTTTTATGTAACATTCAGCCAGAATATCTTCGATCTGTTTCCTCTTCATTTGCTATTCTGAGCTCAGAACATAGGCTAACTAGCTCATCAATTCAATGAGCTTATTATTATTATTATTATTTTAAATGAGCATCTGTTTGTGCCAAAGTCTCAGTTTCCTAAATGTACCTGATCTTTGAGGTTGAGGTATGAATTGATGAAGGCTCACGTGGTGTCATGAAATTTCTCAAGTAGATTATTAAGGCTGCATGACATGAGTATGTGACTTGTATCTATTTGGAGACACTGTGGGAAGGTGAATCAAGGAAGAGTTCAGCTTTTCCAGTGAGCAACTGTGGAATTTTAATTAGCTTAGAGTCCATTTCTCTGCTGGAAATAGCAACTCTCCAAACATTTCTTCAATAGTGTTGCAGTATTATTACAATTCTAAAAGGAATAATTTACAAGATGTATTTTGGGAAGCTTTAGGGGAAGAAGTACATCCAAATCTGTATCTGGTACATGCATGCTGGCAAGTAGCCATTTAACAATATTAATGACAAGACTGTAGACCATTTGGTTCATGATCTCCACCAATACTCTAAGACAGTACTGTCTAATAAACATTTCTGTAATAATAGAAATGTTCTGTTCTGCCCTGTCTAATATGGTAGCCATTAGCCACATGAGGTCATCAAACACTTAAAGTGTGGCTAGTGTGGTGAAGGAACTAAATTTTTAGCTTTATTTAATTTAAATTTAAATAGCCACATTTGGCAAGGGTTATTATATTACAGCAGTATCCAGTTGTAAAATAACTGGAGCTCAATCTAGAAGCCTCCACCATGTGGAGCACCAGTGAGGACTAGGTGGTGGTGCTGTTATTAGGTGCTGTCAAGTCAGTTCCAACTCATAGATCCTATGTACAACAGAACAAAATACATCCCAGGCCTGTGCTATCCCCACAAGTGTTGCTATGTTTGAGTCCATTGTTACAGCTGCTATGTCAATCCATCTCATTGAGAGTCTTCCTCTTCTTTACTGACCATCTACTTTACCAAGCATGATATCCTTCTCCAGGGACTTGTCCCTCTTGATAACATGCCCAAAGTAAATGAGACTAAGTCTTGCCATCCTACTTTCTAAGATGCATTCTGGCTGTACTTCTTCCAACACAGATTTGTTCATTCTTCTTGCAGTCCAGGGTAGATTCAATATTCCTTGCCAACATCGTAATTTAAATTCATCAATTCTTCTTCTATTTTACTTATTCATTGTCCAGCTTTCATGTGATATAAAGTGATTGAAAATACCATGGCTTGGGTCAGGTGCACCTTAGTCCTCAAAGAACTAGAAAACCAAACCAAACTTCTTGCTCTAAAGTTGATTCGGACTCATAGTGACCCTAAAGGGCAAAGTAGAAATGCCCTATAGGGTCTTCAAGGCTGCAATCTTTACAGAAGCAGACTAACACATTTTTCTCTTGCAGAGTAGCTGGTAGGTTCAAAATTCAGACCTCTCAATTAGCAGCCAAGTGCTTAACCTCTGCACCAGCAGGGCTCCCAAAGGACTAGGAGGAATCTCAAAAGGCACCCATGGAACCAGGAGGTATTGTCACGACACCCATGTGCTACAGATCAGTGGAAACCAATTAATTTGGTTCTCATCCCACGATAGATTAGAAGCAGCCAACTAGGAAGAAGCAGGTACAATGGAGCAATTATTGAAAAAGCTGGAAAACAGACTAGAACTTAAAAAAGAAAAACAGTCTAAGATTACAGAGTGTAAGGTCAAGCATACATTATACCTCAAAAACATAGTATGTGATGCTTTGGACCATCAAGAAAATAGTAAGCGTTCAGAGACAGATTCTTCAGAAAGGGCTAGAGAGAAAATAAGCATCTGTACAGTGCTGCTGTAACAGAAATACCACAAGTGGGTGGCTTTAAAGAACAGAATGTTGTTGTTGTTATGTGCCATCGAGTCAGACCCGACTCATAGCCACCCCTCCTTGGGTTTCTGAGGCAGTATCACTACAGAAGTAGATTGCCCAGCCTTCCTTCCAAGGAGTGTCTGGTGGGTTTGAACCACCAGCCTTCTGGTTAGCAATCAAGTGCCTTAGGCACTATGCTACCAGAGCTCCTACTTGTCGGAATTCAGGGTAGTGGCTCTAGGGAAGGCTCTCTCTTTGTCAGGGCTGGGGGAAGATCCTTCTGTCTTTCAGCTTCTGTAGCCCCAGAGTTCCTCAGATTCTGGGTGATCTTCATTGTTATCCATCTTCCTTCTGTTTGTACTTGCTCCTCTGTCTTATCTGCTCTTCCTTGTAACCCAGAAGTGATTAAGTTTTGGGTACACTCTACACTGATAGGGCCTCATAAGGATAATGAAAAGCCTATTCCCAAGTGGATTACATCCACAGGGATAGGAGTTAGAATTTGAACACATATTTTTGGGAGATATGACTCAATCCAAAACAACAAGCAAGCTAATCCAGACCTGTGTCCATCCAAGGTGGTAAAAATATAAACAGCTTTAGCACACAAATGGGTGGGTTTCAGTTACCTGGAGATTCCAGTAACTGGCCACATTTCATTCTGCCCACAAGATGGACACAAGACATATGGAACTCTATATGTCTATGGAAGAAGTGCAACCAGAATGCTCCTTGGAAGCAAGAATGGCCAGACTTCGTCTCACCTATTTTGATCATGTTTTCAGAAGGGACCGCTCCCTGAAAAAGGATATCTGCTTGGTAAAGTGGAGGGTGAGTGAAAAAGGGAAAGGCCCTTAACAAGATAGATTGACACAGTGGCTGCAATGATGGGCTCAAGTGTAAAGTACAGCAAGGATTGTGAGGATGACACATGACTGGGTGGTGTTTCGTTCTGTTGTACATATGGTCACTATGAGTCAGAGCTGCCTCAATGGCACCTAACAATAAGAACAACATGTCTATGAAGTCCCTGAGTGGTGCAAATGGTTAATGAGCTCAGCTGCTAATCAAAAGGTTGGCAGTTCTAGTCTACCCAGAGGCACCTCTGAAGAAAGGTCTGGTAATCTACTTTGGAAAAATTAGCCATTGAAAATCCTATGAGCACAGCTATATCCTGACACAAATGGAATCAGTATGAGTCAGAGTTAACTCTGCAACAACTGGACTGGACTAGGTGATGTCCTATTGCTCTTGGGATAGTATCCAAATAATTACTGTAGTCCTCAGGACTGTTTGGTGTGGCTGTATCCACCTCTCTGGTCTTACTTTATACGACTTCACCACTCTTTGTTCTCCAGCTATGCTGGTCTTCCTTCTGTTTCCTAAAGGTACCATGATCCTTCTTCTGTAGGACTTTGTATGTGCTGTTCCCTTTATATAGAAAGATTCTTCCACCTTCCCCTTCCCCTCACATCTTGCCTGACTCCTGCTTACCCTCCAGAATCTCAGCTTAAAGACCACTTCCTTGGAAAGACCTCCTGATACCTTCAACCTTCCCTATACATCTTGGCCTGGTTCCTTTGTTATTCCTTCTTCATCTGAATTCTGTCCTTCCACAGCACTTACTTCAATATGTACTTATACCTTCATCCGTGAAATTAAAGATGTGGTGAAACCCATGTGCAATAGCTCACTACAGATTAGTAAGTAAGCACAAGTAAGCCTGTGCTTACTTTGCTTACTGGGTAATCTGCTATGCTTAATTCATTCTCCTTTGTATCTTCAGTGCCTAGTTTGTATCTTAAATTCTATGTGACTCTCAAATCTTCTGCCCTAACACTTTCACAGTTTTTTAATAAAATCTCTTTTGTCTCTGGATGGCTCATACTCTCATTGAGAGCTGTTATGGATTGAATTGTGTGTTCCCAAAATATGTGTTGTAAATCCCAACCTCTGTGCCTGTGGTTATAGTCCCATTTGGGAATGGTTGTCTTTGCTACGTTAATCACACAGGATTAGTGTAGCATATGTTTTAAGTCAATCTCTCTTGAGATATAAAAGAAAGTAAATAAGCAAATTAAAAAAGCAGAGATGGGGGTAGAGAGATGCCAAGCCACATGAAAATCACACAGGAGCAGAAGCTCAAAGAGACAAGGACTTTCCTCCAGAGCCAACAGAGAGAGAGAAAGTCCTCCCCTAGAGCTGGCACCCTGAATGTGGACTTCTAGCTTCCTGAACTGTAGAAAATGAATTTCTGTTTGTTAAAGCCACCCACTTGTGATATTTCTGTTATAGCAGCCCTAGATAACTAAGATATGTGCCATTCAAAAGTTTTTACTGTTCAATAGCTTATCATCATGAAATCTTCACTCTTAAAATTCCACCCACTTGTTCCTTATTTGGTCCACTTACAAAATCTGTCCAGAAAACTTCCCATTTTAAACCATTGCATCTCAAGTTGGAGCTCATGTTGGCAAGCGAAGTGCATCTGTGGTTCTTTCCTTAGCAATGTGATTTTCTTCATCTCTCTCGCTTCCTCCACCTGATTTGCCAGATAACTACTGAGCTCCATGTGTGCTTCCTTTCCTGCCAGGAAAGCTACATGGTCTTTCAGAATTTTTTAGTTTACACTCCACCCATTCTTTGTCTATCATCTCTTCCATAGATTTCCTCTAAATTTTCAATCTTTGTATTTTTAAAAGAAAATTATGTTAAAATGGGGAAAATTAAACCTGAACTTATTCCCAACTCTTCTCATCTTCTGTCTCTAAAACAACATGACAAAAGTCTTAGATACTCATTTCAAAAGTTTCAGGGGATTCCTAACTTTTCTGTCTCCTTCCATTTTTTCCTAAACAAATCAGGGGAAAAGACTCCCATCCATCCTATTTTCCCCTAACTCAATCAAGTAGTGGTGCCTCAGACTTTGTTCTTTTTTATTTGAAGAGCTTTCTTCACTGGTTAAATGATTTTCCTTTGTGTTGTTGTTGTTGTTGTTGTTGTGTGCCGTCGAGTCAAACTCGACTCATAGCGACCCCTCCTTGGGTTTCTGAGGCAGTATCACTACAGAAGTAGGATTGCCCAACCTTCCTTCCGAGGAGTGGCTGGTGGGTTTGAACC
>NW_006921677.1:10706155-10709773 GCF_000298275.1 Orycteropus afer afer
GACTCATAGCGACTCCTCCTTGGGTTTCCGAGTCAGTATCACTACAGAAGTAGGATTGCCCAACCTTCCTTCCGAGGAGTGGCTGGTGGGTTTGAACCGCCAGCCGTCTGGTTAGCAGGCAACTGTCTTAGCCTCTATACTGCCAGAGCTATTTGGATTGAATTGTGCCTTACCCCCCAAATATGTGTTAGAATCCTAACCCCTATACCTATGGATGGAATCCTGTTTGGTGGCATAGTGTCTAAGGCATTTGACTGCTAACCAGAAGGCTGGCAGTTCAAACCCATGAATTGCTCCTAACAAGGAAGACTGGGCAATCTACTTCGGCAGAGATATTGCCTCTGAAACCCAAGGAGAAGTCGCTATGAGTCGAATCGACTTGAAAGCAGTGAGTAGTTTTTTTTCCCCCCATGTTAATTAGATCATACCTGAGTAAAGTGGTTCTGAATCTTATCTTTCTGAGTTATAAAAAGCAGATTAAACACAGAAAGGCAGGCACACAGGAGCAGACAGATGCCCTGTGAAGATCAGCAAGGAACCCAGGAATGTCTACCAACATACCATCAATTGACATGGCAGAGACCCTGATTTGGACTTTTAGTTTCCAGAACTGTGAGAAAATTAATTTCTGTTCTTTAAAGCCACCCACTTGTGGTATTTGTGCTACAGCAAAAACAAATAAGCAATAAAACCCCAAAACACTGCCAATGAGTCAATTCCAACTCATAGTGATACATGGGGTTTTCAAGGCTGTAAATGTTTACAGATGTAGATTGCCTCATCTTCCTCCCGCAGAGCAGCTGGAGGTTTGAACCACAGACCTGGTTGGCAGGCAAATGCACCACCAGAGCTTAGGAAAATAAGACACTTTTCAAACAGATTTTACTTAGTCCCAAATTCTTGATGTACATTATAATCCTCTTTAGCAAATATTCATCGAGCACCTATTATATGTCAGTTGCTATCCTAGGAAACAACAATGAATAAGACAAAAAAAAAATCCTTGTCTTCTTGGAGATTACATTTTACTGGGAGAGGTAAAATAAAACACATGAATGCATAAGGACATGTACATAGTGATAAACTCTGCAAACAATGCTATATGATAAATACTATACACAATGAAAGATATATAAATTCATTCTAATATATAGGAGGGCTCATTGATTCCTAGTAGAAGTGATGAATTTAGTATTTAAACAGAGAGATCTGTCATAAATGTATTTTAAAAGTCTTATTTTTGTTTTCTTCTGTTTTGATGAAAGGGACATTTATGGACTTTCTACTGTGGGAAAGTACTAACATACTAACATATGAGAAGTGGCACAATGGGGGAAAAAAAACTTTCAAAATTTTGATGCAAAAGCAAGACAAAAAAAGCAGGCTCTACTGTGGCTTCTACCTAGGAAAGGCTGATGGGAGCCAGTGGGCGAAGTGCTGTCTGACCATTTAGAGAACTCTGGGAGCTCTGGTGGCATAGTACCTAAGGCATTTGACTGCTAACCAGAAGGCTGGTGGTTCAAACCCACTAGGCACTCCTCAGAAGGAAGGTTGGGCTATCTACTTCCGTAGTGATATTGCCTCAGAAACCCAAGGAGAGGTCACTATGAGTCAGATCCGACTCCATGGCAGTGTGTCGTATTTGTGTTGCCTTGTGGTGACTTGCCACCCACCTAGTCAATTTCCTGTGGCTGTAGATAGTAGAACTCTGGTGGTTTTTTTTTTTTTTTTTTACTGTAATATTTAAAGGTGTGCTGCAATGACATAAAGGCCACATAATGCAGGGTCATATAGGCAATTTTACAGATGAAGAAACCTGGATATGTGTGTTCAGTGGTAGAATTCTCATCTTCCATGCAGGAGACTTGAGTTTGATTTCTGACCAATTCACCTCATGCACAACCACTACCCATCTGCCATTGGAGGCTGGCTTGTTGTTATGATGCTGAACAGGTTTCTGCAGAGCTGCCACAATAAGATGGTCTAAGAAAAAAGGCCTGACAATCGACTGAAATTCAGCCAAGGTAAACCCCATAGAGCGCATGGTTAAATCCACAGCTGATCATGGGGATGGTGCAGGATCAGGCATGTTTCATTTTGTTATGCATGGGACCACTTCGTTGGGACCCACTTGACACCAGCTAATAACAACAATATACGTAGTGTGTGTCAGTTTATACGTATATGTATATATAGCCAGTTCTCATCACAATCAAGTCTTCTTGCTATTGTACTATAATGAGCTACTGACAATAATCATTTAGAGAGTCAACATTCCTTCAATTCAACCAACCTTCCCACTGTTTGGGTATGTGCCAAATAGCTTGCAAAGTACAATACCCACCCACTGCCACTGAGTTGATTCTGACTCATAGGGACCCTTTAGGACAGAGTAGAACTGCTGCATAAGGTTTCCAAGACTATAAAACTTTACAGAAGCAAACTGCCTCATTTTTCTCTCATGGAGCACCTGGTGGGTTTGAACTCCTGACCTTTGGGTTAGCAGCTGAATGCTTTAACCACTACACCACAAGAGCTCCTTGAAAAGTACAATAGGAAACATAAGCATGGACAAGATTTCAGTTGTAATTTTCAAGGAGTTTGCTATGTAACACAGGAAGCATAATACAAAGTGAGCATGGTAAGTGTATAATAAAGGCACACAGAAAGCATCATGGGAGTACACTAAAAGAAATGACCTCTAGGTTGAATCAGTTCTGATGGGAACAAGCCTACAGGCAGAGATGGCAGGAAAAGGCAATACGGATGAGGGAACTCGTAAACTGATTCACAGAGGACTTATGGTATCTGACCCATTCCAGAAAAAGCAAGTGATTTTTGGGGCTTGGAGTATAGGGTTCACAAGAGGGAGGGAACAAGGGAGAGTGTATGGGAAGGGAGAATGAAGCCCTCAGGAGGTACTTTAAATACCACATTAAAGGAGTTTGAACTTGATCTAGTCACAGATTTTGAACAAAAGAGTCACTTCATTAGAAGTGTGTTTCATGATTAAACTGGCAGGAGAGAGAAGAGGGATGGTAATGATTACAGGGATGCAAGCATGTGATTGACTAAACTATGGCAGCTCGATTCTGTTATTCACATGTTACCTGTGATAATAATAGTTACCATTTGATTGAATGTGCCAAGAGCTTTGCATACATTAGCTCACTTAACTGCCACACATTCCTGTGGGCTAGGAGGTTATATTATTCCTGTTTTACAGATCAAGAAACTGAAGCTTAGAGAGGTTAAGTAACATGTTAGAAAGAGGATTAGAGAACAAACCAGGTCACTTGTATTCCAAAACTTTATCTACAGTGCTATATTGCCACATATTGGTAATTCCAACCCTCCTGGCAATAGTTATTTTGAAGGAGGTATGATTGGGACAGGTGAAAATAAATTTTAAATATCGCTATTATATTATATTTTAAATATTGGTTTGTCCTACTGTGGTGACATGTAGACATGAGTTTTGAGGCTGAGCCTCTGGTGTTTAAAACCCAGCAAGATGCACCTGGTGCATAGGTAACAGCCCAGTTTATAGACTGAGACAGAGTAGGAAGAAGGAAGAGGCCGTCCACTTCTGAAAGAATTGGCCAGGGAAAACTTATG
>NW_006921677.1:10728918-10734186 GCF_000298275.1 Orycteropus afer afer
GTTGGCATGGGATCGGGCAGTGTTTCGTGCTGCTGTGCACGGGATCGCTATGAGTCGGAAACGACTCGACAGCACTTAACAACAACAACAACAACATTATGGCTGTTGGTGTCATTGGGTGGTGTAAATGGTTAACACATTTGGCTGCTAACCATAAGCTTGGAGGTTGAGGTCACCCAGAGGAACCTCAGAATAAAGTCCTGGCAATCTACTTTTGAAAAATTAGCCATTGAAAATCTTATGGAGCACAGTTCTACTCTGACATACATGAGGTTGTTATCAGTTGGAGTCAATTCGATGACAACTGGTTATTAAAACTAATCATGAAAAGAATGTTGAGAAGACAAAGATGAAGCCTGATTGTGTCTGACACTAGTCCTGCAGCTGTGGGTAACACTTAACTTTTTAAGGGGTCCTTTCTGTCAATATTTCTGGCCCAATTCTCTACTCTCAGTTTGTATTGCTGAAATAGTAACAGTAGAATTTTAATATTAACTTAAGAAAATTAAGAACTAGGAAGGAAAGAATGTTATAAAATAACTCATATAAAATTTTTCAAAGTCTAATACCAGCAGGGTGTTTTTTTTCTTTTTTATCATCTGCTGTCAACTTGATGACAGTGCTTTTGGTTTCTTTTGTTTGTTATTGTAAATTATCATTGATATTAATTGACATTGCTGCTTTTGATAAGTACAAAATATCAAAAGCTGATTTTATCATTTATGCCCAAAATTCAGAATAGTGATTTTATATCTTATATCATGGATTGGCTCAGAATCAGCAAAACCCTAACGATGCTAATTCTTCTAATCATTTATTTCTTAATAGCAACATCTAGTAAGAAACCCACTCTTCACTTCAGGACAAAAGACCCTAACCAATGTTTCTGGTCTATAATAATAGAACTATTATTATAGGAATAGATACTCTACAACTGGGGAAGGAACAGCAGGAAAAAAAGGCAATGCACACTCTGGAATGTTGTCACTGCCAAACCTGCAGTATCACAAAAGGTTAATTGGATAAACACAATGGCTGCAGTTCTTCGAGCTTGAATGCCTTGCAAAGTGCCTACTTCCCCATTTAGTTCTCAATTTTTTCCCTCCTGGCTGAAAAGATGGCTGGACCTGCTAAGGAGGATGGCCACCAGATCACACGTTCAGAAGCCACATCTGTGTACAATGAATCCACATTTCTGCCCTCATAGCACATGCTTTCCATGCACTTAAACCTACACTGTCTTGTGCATGTTCTTCCATGATCATTCACCTTCTCCATGGCAATATTGACTCCTTATTGAGAATGGAAAGTAGGAACCAGTAAGTTCCTGGGTGGTGCAAAAGGTTAAGCATTCAAATACTAGCTGAAAGATTGGCAGGTTGAACCCACCCAGAGGTGCTTCAGAAGACAGGCCTGATGATCTGTTTCTGAAAGTTTTCAGTGGCTGATTTTTCAGAAGTGGTTTGCCAGGACTTTCCTCCAAGGTGCATCTCAGTGGACTTGAAACGGTCATCCTTTCAGTTAGCAGCCAAATGTATTAATCATTTGCATCACCCAGGGACTCCAGAATAAGGACAGAGTCAAGTATATCCCTTCCATTGGCTTACAATGGCTTGATATAAGTATTTGTTAGATTTCCTAGGTATTGAGATACAACAATGAACAAAACAAAATATAAATTCATTAATGCATGAACAAAGTAAGAAAAGACATTGTCCAAGGAGGTCAGTCCTGAAGCCCCATCATTTCAGAATGAAGATGAAACTCTTATTTGCTTTTCAATTGTATAAGGAAAAACTTCTTGAAAACTAATTTTTTGTGGCTATATATTTTAATCTGCCATTTGCCTATCCTTTTGTGGTAGTCTGGTGGCTTGCATGTTGATGTGATGCTAGAAGCTATGTCACTGGTATTTCAAATATCAGCAGGGTCACCCATGGTAGAAGGCTTCAGTTGAGCTTCCAGACTAAGATAGATGAGGAAGAAGGACCTGATGATCTATTTCTGAAAAAATTAACCATTGAAAATCTTATGAATAGCAGTGGTGCATTGTCTGAGATAGTGCTGGAAAATTAGCCCTTCGGGTTGGAAGACACTCAAAATAAGACTGGGAAAGGGTCTTGAAGTAGAGTTGACCTTAATGATGTGGATAAAGTTTTTGGTATCTTCATTTGCTGATATGACATGACTCAAAATAAGAAGAAACAGCTGCAAACATCCATGAATAATCTGAATGTGGATTGTATGAAGTATGAATCTAGGAATGTTGGAAGTTGTTGTTCTGGTTACCTAGTGCCACTTGAACAGAAATACCACAAATGGGATGGCTTGAACAAACAGGAGTTTATTCTCTTACAGTTTGGAGGCTTTAAGTTCAAGTTCAAAGTGCCAGGCTCTAGGGGCTGGATGAAAGCCCCTCAACCTTGGGCTTCAGCTCTGCCTCCTGCTCCTGGCACATTGAAGCTAGAGGCTTTTCTTCACTCAGACAGCTGCTGGCTGCTGAGGCTGACAAGCCCAAGGTTGACAAGTAAAAAGGCAAAGTCCCAATGTTACCAAACAACATGGAAGGCCACTAATTCCAGTCCAGATGAAGTCACAAGATCGGCAGGTCATGGCAGGCTGTTGAACAATGACTTGGCTACATGCAAGGTTCAAGTGTGCCAAAAGGCTAGAGACCATTCCCAAAGCTGTTTCTTATATATGGGAAGCAGACCACATACCCAAAGCAGCTCCTCAACTGCTCCAATAGATTCCACCATGGAGTTAATTACCAATCTCACCATGGGTAATAACTACATTCAGCTGCCCAGCCACTTGACCAGACCCAGCCAAGTTGACACACAAACTTTACCACAGTTGTCAACAGTGAAATGGAATGCCTGAAGATTGATATATTAGGCATTAATTGGCAGAAATGGACTGCTATTGGCCATTTTAATTTAAACAATCATATAGTCTATTATGCCAGGAATGACACATTGAAGCAAACAGTGTCACAGTCATTGCCAAAAAGAACACTTCAAGATCTACCTGAAGAACAATGATGTCAATGATAGGATAATATACACAAGCCTACAAAGAAGACTAGTTAATATGATGATTATTCAAATTTACACACCAACCACTAATACCAAAGATGAAGAAATTGAAGATCTTTACCAATTTGTGCAGTCAAAACAATAAAAAATGATCAAAAAGTGATAAAAAAAATGCAGTTAAGAAGCTTTGATAATTGCTGGTGATTAGAATGCAAAAGTTGGAAACAAAGAAGGATCAATAGTTGAAAAATATGGCCTTGGTGATAAAAAACAATCCTGGAGATCACATGATAGAAGTCTGCAAGATCAATGACCTATTCATTACAAACACCTTTCTTCAACAACATAATGGTAACTGTACACATGGACCTAACCAGATGAAAAACACAGAATCAGATCAACTACATCTGTGGAAAGAAACATGGAGAAGCTCAATATTGCTAGAAAAAGGTCAGGGGGTGACTGCAGAACAGACCATCAATCACTCATGTATAAGTTCAAGTTGAAGCTGAAAAAATTAAAACAAATCCATCAGAACTAAAATATAATCTTGAGTATATCCCACCTGGATTTCTATCTATTTTTTTTTGTGATTTGGGAAAGTTTACGGAGCAAATTCACTTTCCATACAGCAGTGCACATACACTTTGTCTCAAGACATTGACTACAATTTACCACAATGCAACAGCTCCCTTCCCACTTCCTCCCCATAATTACTTCTTCCCTGTTTCTTTCTCTCCATGTACTCCTGCCCCCTGAGCTGTCTCCCTGTGCATACGCAGCCCTTCTATTCTCCCATGATTTTTCTCTCCAAGGAGTGTATCCACCTAATTTAAATGTTCAACTCATATGCCTGTCTTTTGTTGGCTGGAAGCCACAGGTGTGCATTCAATTCCAGACCTGAAGGGCAGCTAGGGGCCATAGTCTCAGGAGTTCCATCAGGTGCTATCAGACCAGTAAACCTTGTCCCCCCCCCCCCCTTTTTTTTTTTTTTTTAATGATTTTGAGTTTTGTTCCACATTGTTGTCTCATTCTAGCCAGGATCTCCTACAGAGATCCCCCTCTGACTGGTTGACAGTGGTAGCCGGGCACCATCTAATTCTTCTGGTCTCATAGTCATATAGGCTGAGGATTGCATGGTGTACCAGTTGCGTGGACTAGTTGTTTCCATGAATCTTTGGTTTTCTTCATTCTTCTTTGCTCTGGATGAGGAGAGACACATCGTTTCATCTAGATGGCTGTTTGCAAGCTTTTAAGTTCCCAGTTGCTACTTGCCAAAGTAGGATGTGGAACAATGTTTTGTGTAGTATGTTACGCCAATTATGCTTGATGTCCCCTGTGACTATGGTCCCAAGCCCACAGGTCCAACTACTCACTCTCTCTGGGTAGCTAACTGTGGCCAAGAAGTGACTACAACCCTATTCCTTGCCAGCTCTACTATATACCTGGGAATTCTTACAGAACATACCAATACACTTGCAGAAACATTGTCTGCCAATGCTATACATGAGCTTGGGCAAAGTCCCTCCTGCTTAGACATACCTAATAATTCAGCCCCTCCACCCATCTATCCAGCCATATATCCATGCTTGCCTTCACTGGCAATGCAGTACTTTATGTGCAAAAGGGTTCATCTTTGTTGTCTGTACCTCCCATGTACCTCTGTCTTCCTCTTCCTCAATGCCACTGTGTTGATCACTCACATTTGGTACATTGCCTTTTTCTTCACCCAAATCAATACTTGTCTCTATCTTTCTAACAGTATTCCCTCCCCTCTCCACCCACCCCTGGTAAACAACAAAGAAAATGTCTTTGCATACATAAACCTTTCCTGTACTTTTTACAATAATGGACTAATACAATATTTGTCCTGTGATTGACTTATTTTGTTCAGCATAATGTCCTCCAACTTCAAGCATGTTATACAGTGTTTTACCAATTCTATGTTATTCTTTAGGGTTGCATACCAAAGATGAAGAAATTGAACATCTTTACCAATTTGTGCAGTCAAAATGATAAAAAATGATCAAAAAGTAATCCACTGTGTGTATGTACTATAGTTTGGTTATCCATTCTTCTGTTGATGGGCACCTAAGTTGTTTCCATGTTTTGGCTATTGTAAATAGTGCTGCAATGAACATGGGTGCATATATCTGTTCTGGTCCTGGCTCTCACTTCTTTAGGATATATACCTAGTAATGGAATGACTGGGTCAAATGGTATTTCTAAT
>NW_006921677.1:10734551-10746974 GCF_000298275.1 Orycteropus afer afer
TTTTCTATAAATTCTAGAGATAAGTCCCTTGTCAGATATGTCATTGCCAAATATTTTTTTCCAATCTGTAGGTTCTCTTTTGACTCTTTTGGAGAAGTCTTTGGAAGCATATAAAAATTTAATTTTTAGAAAGTCCCATTCATCTAGTTTATCTTCTGCTATTTTTGTATTTTGGGTTATGCTTGATAATCTATTTATGCTATATATTTGGGCCCCTAAATTTGCCCCTAGTTTTTCCTTGAGGAACTCTGTAGTTTTATGTTTCAAATTTAAGTCTTTGATCCATCTGGAGTTCATTTTTGTGTATGGTATGAGGTACAAATCTTGTTTCATTTTTCTGCAAATGGATCTCTAGTTTGCCAGCACCATTTATTAAACAACCATTCTCTTCCCCATTTAATGGATTTTGGCCCTTTGTCAAAGATCAGCTGACCATAGATCGATGGATCTATTTCTGGGTTCTCAATTCTGTTCCATTGGTCTATGTGTCTGTCATACCAATACCAGGCAGTTTTGACTACTGTGGCTGTATAGCAGGTTTTGAGATCTAACAGTGTGAGACCTCCTACTTTGTTGTTGTTCTTCAATAGTGCTTTGCTTATCTGAAGTCCCTTTCCTTTCCATGTAAAGTTACTGATTAGTTTTTCCATATCCTTAAAGAATGTTGATGGGATCTGGATGGGGATTGCATTGAATGTATAGACTGCTTTGGGTAGTATTGACATTTTCACAATGTTCAGTCTTCCTTTCCATGAGGCATGGGATGTTCTTTCATTTATGTAGATCTCTTATGGTTTCTTGAAGTAGACTTTTATAGTTTTCTTTGTACAGATCTTTTGTGTCCCTGGTAAGATTTATTCCCAAGTATTTTATATTTTTAGTAGCTATTGTAAATGGGATTGATTTCTTTATATCTTTTTTTTTCAGCAATCTCTTTGCTGTTGTAGAGGAATCCAACTGATTTTTGGATGTGGATCTTGTATTCTGCCACAGTGCTAAGTCTACCAATTAGTTCCAGTAAATTTTTTTACTGAGTCTTTTGGGTTTTCTAGGTAGAGGATCATATAACCAGCAAATAGGGATAGTTTGACTTCTTCCTTACCAATTTGGATGCTTTTGACTTCCCTTTCTTGTCTTATGGCCCTGGTTAGGACTTCCAATACAGTGCTGAGTAGAAGTGGTGATAGAGGGCATCCTTGTCTGGTTCCTATTCACAAGGGGAATGGTTTCAGTCTCTCTCCATTGAGGATAATGTTGGCTGTTGGTTTTGCATAGATTCCCTTTATTATGTTGAGGAATGTTCCCTCTATTCCTATTTTGCTGAGAGTTTTGATCAGGAACGGGTGTTGGATTTTATCAAATGCCTTTTCTACATCAACTGATATGATCATGTGGTTCTTCTCCTTTGTTTTATTTATGTGGTGGATGACATTGATTGTTTTTCTAATGTTGAACCATCCCTGCATACCTGATATGAACCCCACTTGGTCATGATGAATGATTTTCTTGATATGTTGTTGGAGTCTATTGGCTAGGATTTTGTTGAAGATTTTTTGCACCTATATTCATGAGGGATATTGGTCTGTAGTTTTCCTTTTGAAAAAGGCAATTGTCTTTGCCTGGTTTTGGTATCAAGGTTATGCTTGCTTCATAAAATAAATTTGTATGTTTTAGAATAGTTTTAGTAGGATTGGTATCCCACCTGAATTTAGAGACCATCTCAAGATTAGATTTGATACACTGAAAACAATGACTGAAGGTCAGATGAGTTGTGGAATGACATCAAAGACATCATACATGAAGACAGCTAAAGGTCATTAAAAAGACTGAAGGGAATGCAAGAAAAGAAGAAAATGGATGTCAGAAATACTTTGAAACTTACCCTTAATTGTAGAGTACTGTGGCTAAAGCAAAGAGAAGAAAAGATAAAGAATTGAACAGAAGATTTCAAAGGAAAACTCAAGAAGATTTCAAAGGAAAACTCAAGAAGATTTCAAAGAAAAACTCAAGAAGATTTCAAAGGAAAACTCAAGAAGATTTCAAAGGAAAACTCAAGAAGATTTCAAAGGGCAGATCAAGAAGACAAAATAAAGTGTTATAATGAAATGTGAAAAGACGTAGAGTTCAAAAACAAAAAGGAAAACACACACTTGGTATTTCTCAAATTGAAAGAACTAAAGAAAAAATTCAGGCCTCCAGTTGCAGTATCAAAGGATTTTATGGGCAAAATACTGAGTAATGCAGGAAATGTCAAATGAAGGTGAAAGAAATACACAGCATCACTGTAGCATAAGAATTGGTTGACATTCAATCACTTCAGAAGGTTTGTATGATCAAGAACTGACGGTACTCAAGGAAAAAGGGTTAAGCTGTGGTAACTAAACCAAAACCAAACTCAATGTTATCAAGTTGATCCTGGCTCATAAAGACCCACATTGGGTTTCCAAGGCTGTAAATCTTTATGCCTCATCCTTCTTCCATGGTGCAGCTGATAGCTTCAAACCACTGAGTTTTTTGTTAGCAGCCAAATGCCTTAACCACTACACCACCAGAACTCCTTGAGATGCACTAAAGATGTTGGCAAAAAGCAGTGCTCTAGGAATTGACAGATACTAATTGAAATGTTCCAACAAACAAACACAGCATTGGAAGTGCTCACTTGTCTATGTCAAGAAATCTGGAAGACAGTTACCTGGCCAACTGACTGCAATAGACCCTTACTTGTGCCCATTCCAAAGAAAGGTGATCCAACAGAATGTGGAAATTACCAAACAATATCATTAATATCACATGCCAGTAAAATTTTTCAAAAGATAATTAAAAAATGATAGCAGCTTCACACAGACAGGGTACAGGCAAAAAATCAAGCTGGATTCAGAAGAGGATGCGGAAGCAGGGATATCATTGTTGATATGAAATGGGTCTTGACTGAAAACAGAGCATACCAGATAGATGTTTATCTGTGTTTTATTGACTACACAAAGGCATTCCACTGTATGGATCATAACAAATTATGGATAACATTGTGAAGAATGAGAATTCCAAAACACTTAATTATGCTTTTGCAGAACGTGTACATAGACCAAGACACAGTCATTTGAACAGAACAAGGGGATATCACATGGCTTAAAATCAGGAAAAGTATGTTCAAGGTTGTATCCACTTATCATACTTATTCAATCTGTGTGCTGGACAAATAATCCAAGATTAGTAACCCATGTGAAGAAGAATGCAGCAACAGGATTGGAGGAAGACTCATTAACAACCTGTGATATGCAGATGATACAACCTTGTTTGCTGAAAGTGAAGAGGAGTTAAAGAACTTATTGATGAAGATCAAAGACTACAGCCTTCAGTGTGTATTGCACCTCAACATAAAGAAAACAAAAATCCTCACACCTGGATTAGTAAGGAGTATTGTGATAAATGGAGAAAATAATTGAAGGTGCCAAGGATTTAATTTTACTTGGATCTACAATCAATGGCTATGGAAACAGCAGTAAAGAAATCAAACATGTAATACATTGAGCAAATCTTCTACAAAAGACCACTTCAAAGTGTTAAAAAGCAAAGATGCTACTTTGAGGACTAAGGTGTGCTTGACTCAAGCCATGGTATTTTCAATCATCTCATGGATGGGAAAGCAGGACAATGAATAAGGAAGACCAAAGAAGAATTAATGCATTTGAATTATGGTTTGGCATATACACCATGGACTGCCTTGGAAATCCCTGGAAAAGGACATCTTGCTTGGTAAAGCCAAGGGTCAGCAAAAAAGAGGAGATAAACATCTTAGCCAGTAAGTTATGTTCCAGAAATGTCAAGAGCTCAATAAGATAGACTGACACAGGGACTGGGACAATGGTACAATGGGACAAACATACGAACCACTGTGAGGATGGTGCCAGAAGACTGGACAGGGTTCACTCTGTTGTACATAGCTTTGCTATGATTTGGAGTTGATTCAGTGGCAACTAACAACAACCTATCTTTTTTTCTTTTTTCTTTTTTAAATTGTGCTTTGGGGGCAAATTTACACAGCAAACTTGTTTTATTTTCAACAGTTCATGCACATTTCATGGCCCCAATTACCATTCCCAACCATAAAAACCTCCCCTCCCCCTCCCCTATTTGACTACCCCCTCCTTGTGCCCTTCTGATCCATGCAGTCCTTTCTGTCCAGCTTTCCCTCTATGTGAGGGCTACCCCTCTGGTGTATCATGGCTGATTGATACAAGGGGTGTATCTCCCTAGAGTAGATGGGTACATCACCCTGGAGTAGATGTTCTGCATGTAGGTTTTTCTACTGTTGGGCTGAGAGCCAATCCATGTGAGTGTATTTCTAAGCCCAAAGGATGACCCAGGGCCATAGTCTTGGGGGTTCCACCAATCTCTCTCTGACCAGAAATTCTGGTCAGTTTTGTGATTTTGAATTTTGTTCCAAAGTTTTCCTCCCACTCTATCCAGGATCTCCAGTTTTGATCTCTTTCCAAGTGGTTGGCATTGGTAGCCAGACACCATCTAGTTCTTCTGGTCTCAGGGTTGTGGAGGCTGAGGTCCTCTTGGTCCATCTTATCTTTGGACTAATTGTTTCAGATGACTTTGATTTTCTTTACTCTTCTTTGCTCCAGACAAGAGGAGACCAACAGTTACCTCTTAGATGGCTGCTTGAAAGCTTTTAAGACTCCAGTTGCTACTCACCAAAGTAGGTTGTTGTTGTTGTTGTTTTGTTGTTGTTATGTGTCATCAAGTCGGCCCCAACTCATAGCGACCCCTCCTTGGGTTTCCGAGGCAGTATCACTACGGAAGTAGGATTGCCCAACCTTCCTTCCAAGGAGTGGCTGGTGGGTTTGAACCACCAGCCGTCTGGTTAGCAGGCAAGTGTCTTAGCCACTATACTACCAAAATTTTCATGTACACAACAATATGTCTTTTAATAAAATATACACTGCTAGCCTGGGATGCCCTTTTTTCTCCTGGAACATCTTAGCCAGTAAGTTATGTTCCAGAAATGTCAAGAGCTCTACCTTTTGATAGGAGGGGCAGCATATCAGAGATGGCTGTCATGATATGTCAGCACAGTGTGCTTTGCTCTCAGAAGTTTTCTTTGTATTCAGGTTCAGAGTTGGAGAAGGCTAGGTATCCAGTCTTATGGCTGGGAGCATTACTGTGCAAATTGAGTGATAAAATCTTATTAGAGAAAAAGACTCCGGGCATAGGACCATGTTACACACTCAAAGTGAGAGACTCACAAGGAGAAGGTGTCCCTTTATCTCAACATTTGGTTACTTACACATTTTCGCCCCACTTGATGGCTACCACCACAAGGAAAAAGATGGCAGTGATCCCACCCTCCCCAGTGCCTCACTGTGTGTATGGGAGGGGATATTACTTTGTTTCTTCAGCCCCTGCCCCCACAACCCAGGAAGTGGATGGATGGCAGAAAACCAACACAATCCATTTGCTTTAGCATCACTGACTGGGAGTGGGGGTAATACTGTAGTCAAGGACTGATGTACCGCCCAGCCATGACTCCTGCCTTGGAAAGCTTCCCTTCTATGGATCCACTTGCTGTGGGGGAGACTCTAGACCCAGAGCCTGGGGTTATCACCATCATTTGCTCTTCACTTATTCTGCAAACATATCCTAAATGCCTACAATGCCAAACTTATCCTAGGAGATATGATAATGATCAAAGCAAAGTCTTTGTCCTCATGGACTTCATCATAGGAGGAGATAGAGAGTAAATAAATAAAGATACAATGTAACAATGGGAGTCCCTGGGTGGTGAAAATGGTTAATGGTTCAGCTACTAACCAAAAGTTTGGAGGTTCAAGATCACACACAGGTGCCCCAGAAGAAAGTCCTGGTGATCTGCTTCTCCAAAACCCACCATGAAAAACCCCAGGGAGCACAGCTCTACTCTTACGCACATAAGGTTTCCAGAATTTGGAGTGCATTCAATAGTAACTGGTTTCAGCTTGATTGAGAGTTAGTGACAAGTCATAGAATTTATGCATAAAGGTACTAAACCTAAACAAAGGAAATACAAAGTGAATGGAGCTGCTTATGGGGTTGCTGTTTGAATAGGAGATTTAAGGCAAGCCTCCTTGATGCGGTGAAATTCTGGCAGAGTGTAGGGGCAAGGCAGGTATAAGATTTTCACTTACCTAGGGAAAGAGCTTCCAGGTAGAATGGGAAGCAAGCACAAAGCACACAAGGCAACTCTGAGCAGTATTAATCATAATTTAAATCCACTTTTCCCCTATTACAAGGAGCCCTGGTGGCACAGTGGTTAAATGCTTTCCTGCTAACCAAAAAGTCAGCAGTTTGAATCCACCAGCCACTCTACAGCAGAAAGGTGTGGTAGTCTGCTTTCATAAAAATTACAGCTTTGGAAACCCTATGGGAGCATTTCTAATCTGTTTTATAGCGTCAGTATGAGTCAGAATTGACTCAATGGCAATGAGTTTTTCCTCTTATCAGTTCTCAGTCAGGAGCCACAATGGTGCTTTCTTGTGCTCCAAGCCCCCTACCTCTATCCAGAACTTGTCTTCCTGTCTACATCAAACTCCTGCTCTGGCCATGTGCTGTTGCTCTTTCCCCAGACACACCTTCATCACGCCATACAATATTCCTCATGCCTATAAAGTTGTGTCTGTTTAGAAACCAGGCAACCCTTCAGGTCCCAGCCCAGGGACACTTCTTGGGCACATCTTTTGCCATCTGACAGACAGGGCATGAGCAGTGGCCTCAAACTGAGGTTTGAGCATTGAGTTTATCCCTTTCCAGTTGTGTGGCTTTGGGCACTTCTCTTAGCCCCTCTCTGAGCTTTTATTTCCTCATATGCAAACTAAGGACTATTTAAAGGATAAAATGATACTGTTTGCAAAGGGCTTAGCTTAATTCCTGGTGCATAGAGGGCTCTCAGTAATGGCAGTCATATTATTACTTCAGTCTTCACTTATAATCTGAGACTTGAGTTTCAGCACTTTGTTTTGTACAATCTGATAATATTTGGTGATAATTCAATGAATGTAGGTAGAAGTCAAGAAAAATGAAAAGCTTCAAAAGTCCAAGGATATTATTGAATTTCTTTGGGACAGCCTTCCCCCAACCCTGAAAACAATTCCAATGCAGAGCATATCAAATGCACTTGAATAAATTCTTGACTGACTAATTGGCTGATTGATTTATCTGCTTTTACCATCAAATAGGAGTGAAATTTCCTTCCAAAGAAGACTTTAAAGGAAAATAATGATTTCTCGGAAAAGAGAATGTGTGTTATCAAACTGTCAAATAAACACCTGATCCAGCCAGGGTGAGATCTATTGAGAGATTTTATGGGCATAAATATTTGCAAAAAGAAATTACATGACTGAAGAAAGACCCAGAGGAGGGGTAACAACTTTCTCAGAAAAATGACTCACTCTGCTAATGGACTGCTCTTTTATTTAGGAGGGTCCCAGTTATGCGTGTTCCAAAATTCATAACATATTTTACATATAGATTTAAGACAAATATTTAATGATCTATCAGGGAAGAAAGACATGAATACAGAAATATGCAAATATGAGACTAGTAGAATTTTCTTACACAAAAATCTCAAAGTAGAATCCACATCTATATGTCTATGTCTGTACATATGTCTGTATCATCTAGCTAGCTAGTTAGCGAGTTAGCTATGGTAGCACCCAATTACTTGAAGAGAACACTTCAAGGGAAAGAGAACCAATTTAGTTTGTTCAATAAGAACATACAATGCCAAGATAGTGCTGGGAATGATTCCTTGTGAGCTAATCACATGAACAATCTCAGAGCTATTATGCTAGATAGGGACTAAAACCAACCACACTGTCTTACATCTTTATAACCTGTACACAACCAAAATGTCTCTACCAAAATGTCTTTATTTCTCACACACCCAGCCCTTTCTCCAGGAGCCTAGAATTGCCATTGCTGCTTTCTCGCCATGTGATTCTCGTTTCATCATTTTATTCCTCTTTTAGAGAAACAGACACAAGCCCTGTTCAACAGTACAAAGCCAGAAAGCAGCTGGCTTCTTCCAGTAATCGTCTAATGCTTACTAACACTCTTAATCATCTTTTCAACAAAACAATGAAACAGGAAAGAAATTGTTTACCTGATGATATCCCTGATTTCTTCAGGAGAATCTAAAACTGAATATTAAAAAAAAAAAACAAAAAAAAACTCGGATTCATCTGCTGAGACTTTCTTTGATCTAAAATCTGCCTCAGATAGCAGCTCTAAGTTTGAGCTCTGAATAGAGGCTGTGTTATTTTAACCACAAGATTTCTAGTCAGTAGGGAGGAGAGATGGAAATGAGGTACATTGGCAAGCAAAAGCACACAGCCACCTCAAGTGCAAGGAGCTTCTCCGGGCTGATGTAAGAGCTCGGGGAGATTTGAAGAACCCTCAAACCAACTTTTCCTAAACTAGATGTTAAATAACTGTGGAAAATTCCAAAGGCGTAAGATAAGACACTTATGATCTTTTCTAAAAAAAGACATGTTGGAATGCCCTATCAGATACTATCTGAAGGGAAGTTTTGCACTGAATAGGGCCAAATGGCCTATGAAGTCCTTTGCCCTTTTACAGAAGAAAGTGACACCTGTAGACAGCTTTGCTCCAGAGAGAAAGGAGCCATTTTGGGAGTTAAAAAGCAAGCAAACAAAGAAATGCCAAGGATGGTGACCAAGTAAAATATTCTGTGTAAAAATAATACAGCATCGTGAGAATCCATATGATGTTATAGGATAAGTATATGGCTTAGTTATCTAGTGCTGCCTTAACAGAAATACCATACGTGGGTGGCTTCAACAAATAGAAATTTATTTTCTCACAGTTTAGTCTAGAAGACCGAATTCAGGGTGCCAGCTCTAGGGGAAGGCTTTCTCTATGCGTTGGCTCTGGGGGAAGATCCTTGTCTTTGAACTTCTGCTCCTGGGTGATCTTCAGGTGGCTTGTCATCTTTCTTCTGCATCTCTGTTTCTTTCACCTGCTTGTTTAAACTCTTTTATATCTCGAAAGAAACTGATTACACTAATCCTGCCTCACTCACAAAACAAAGAAAACCCATTCGCAAAAGAGATTATAACCACAGGCATAGAAGGTAGGATTTACAACATGTACTTTTGGGGGACATAATTCAGTCCATAACAGTAGAGTAAGGGGATAATTGGGAGCTCTAGTAGCATAGTGCCTAAGGCACTTGACTGCTAACCAGAAGGCTGGTGGTTCAAACCCACCAGCCACTCCTCAGAAGGAAGATGGGGCAATCTATTTCTGTAGTGATACTGCCTTGGAAACCCAAGGAGGGGTCGCTATGAGTCAGGTCTGACTCAACGGCACATAACAACAACAACAACAACAAGGGGATAATTATTCTGGAATATATTGTTATGGAGAATTAATATGTGTGTGTGTGTGTTCCTCACTTCCTAAACAACTAAAAATCAAAGGCCTAACCTCAGCCTGGACCAGTTGGAGATCTTCCTCCTTAGTATTTTGGAAAATATAAATGCAGCCTTTGATTTGTAGGAGGAGAATAATTTATCGCATACAGAATCAACAGCAAAAACAAGAGTTGCTGAAATGGCCAATGGTCCTTTATATCCAAACCTTCAGGGATGCCAAAGGGGTTGAACTCCACTTTTGGAAACACTCAGCAGTGCTCCTATTAATCAGAGTCATAACTCAGTTTTATGTAGAGTCTTTCATCTCAAAGAAGCTCGAGGTGTTTTGCACCAAAATATAAATTATCATGTGCACAGGCACCTCAGGGGATGAAATACACAGTGCCTGCCTAGCAGCAGCTGGCAACAGCACAGTCAGCTCGGAGCCACAGTTTGGACAGTGGAATGGGTGGCTGGGAGGAAGAATAAATGGGCATTGCCCTTCTGAAGTTGGTGCCTCTCCTCCATAAGGCTAGATGTGGCTTCCAAATTCTGTACCTCATTTTCCTTTCTGAGTTATCCTATGTCCTCATCTTAGCGGCTTCTTCCTCTCACTCCAAGTCCCCTTCTACACACACACACACAACTCAAAAAGTACACTCAGGAAAGGATTGGTAAACTAAAGAGTTGATGATGACTGTGTTTTCAAATTTGATCCTATAGAGTAAGGGCTAGCAAACCACAGCCCTTGCTTTCTATTTTTGTAAATAAGGTTTTTATTGGAACATGGCCATGCTTATTCATTTAGGTATTGGCTATGGCTGGTTGAGAAGCTCTGGTGGTGCACCACATTTGGTTAACACATTCGGCTGCTAACTAAAAGGTCGGGGTTCAAACCCACCAGTGGCTTTGTGGGAGAAAGTTGAGGCAGTCTGTTTCCAGAAAGATTTATAGCCTTGGAAATCCTATGGGGCAGATCTACTTTGTCCTATAGGGTTGCTATGAGTCAGAATCAACTTGATGACAGTGGGTGGTTGTTGTTTTTAATGGGGGCTTTTGCATGACAGCAGAAGAGGGAATTAACTGCAATAGAGACAACATATGTAGCCTGCAAAGTCTAAAATATTTACTATCTGGTCTTTGCAGGAAAAATTTGTCAACCCTGTTTGTCTTTGCATCTTTTTTCTTTTTTAAAGGGGTTGAAGGAGCAAGGAGAGACTCTTTCAACAAGTCCTAAAGATTATATTATGGGAGAAATAAGTTCACCCACCCCGTATTCTGTCCTAAGTCTCCAATTTCATTAGTCTTTCATCTGAGAAATTTCTTTACCAATGTGCCTACATTCCTGCTTAGCCACAGTGACCAGCTTACCTAGCTTCACCCTCAAGACTTCACCGTGGCTGCATGCAGCTTGTCTCTCAAATAGACGCCTTGGAGGCTCCCTCTTTATAATCCCCAAAGGTACCTTGTCTTTGACAAGGTTAATGATTCCCTCCTGTAGGCTTTCATTATAATATGCTTATTCTTGTAGTTCTTATCTTAGATATACCCCAATTATATCTTTGTATGTCTCCCTTTCTTACTAGACTGTGAGTTTCCTGAGGGTAAGAACCATATCTTATTCATCTTTTTATTCCCTGAACCTAAAATGATAAAAGACATATTAGTGATTATTACAAAGCTAACTCAACCAATCTTATTCTACCAGAACAGAATCTCCAAAGAAATGGATGAAAGAATTGTGTGCTATTCTCTTCAGACTAGGTGCTTCTTAAAGTAGTCTTCCCCAGGAATGAGCATGGCCTTATTCTATGCCTTGGCCCTAGGTGGGAAGACTTCACATCCTTTGGGTAACTGATTATCTAATTTTGGGAAAAAGAGCCTCATTGCAGAAATATACACCAACAGTAGTTAGAAAAAGACAGTCTTTCCAACCTTAGAGCTGTTGAGAGGCTGTTGAAGAATCTGACATTATGTGGGAGGGAGACTGGATGTCCTGAGTTCTCTTCTAAATCTGAGAGTTGATAATAGCCTAAGTCCTGGTGTGTGACCCCATCAGAAGACAAAGCTATCATATGGCCAAGGAATACAAGTTTGCACCCATCAGATCCAAGTGAATGAATATAGGGCCACACAAGGCAAGTAATATTGGCTTTGTACCATTCTAGCAGTAGTGCCACCACACCCTTATTTATATCTCTTTTGACAGTTGCAAAGAAACTCTGGTGGTGCAATACGTCAGGCATTTGACTGCTACCCAGAAGGTTGCAGTTTCAAACCTACCTCTACCAGCTACTCTGTGGAAGGAAGATGAGGGGATCAACTTCTGTAAATATTTATAGCCTTGGAAACCCACTGGGGGTCACTATGAGTTGTAATCAACTTAATGGCAGTGGGTTTGGGTTTGACAATTCCAAGAGTGGCAACACATTGTTGTTATCACTTATATCTACTATCTTGTTATCTGATATTTCACACTTATGACAATAGTGAAAAATCTACTATCCAATTATTTTGCTCATTAATGACATACATCTGACAGTAACAAACATTGAGGTATGAGGAAAGAGTAACACTGGCTGTGATGGTTAATTAAGGTTATGTGTCAACTTGGCTGCCTCATGACTCAGGGGTTTGGCAGTTATGTAATGATATGATTTGACAGTTATATAATGATAAAACTTGTCAGGTATATAATCATGTAATTTGGAAGGCAGCTATTATGCTCACCACTATCCCACTAATGCTATAATGATGTAATTTGGTAGTTCTCTAACATTGTAGTCATTCTCCGTTTTGTGATCTGATGTGCTCACCTTCCGTTTTCACATAATGCTCATTTTTGCATAATGACCTAATCTTTGATTCCTAACTGTGTTGATAAGTGAAGAGTGGGTGTACTGTGAGTTTATCACATTTGAGGCTATATAGCATCTTTTATGCAAGAGGCGGTGGAAAATCTCAATATCTTCAGCCAAAACCAGGCCAGGAGCTGATTGTGGAACAG
>NW_006921677.1:10749054-10759566 GCF_000298275.1 Orycteropus afer afer
TGGGGCTGGCGCGGGATCGGGCAGTGTTTCGTTCTGCTGTGCATGGGGTCGCTATGAGTCGGAAACGACTCGACGGCACTTAACAACAACAAGCATCTTTTAAACAGCAACTTTGTATGGTGAATTTGGACTTCCTACACTGAGTCCTGCTCCCCCAAAACAGAACACAGCACTCTTTCCTCCAGCCTCCTGGACAGTGAGGCACAGGCGTGTGTCATTGGCTGTGCAGTCAGATGCATTGCAAGAGCTTTTATTCAACTCAGAGTTAAAATCAGGAGGAGGCAGGAAAAAGGTAGAATCCACTTTACAGGAAGTTAATGCCACATGGCAGAGAGACATCTGGCTTTCTGATTGAGCCACAGCATATCTTAGTGTCTGGAGCAGACTGTCTGCCATGTGAGTCTTGATGCCTGGGCCTGACTCTGTATCAAGAGTGAATCTGCAGGATAACTTGTATTTTGCTTCTGGTTGTGTGCAAATGGTTTGTGCTCATCTACTAACCTAAAGGTTGGCAGTCCAAACTCACTCAGAGGTGCTGTGGAAGAAAGGCCCAGTGATGGGCCTCTGTTACAGGAAAGTCCTATGGAGCAGTTCTACTCTGTAACATCCAGGGTCCACATAAGTCAGAATTAGCTTGACATTAATTGGTTTGGTTTTTGGTTTGTGTAGCTTCCATGTCTGACTCTGGTTTCCCTGAGAGTCTGTGACCTACTGATATCCTTTAATAAATTATGTTTGGCTTGAGCTAGTTAGAGGCATCATTTGCAACTAAGAACTAAGATGTATATGGCTGACATGGGTACTTAAAGTGAAACCATTAAGTTCCCTTTGCTTTTTTGCCTTGGTGCTATTTTCTTTCTTGCCTCAGTGCTACATTGAATGAATATTTGGCAAGGTGATTTTGTGCTGACCATTGGCTCATTCACTCCTCCTTGGCTTTGTATCTTGGGGTTGAGGAAGGGAGAGGATAAATGGAGGGGGAGGAAGAACTAGCCTCTGCAATTTGTGTTTCACAGGCTCTTCCTGATTTCCATCTGGGTGCAGTCAACAGGACTTATTGGTGGGAGACTGAAAAGCAGGAGGGAGAGCAAAGCCAGGGTACTTCTCCCCTTCTCTTTGCCTACAGTGGTGTCTCAAGAAGGGCTGCACCTCCTATGTGACTTTAGCTCTGCCCTCCAGGCCCCCAAGGGACCAGCTTTTACTAGGTGACTGCTCTCTGTCCTTCAGCCTAGGAGTAGTGGTGGCTTCCTTGATGGCTGATTTCTCAATTGCCTCAACATCCTCATTGGGATTCTCAGCTTTTCCATTGCCTATGTAACCAAATCACTGTATTAAATTTCCTCTGTTTTAAATGCTCAGTGGTTCTTATTCTCCTGATTTGTTCCTGATTGATAATGCTGTCTACACCATGTCTGCTATAGGTCAAAGACACGCCACACATCCATTGGCTGAAGGTGGGACTCTCTGGGCAGAGCATTCTCCTTGCTTGGTATAATTCCAATTTCTGCTTTGGACAAGATTGCTATCTAGAAAATTGACTACAATGAGGCAAGTGTTATCAAGCCATCTACGTAACTCTTCTGGCCTTTCCAGAGAACAAGAAACAGTGTTCAAAAGAGACTTGTTATTAAGAAAAGTCATGATTAGAAACAGCAGCCAAATCCTTGCCTCACTCACCAGAAGATTCCATGAGGAATAAACCAAGACAGAGCGGAGATGGATCAGTGAAGTGTGATAAATATTCAGCTTGTTGTGAATTTATAAAATTTTGCCTGTTTTTTTAATAAATGAAAAAAATTAGAAATATTTTCCCTCTAATTCAAAAGAAAAAAAATAACTTCTGGGTATGCAAAGATATTTACTATGGTGTTATTTATTAAAATAAATCTAAATGTCCAATAGTAAGGAAAGTATGGTTTTCATCATGACACCTTTTACCTGAAAGAACTATTTATAACAACTTCTTGTTGTAGTGTATATCAGAGTTATTTCTTTTTTCTTTTTTTTGCACACAAGGGTACTTCGTTGAATTCATTTACAGGCAGATATGTGTGTGACAACTACCGTAAATGAAAGGAAAGGGGTGAACAGACCAGGGCCAGTGGAGGAGGGCTTGCAGGGCTTGGGCCTGAGCAATAGGCTGCAACCAGTAGCCCCCAACTTTCTCTCCCATCTGTGAAATTACTTTGATACGTATCACTGAGCCAGTGACAAAAAAGAATAATTGACCTGATGGTCAGTAGGAGGCTGAAGACCAGGGAGCAGATGTTCAGGTACTTGGTGGTGGAGACATATCTCTTGGTCCACCATCTTCAGGTCCTTAAACTTCATGGAGTACGCAAATACCATGAGACCAGGCATCAGAACTTCAGAAAAGCATGTTGAGGAGGGACCATACAACGTGGTTGGGCATGAAGGTATCAAATAAGACGCACATAGCGTGTAATAGCAAAGTGGTCTCCCTGGCTCAAAAGATGTCTGAGCAGAGATGATGACTTTTCTTTTTTTACATGCATGTAGTGTTTTACTTTTCTAACGAATGGTTCTAAAACATCACACTAAGTCAGGCTGAAAGGAAGTTTAAAATAGATCATTCTATAAGAATAAGTTATAACATATGTGATGACTGTTCACTCTACAAAATCTTGATCTTAGAGTGTATGATACATCTAGTTGGCAGTAGAATTCAGGTTTTCCAAATTAACCAGTCATCATTTTCCTCATCTGCTTAGACTTCTCATTAGCTGCCTTCTGCTTTTGTTGCATGATCTCAAAATCCCTTTGCTTTCTCTCAGAGGTAGTTAAGCTACCCTCTTTTCCTTTTCCCTTGCTAATCTCCTGGGTTTTCTTTATGTTTTTCTGGTGGGCAAGTACTTTTTGATTTCCATGGGCCATGCCAACCACTGCACAGACCCTGGAAGAGAGTGACTTGGAAAAGCAATGGTTCCCTCACATGCACAGCCACTGTCACCACACATCAATCTGAGATGACAACTTTTTAATGCACACCCCACTTTGGGTTGTGGGTGAGAGACTTAAATGAGACAGTTACACAACATGATATCTCTCCTCTCTGGCTTCTGAAAAACTTCTTTGTGAATATAGATCTTTCCACACAAGCTCTCCACCTGGTATCATGGATGAGGGATGTGATGGGAGCCTACCTTCTGCCAGTCTCCCCATGGCCAGGTAGGTCCATTTAGGTGGGCTATAAGTTTATGCTACATGAGCTGTCCATTAGCACCATAGCTGAGGAGACCAGAAGCAGAGATAATTTGAAGGTAACGTAGCATCTTGGGAAATGTTTGTTGCTATTGTTAGTTACTGTCAAGTTGGTTCCCACCCACACTGACACTTTATACTACAGAAGGAAACACTGCTCTGTCCTGTGCCATCCTCACAATCATTGTTATGCTTGAGCCCATTGTTGCAGCTGCTATGTCAATCCATCTCATTGAAGGTCTTTGTCTTTTTCACTGACCTTCTGCTTTACCAAGCATGATAGTCTTTTTGAAGGAATGGTCCCTCCACATAACATGACCAAAGTATGAGAGATGAAGTCTCACCATGCTCGCTTCTAAGGAGCATTCTGGTTGTACTTCTTCCAAGAGATTTGTTCATTCTTCTGGCAGTCCAAGGTATATTCAATATTTTTCTTCAACACCATAGTTCAAATCCATCGATCCTTTTTTGATCTTCCTTATTCATTATTGAGCTTTCACACACATATGAGGCAATTGAAAATACAATGGCTTGGGTCAGGTACACCTTAGTCTTCAAAGTGACATCTTTGTTCTTTAAAATTTTAAAGTGGTCATTGGCAGCAGATTTTCCCAGGGCAATACATCATTTGATTTCTTGACTACTGCTTCCATGGGTGTTGATTTTAGATTCAAGTAAAATGAAAGGAAAATATTTGTTTATTTCTTCTTGTTAGCTACTGTTGAGTTGGTTTTGACTCACAGCAACCTCATGTACAACAGATTGAAACACTGCCTGGTCCTATGCCATCCGCACAATCCTTGCTATGCTTGAGCCCACTGTTGCAGCCACTATGTCAATTCATCTCATTGAAGGTCTTCATCTTTTTTGCTGACCATCTACTTTCCCAAGCATGAGGTCCTTCTCCAGGGACTGGTCCCTCCTGATAATATGTCCAAAGTACGAAAGGCAAAATCTCACCATTCTTGCTTCTAAGGAGCATTTGTGGTGTACTTCCTCCAAGACAGATTTGTTCATTCTTCTAGCAGTCCATAGTACATTCAATATTTTTTGCCAACAGCACAGTTCAAACACATCAATTCTTCTGTGGTTTTCCTTAGACCATGTTTAGACAGTGCTAAATAAATAAAAATAGCAGAACCTAAATAATGAATCAACCCTAGCCATTAAAAAAATCCCAAATACATGTGGACAAATTGGAAGAGGTATGGGGGAATGATGAGTTGATTTGGTAAGGTGATGGAATATGTTACGCATTGAATTATGTCCTCCAAAAGACATATGGAAGTCCTGACCACTGTACCTGTGAATGTGGTTTGTTGGAAATATTATCTTTGAAGATATTATCAGTGAGGTCATATTGCAGTTGAGTAGGTCCTAATCCAATCTAAATGGTGTCCTTATAAAAGAAGAGAAGAAACACAGAGAGACAGACAGAAGAAGGACAGTCATGTGAAGATGTTTCTATAAGCTAAGGGACCCCCGGGGTTATCCAGAAACTGGGAGAAACAAGAAAGGATCTTCCTCTAAAGTCTTTGAAGAAAGCATGGCCTGGCTAACATTTTATTGTCTCTAAGACAGACACAATAAATTTCTGTTTGTATAAATCACCCAGTTTGTGGTATTTTTTTATAGTAGCCCTAGGAAACTAAGGATGATAGGTGGATTCTTTTTTATAAAATTGCTTTTGTTTTTATAACAATGTTGTTTGTGTAATAAATATCCTTTCTTTTCCTTTCCTATCCATAGTAGTGATTATGGGAAGGGATTATGGGAAGAAGATAGGCAGGGCTGAGAGCAGGCAACTGCCAGAATTTGAGGACACATTAAAGGGGTCTGGCCATAGTAGACAAGTATTAAGAGGAATGAAATGAGAAATACTGAGCTACCAGATACTGTGGAATTTTAATTATTCTTAGAACCTAAGTAGAAACAGAAAAAACATGTAAGATTTTAAATTGGAGCTAAATAATATATTGTTCCTTCCATTTTTAGTACTCTACAGATATGCCCACATCCATTCTCATCAAACCATCATAGTAGATGGAGAAGCACCTTTTCTGCCACAGTTAGCAGAGGAAGATATGGAAGCTAAGAGATGCTAAGTGACCAGCACAACTGTACACAGTTTCCAAAGATAGAGCTAGATCTGGAAACTTCTCTGACTCCAAGTCCTGTGCATTGGCTTCCTCATTACTGTTGCTTCCAACAACTAATATGGTTGCTGAGCAAAATGATGACTAGGGATGATTTTTGCCTCATTCAGACTCCTGACATCCTCCTAAGTCTTCTTCAACCATTTTGGCAGAACATAGCCTTATGTGCCTGCTCTTCTCTCTAGATAAACATTGCCTCTGAAATGGGATTTTCTTATCTAACCTTTGGCAAGCTTCCTGTCAGCTGTAGTCAGCTCACATCCTACCTGTTTATTCCTAGGACTGCTGAAGACCAGTTCACTAAGAGTATCAGCTACTTTTAGGAAGTGCTACCCACAACCTGTTTATTAAAGGGGTGTAATGACTCTGGTGGTGTAGTGTCTAAGGCATTTGACTGCTAACCAGAAGGCTGGCGGTTCAAACCCACCAGCCACTCCCCAGAAGGAAGGTTGGGCAATCTACTTCCATAGCGATTCTGCCTCGGAAACCCAAAAAGGGGTCACTATGAGTTGGATTTGACTCCGTGGCAGTGGTTGTGTTTTTGCATTTTTAATGATGAGACCTACCTCACTGGACCACCACAAAAATAAATTTAAAAAAAAATGCAGTATAGATTTTAGCACAATGTCTGGCATATATCAAGATGGCTGGCTAGCTGATCTTAAGTCTTATTAGTAGTAAAAATAGGAATAGTATCATTTAACTAAGTGGTAGTACTCAAAATAGTTCCATGGCAAAATTTCTTTCAGAAATTAGAACCAGGAGAAAGGCTTTTTCCTTCTTCCTCTTTGTGTGTGTGTATGTGTGTGAAAGCTTACAGAGCAAATAGGTTTTCCATTCAGCAATTCACACATGTTTTGTTTTGTGACATTCCCTGTATGTCCCACAATGTAACAATACTCTTCCCATTTCCTCACTGTGTTTGCCATTTTTTTGTCCTTCTTTCCAATCCCTTCCAGTCACCTTTCTTAGTTTTATCCCTGGGCAAATAGTTGATTGTTCTAATGAGTGCATACCTTCCTGGTATGATTGTCCACCTTATAGGCCTGTTTATTGTTTGTCTGAAAGTTGAGCCACAGGGGTTAATTCAGTTCCTGGCTTGAAGGTGTCTAAGGGCCATAGTCTTGAGGGTTCCACCAAAGCTTCTTCCTTCTTCTCCAATTAACTTATTTAATTTCTAATTCTAAGAAAACAGTGTGCCTTCCTCTTAGCTCAAGCTACAAAAAAAGACTCAATCAGTCTAGCTTCTCTCAGTTTTCTACCCATTCCTCATTCTGTTTACATGTTGCTTCCCATATTTGGTCTCATAAATGATTTGACATCAAATCTTTTTAGGAAGAAGATGGGACACAAATTAGTTGATTACAAAATAAATCAGGTAATTACTATACGCAGTGCAGCTGACTGAATAACATTCTACCTTATTTCTCTGTTAAATTGAAAATCAATGAATTTACAGTGTTTATCTAAATAATATCTAGTACCAAAAAAAAAAACCAACCTCACTGCTATCCAGTTGATTTGACTCATAGTGACCCCTCCTTGGTTTTCCAAGGCGGTATCTCTATGGCAGTAGATTGTCAAATCTTCCTTCCGAGGAGTGGCTAGTGGGTTTGAGCTGCCAGCCTTCTGTTCAGTAGTCAAGTGCCTTAGGCACTATGCCACCATTGTTCAGTAAAGACTGCTACCAACACAGAATTAACCTTAATATATTTTCTCATATTTCTCACAGATGTTGCTGTTGTAAGTTGTTGTTGCATTGGTTCTGACTCATACTGACTTTTGTACCACAGAAGGAAATGTTGCTTGGTCCTGTGCCACCCAGTGACAGATCACCACCTGTCTGTAAGATTATCATACTGTGAAGGCTTATGTGTTACTGTTATGCTAGAAGTTATGCCACTGGTATTTCAAATACCAGCAAGGTCACACCTGGTAGACAGGTTTCAGTAGAGCTTCCAGACTAAAGCACACTAGGGAGAAAGGCCTGGCAAACTACTTCTGAAAATTGGCCAATGAAACTCATTTATGTTCCTCCCTTAATGAATCTTGTGATAGACGAATGTGTGGAGATGGCAACTACTGGACAACAGAACAATATGGAAATGGTGGTAATATGAGGAAATAGTACCATCATGTTAGAAGCCTTGGAACGAGTATGAGTAATTGCTGTGTTCAGCAGAGAAATCAATTACTTCCACATGTCCCCTCTCCAAAGGGCCTGTTTTATTATGATGTAAAAATCAGGCTGCATACATTTCTTCATAGTATATTTTTTTGTTAAATAAACTTTTGTAATAGGAAAAAAAAAAAGAAAAAAAGAGCCCTTAAAACAGGCTCATATATCATTAGCAAATAATTCGTGTGTGTGTGTGTGTGTGTCTGTGTGTCTTCTCTTGGCTATGCTATAACTATTGTAAAATAGTTTAGGGATGGCATCTGACTTCCTCTAACTTCACAAGGTAGGAGAACCCTCAAGATCAACAGCACAAGATTGACTCTGCCTCAGACATTCCTCCACTCTTCAAATTGTTTATAAGTTCTAACACCAACCGTTCCTCCCAGGGCACTCTCTACTTTTCTGCTGGGTTCAATAATCCATTGCAATGGCCACAAAGAACTCATAGACAATATTCACAATTACTGGGTTTATTAAGGAAGTAATAAGTGACAATTCAGGATCAGAAACAACTCAGGAGGACATCTGGTAAGATGGTGGAATAGGCAGAGGCGGACAAGCTACACAGACCCTCTTCAACAAAGAAAAGAGAAATCAATTCACACAAATACAGAAGATAATCCTGGAGCCCTGAGCTTTGAAAGGAAGGATGCAGAAGTGGATTAAACACCACCTAGTAGAAGAACCTAAATGAAAACAGTGTATAAGGAGACAAATGGAGCTGTAGACTGTCAGCTTTCCTGACGGTACAGACAGTCTAATTATTTCCAAGTGGTGTTAGGATCTGAGAATTAACCTAAAACTCATCCCTGCTTACCAAGGGCTGCATGGACAACTACACTGGTGGCTGATGACTAAAAATGGAAACAGCAAAGAAGGAGACAAATTGAATAGTGGTCTTTCAGCTGTCTAGAGGGTACAGCCGTTGTGAATGTTTACAAGTGGTGGCCATTTTGGATATTTAAAGTGACAGCATTCTTGTTCAGATTCTAGGGACTAAGAATAGGCTCCACTTGCCAAGGACATCATGGACATATGGAAGTCTGGCAACTAGAAAGGAGATAGGTGGTGGTGAGTGCATTAAAACAAACAAGCAAACAAACTTACTGCCATTGAGTTGATTCCGACTCATAGCGACCCCTCCTTGGGTTTCCAAGGCAGTATCTCTATGGAAGTAGATTGCCCAGTCTTCCTTCCAAAGAGTGGCTGGTGGGTTTAAACTGCCAGCCTTCTGGTTAGCAGTCAAATGTCTTAGGCACTGTGCCACCAGAGTGCCTAAAAGTGCTGCCAACTAGCATAGAGAGGACCACAGTACCCTGCTTACTCAGATAACATCCAAAAAAAAACAAAGAAAATGAAAATTTTGAATGAATCACTCGAACAATTAAATGTAAACAAAAAAAGTCACAATGTCTTGGAGACAAGAGACCATCACAGTCCACACAAAGAAGATAAAGCAGTGGAGACAAAGGACCAGGATACAGACCCAGAATATATGCCTGAGAAAGAAGCAGCATGGGAACTCCCTGATAAGGAATTCAAAAGAATTCTATTTAGGTACCTTAATTGGACTGAGAAATAGACCAAGGAAAACACTGACAAAATTGAGGAAAACAGAGACAAAACCCTAGAACAATTTTGGAAGACAATACAAGAACAAATGAAAATAAATGAAAAGTTAGAAATGATACAAAATCTACAGATAGAAATCCAGAAGATTAATACTAAATTTTCAGAAATAGATAATACATTAAACAGGCAAGGGAGTAGAGTTGAATCAATGGAAGACAGAATTAGTGAGACTGAAGAAAAATACCTCAACACTTCTCTGGAAAAAGAATCAAAAAAAGAATCAGAAGGACTTCTGGTAAGATGGAAGGATAGGCAGACAAGCAATACAGACTCTCTTCAACAAAGAAAAGAAAAACCAATTGACAGAGATACAAAAGATAGTCCTGGAACCCTGAGTTTTGAAAGGAACTATACAGAAGTGAATTAGACACCAACTAGTGGGAAAAACCTGAATGAATACAGTGAGTACAGAGGCAGTTGGAGCTGCGGATTGTTACCTACTCTGACAAGACCAACAGCCTGAATATTTGCAAGTGGTGTTGGGACCTGAGAATTGATCTAAAAAGTTCAGTCCGGGTTGCCAAGGGCTGCAGGGACAACTGCTCTGGTGGCCTATGACTAGGAAGGGAAACAGCAAGGAGAGAGACAACCTGAACTGTGGGTTTTCTGCTGTCCAGAGAGCACAGCCATTTTGAGTGTTTACATGTGGCACCCATTTTGGATATTTAAAGTGACCGAGGGTGCAGCCACTTTGAATGTTTACAAGCGGCAGCCATTTTGGATATTTAAAGTGATCAAGGGTGCAGCCATTTGGAATGTTTACAAGTGGCAACCATTTTGGATTTTAAAGTGATAGCATTTTCATTCGAATTCCAGGGACCTAAGAACAGGCTCTGTTTGCCAGGGTTAACAAGGACATACGAGAGGCTGACAACAGGAATGGAGACAGGTGGTGAGTGTATAAGTGCTGTCAACTAGTGAATAGAGGAGCAGAGCACAGTACCCTGCCTGTATAGATAACATACAAAGAAAACAAAAATTGTGGTAAAGTCACTCCAACATATAATCACCAATTAAATATAAACACAAGAACATCACAATGCCAATATGATAGCATTGAGAATGAGAAAGACATAGAGAGGTACATGGAAAGTACAGACAACAAATATGAACCCTTTTGCATATAGAGTACTGAGTTCTCAGTGAAGGTAAACATGGGTATATGGATGGATAGATAGGTGGACAGGCTAAATGATTAGGTATGTCTATGAAAGAGGGAGCATATTCAGGATCATATATAGGGTTAGCAGACAATGGTCCTATAAGTTTATGTGAATGATCAGAATCCCCAAATGTATAGTACAGTTGACAAGGGGCTAGGTT
>NW_006921677.1:10760566-10773285 GCF_000298275.1 Orycteropus afer afer
AAATCTACAGATAGAAATCCAGAAGATTAATACTAAATTGTCAGAAATGGATAACACATTGAAAGGACAAAGGAGTAGAATTGATGCAATGGAAGATAGAATTAATAAGATGGGAGACAAATACCTGAATACTTCTTTGGAAAGGGATCAAGCAGAAAAAAGATTTAAAAAATGAAGAAAGCCTAAGGTTCATGTGGGATACCACATGTGTCACTGGAATTCTAGAAAAGGAAGAGAACAATAAAACCACTGAGAACATTGTCCAAGATTTGTAGGAAGAGAACTTCCCTGATATGATGAGAAATGAGAATATATCCATTCAGGACATCAAACGAACCCCAAACAGAATAGACTCCAAAATAAAATCACCAAGACATATCATCATCAAACTCACCAAAACCAAAGACAAAGAAAGAATCATGAGAGCAGTATGAGAAAAACAAAAAGTTACCTACAAGAGGCAACCAATAAGACTAAGCTCAGATTTCTCGACAGAAACCATGCAGGCAAGAAGAGAGTGGGATGGTATATATAAAACCCTGAAGGAGAAAAATTTCCAACCAAGAATTATGTATGCAGCAAAATTGTCCCTCAAATATGATGGTGAAATTAGGACATTTCCAGAGAAGCAGAAATTAAGGGAATTTGTTCAAACCAGACCAACCTTACAAGAAATGCTGAAGGGAATCCTTTGGACAAAGAAGCAACAACAGCCAACAGCAACTGAGGATTAACACATATGACGATATAACCCAGAAATCAACCCAGCTATAGAAGTATCCAAAGTAAAGAAGCCTACAAGATTGTAAACAGGGAACCAGAGACACCAACCAGCAAATGAGGACAACTACAAACCAAAAAGAGGAAAAAAAAAAAAAAAATCTGTGTCATTACAGAACTTCTAGATGTTAGGGAAGTCTACACTTGGGAAGAAAACTATAAATCACAGGGTAAGCTCAAAGAAAAATGACAAACTTTCACATCAAGATAAAAAAGAGGACCAGTATAAATATTCAGCAAATACTAAAACAATAGCAATAAGGAAGTGATAACATGATTCATAAATAAAATGAGCTCAGCATAGAAAATTTTATGGAACAAAGAAATCGACACAATGAAAAAGTACATGACAAAAACTACAGCAACAAATTCATATTTGCTGATAATTACATATCTGGCAATGGACTTATCTCTAAGACTGATGGAAAACTCCAGTGCCTCAACACCAAAGAAATTAAAAATCCAATTGAAAAATGGGCAGAAGACATGAATAGACACTTCACCAAGGAGGATATTCAGGTGGTCAGCTAATACATGAAAAGATGTTCACAATCATTGGCCATCAGAGAGATGTAAATCAAAACAGCAATGAGATATACCATCTCACCCCAGCACTGATCCCTGAGACAGAAAATAACAAATGCTGGTGGGGATGTGGAGAGATTGGGACTCTCATACACTGCTTGTGCGACTGTGAAGTGATACAACCACTGTGGAAAGCAATATGGTGATTCCTTAGAAGTTGGAATTGGAGATACCATTTGACCCAGCAATCCCATTAATAGGTATATATCCTAGAGAGGTGAGAGCCAGGATAGGAACAGATACATGCATGCTCATGTTCATCACAGCACTATTTCCAATAGCAAAAAGATGGGAACCACCTACATGCCCATCAGTGGAAGAGTGGATGACCAAACTATGGTACATACACATACTGGAATGCTATACAGCACTAAAGAATATTGTAGAGTCTGCAAAACACCACATAATATGGATGAACTTGGAGGACATTATGCTGAATGAAATAAGTCAATCACAGAAGAACAAATATAGTATTAGTTCATTGTTGTGGAAGGTCAAGGAAAAGTTTATATATGGAGGGAAACTTTCTTTTTTGGTTGCCAGTGGTGAGAAGGGAGGGGAGGGAACACTGAAAAAAAAAAATGCATTGACCCATGTTTTGTGTATTTCACTGTACATAAATTATATTTCAATGAAATGCATTAAAAATACTATAGAGGAATTTCTACAGTTTGGTTTTCCATAGTACAACATTTCTACTCTATACATTCCTTTATCATGAATTTCTTGAGGGATGGGGGAATGTGGTCCTTGGATGAGAGAAGAAGAATGTGTAGAAAAGATAATTTACTATTATGTGACAAAGGATGCAATGCCATGTTCTTGAATGCCAAGAACCTTACTTTATCAGTGGATTGAAAAAAAAAAAAAAAAGAATCAGAAAAAAGATCAAAACAAAATGAAGAAAGCCTAAGGTTCATGTGGGATACCATCAAAAGGGATAACCTACATGTAATCAGAATTCCAGAACAGGAAGAAACAAATAAAATCACAGAGAAAACTGACAAAGGTTTGGTGCAAGAGAATTTCCCTAATATAACAAAAGACAAGAATATTCAAGATGTCCAATGAACCCTACCCAGATAGATCCCAAAAGAAAATCACTAAGACATATCATCATCAAACTCATCAAAACCAAAGACAAAGAAAGAATCTTGAAAGCAGCAAGGAAAAACAAAACATTACCTAAAAAGGGTAACCAATAAGACTAAGCTCAGATTTCTCAGCAGAAAACACGCAGTGAAGAAGGCAATAGGATGGTATATATAAAAGCCTGAAATAAAAAAAATTTCCAACCAAGAATTATGTACCCAGCAAAATTGTCCCTCAAATATGAAGGTGAAATTAGGAGATTTCCAGATAAGCAGAAATTAAGGGAATTTGTTAAAACCAGACCAACTTTACAAGGGATGCTAAAGGGAGTCCTCTGGACAGAGAACCAACAACAGCAAATAACAGCTGAACATTAACACACATGATGACATAACCCAGAAACTAATCCAGTTATGGAAGTATCCAAAGTAAATAAGCTTTCAAGATTGTAAACAGAGAACCAGAGATATCCATTAGCAAATGAGGACAACTACAAACCAAAAAGAGGGGAAAAAAATGTGTAGTTGAAAGATTTCCAAACAGTGAGGAAGTCAAGACAATTACAAGATAGAACGGACTGTGTTAAACTTGTTGTTGTTGTTGTTATGTGTGGTCGAGTCAAGCCCGACTCATAGTGACCCCTCCTTGGGTTTCCGAGGCAGTATCACTACGGAAGTAGGATTGCCCAACCTTTCTTCCGAGGAGTGGCTGGTGGGTTTGAACCGCCAGCCTTCTGGTCAGCAGGCAAGTGTCTTAGCCACTTTGCTACCAGAGAAAATTATAAATCACAGGGTAACCTGAAAGAAAAATTATAAGCCTTCACATCAAAATAAAAAAGAGGACAAGCAAAAATATTTAGCAAATACTAAAATAATAGCAACAAAGGAAGTGATAACATGATTCATAAATAAAACAAGCTCAGCACAGAAAATTATATGGAACAAAGAAATCAGCAACACCAATAAAAAAACACATAATGAAGTGACAACAACAAATTCATACTTGTTGATAATTACACTGAATGTCAATGGAGTAAATACACCACTCAAAAGATGAAGAGTTGCAGAATGAATAGGAAAACATAACCCATCAATATGGTGTCTACAAGAGACACACCTTAGAGACAAAGACAAAAATAGACTAAAAGTCAAAGGTTAGAAAAAGATATATCAAGCAAATGGCAACCATAAAAGAGCAGGAGTGGCAATATTAATTTATGATGAAACTGACCTTAAGACAAAAACCACCATAAAAGCAAGGAAGGACATTATATAATGATTAAAGGCTTGACTGAACAAGAGGACATAACAATAATAAATATCTATGCACCAAGAGGAAAGACTCCCAAACTACATAAATCAGATGTTAACAGAATTGAAAAGACAAACAGATGACTCCACAGTCACAATAGGAGACTTTAATAACCACTTTCAATCAAAGGTAGAACAAGAGAAAAGAAAGTCAACAGAGAGGAAGAAGAACTAAACAATACAATCTACCCACTTGACCTTGTAGACATCTACAGAGCAAAACTACAGCACAATATATAGTCTTTTCTAGTGCACATGGAACATTATCCAGGATAGATTACATGCTAGGTCAAAAAGCAGACCTTAATAGATTTAAAAACACTGAAATACTGTAAAGCATCTTCTCAGATCACAATGCTATAAAATTAGAAATCAGCTATAGGAAGATCAATGGAAAAAGAGCAAACACAGGGAAACTGAATAACACCCTCCTTGAAAATGACAAGGAGCTCTGGTGGCTTAGTGCCTAAGGCATTTGACTGCTAACCAGAAGGCTGGCAGTTCAAACCCATCAGCCACTCCTTGGAAGGAAGGTTGGGCAATCTACTTCCGTAGTGATATCACCTCAGAAACCCAAGGAGGGGTCATTATGAATTGGATGCTACTCAATGGCAGTGCATGAAAATGACTGGGTGATAGAAGAAAAAATAAAATTAAAAAATGAAATAAAAAAAATTCCTCGAATCAAATGAGAATGAAAACACAACATACCAAAATCTTTGGGACATAGCAAAAGCAGTGGTCAGAGGCCAATTTATAGCAATAAATGTACACATCAAAAAAGAAGAAAGAGCCAAGATCAACACCTTAACCCAACATCTCCAAAAATTAGAAAAAGAGCAACAACAACAACAACAAAAAAAAAAAACCTTCAGTCACCAGAAGAAAAGAAATCATAAAGATTCGAGTGCAAATAAATGAAACAGAAAACAGAAAAGCAATTGAAAAACAACAAAACTAGAAGCTGGTTGTGATAGTTGGAGCTGTGTGTCAACTTGGCTGGACCAAAAATCCTGTGTGGTTTAAGCAATCGTGATGTGGCTTGGAATCAGATGTATATGTTTGAGCAGCCAATCATTGAAAGACCTGCTTCCAGTATAGTTATGGACATCCTGGAAAAGAGACACTCTTCTGTGGATTGGGATTCTGCCTACAAATGTCCATGAGTGAACAATCCACAATTCGGCCCGAAGATCTTGGATTCGTCATTAGTTGGAGTCAACAGCCAGTATATTGCCTGCCAACCTTGAGCTCCTCAGCCCTCCTTGAAAATGACTAGGAGCTCTGGTGGCCTAGTGCCTAAGGCATTTGACTGCTAACGAGAAAGCTGGGGGTTCAAACTCATCAGCCACTCCTTGGAAGGAAAGTCAGGAAAAGCCTCCAGCTTGACATTTGATCCAAGAACTTGGGACTTGCCAGCTTCTATAAGCATGTGGTCCATTTTCCTAAGATAAATTTCTCTTTTTCTCTCTATAGATGCTTTACTGATTTTGTTTCTCCAGTGAACCCAGTCTAATAACCTTGGTACCAGGAGTGGTTCTAGAGAGAAAATAATCATAAGGATGGCTTTCCTAAATTGGTTCTCCAATTTGATTAATCGTAAAGGTACTGGTGACCATGCCTCTATTAGTAAAGAGGGCCCTGCTAATCTGTGGTGTGAGGTGGCAACATTAATATGCAAAATAGCACCACCAATAGATCAAGTACTTTTGAGAAGTGAGGCTCTGGGTGATCACATATTTGATACTTTTCTGCAATTTTGTCAGCATGAGGAGTATAAAGAAGCTGGTTGGCTGGTCCTACTTACACTACACAAAGTGGTGAAAGAGTGAGATGAGCTCAGAGCTGCTGACTTACAACTTAAGTGCAGCATGAAAGACCTCAATGTTTCCAGCTGTGCTCTGAAAGAAAGCCTTATTTCTTCTAGTAACAGAGCTGATATTACAAAACCCAAACCCAGAGGCTTATCATAAGGGTGGCTGAATTACAATGCCAATAAAATTACCAACCCAGAATTGTGTCTGAAGTTAAAAAGTGAGGACATTGATTGGGAAAAAAATGGGATCCTAAAACCTGGAATGGGGACATATGGGCAGATAGTAAGGAAGATTAGGATATTGGGCCTGTAAATTCTGTTGACCCCTCCCATCTGAAAGGATTAGTTTAAAACCATTATCCCCTCTACCTCAGTTTGATGGAATTAACCCAGTTGTTCTTGCTGGATCATTACCTGAGGCAGAGGTCATGAAAGACATTGTTGAATGTTCTCAGAAACTGCCCTGACCAGCCATTGTTGCTGCAAGACCTATAACTAACTAAAGTTAAGTCCAAGCGAGCCCCAAAAGGTGAAATATAAAGTGTGACTGAGGTGGTATGCTACACCCAAAAAGACCTACTTGATTTTGCTAACATGGACAGATAGACATCTGGAGAATATGTATAGGAATGGCTACTGAGGGTGTGGGATAATGGTGAAAGGAATGTAATATTGGATCAGTCTGAGTTTATTGATTTAGGCCCACTAAGTACAGATTCTTCATTCAATGTTTCAGCTTGAGAGGTTACGAAAGGACCTAATAGTTTATTTGGTTGGCTTACTGAAGAATGGATTATGAGGTGGCCTACCTTAAGTCAAGTTGGAGTACCAGATCTGCCTTGGTATAACGTAGAAGAAGGTATCCAGAGGCTTAGGGAAATTGGCCTAGATTGGCCATAGAATGGATTTATCAGATTAGACCCCTAAAGCCAGAAATGGAGAGTTCAGAAGACATACCTTTCAACAATACCGTGAGGAATAAATTTGTGAAGGGAGCTCCAGCATCCTTGAAGACTGTTGTGATTGCTATTTTATGTAGCCGGATTTGATAGTGGGAACTGCCCTAATTGATCTAAGACACTTAACTATGATGGGGCTGATTGGACCCTGTGGTAGTAGGGGCCAAGTGGCAGCAGTTAATCGACAAAAGCAAGGTGGGTGTGGTTACCATAATGGAGAGCAGAGTCAGAACAGTAATCAAAATATTCTGACTCCTGTGGAGTTATGGCATTGGCTACTTGTGCATGTTGTTCCTAGTAGTGAAATACATGGCAGACCTATTAAATATTTACTTGATCTGTACAGACAGAAGAATTCTAGATCATGTGAATAGCAGCCTAGATTGGATTGCCAGAATACAGAGTCACTGCTTCTCAATAAATTCCCAGACTTGAATCAGTTTAAAGACCCACAACCCCTTGAATGAAGGGGAGTCCAGGTCTCTTTGAGGAAGAACTTCAATACATTGCCAAAAATTTATGACATCAATCTTTCTCCCACCCTTCCCCAAAGGGATCTGAGGCCTTTTGTGAGAGTGACTGGTCATTGAGGAAAAGGAAATAATCAGACTTTTCGGGGACTACTGGACACTGGTTTTGAATTGACACTAATTCCAGGAGACCCAAAGTGTCACTGTGGTCCTCCAGTCAGAGTGGGGGCATATGGAGGTCAAGTTATTGATGGAGTCTTAGCTAAGGTGCATCTCACAGTGGGTCCAGTGGGTCCCCAAATCCATCCTGTATTGATTTCCCCAGTTCCAGAATGCATAATTGGAATAGATATACTGAGCAATTGGCACAATTCCCACATTGGGTACCTGACATGTGGAGTAAGGTTTATTATGGTAGGAAAAGCCAAGTGAAAGCCATTAGAACTGCCTCTACCTACAAAAATAGTAAACCAAAAGCAATACCACATCCCTGGAGGGGTTGCAGAGATTACTGCCACCATCAAGGACTTGAGGGATGCAGGGGTGGTGATTCCCACCACATCCCCATTTAATTCATCTATTTGACCTGTGCAAAAAACAGATGGATCTTGGAGAATGACAGTAGATTATCATAAACTTAATCAGGTGGTAACTCCAATTGCAGCTGCTTTACCTGATGTGGTTTCATTACTTGAACAAATTAGCACATCTTCTGGTACTTGGTGTGCAGCTATTGATCTGGCTAATGCCTTTTTCTCAATACCAATTTCAAAGGATCATCAGAAGCAGTTTGCCTTCAACTGGCAAGGCCAACAGTGTATTTTCACAATGTTTACTCAAGGGTGTATCAACTCCCCACCTCTATGTCATAATTTAGTCCGTAGGGATCTTGATCGTCTTTCCCTTCCACAAGACATCACAGTGGTCCTATATTGATGACATTATGCTGATTGGACATAGTAAGGAAGAAGTGTCAATGACTCTAGACTTATTGGTGAGACATATTCATGCTAAAGGTTAGGAAATTAACCCAACAAAATTTTAAGCACCTTCCACCTCAGTGAAATTTCTATGGCTCCAATGGTGTGGGGCATGTCAAGCTATTCTTACTAAAGTGAAGGGTAAGTTATTGTATCTGGCTCCTCCCACAACTAAATAGGAAGCACAACATCTGGTGGGCCTCTTTGCATTTTGGAGGCAACATATCCCTCATTTGGGTGGGTTGCTCTGGCCTATTTATCAAGTGACTCAGAAAGCTGCTAGTTTTTAGGGCCCAGAACAACAGAAGCTCTGGAACAGGTTCAGGCTGCTATGCAGGATGCTCTGTCACTTGGCCCACATGATCTGGCTGATCCCATGGTGGTTGAAGTGTCTGACGTAGATAGAGATGCTGTTTGGAGTCTTTGGCAGGTCCTTATTGGTGAATTGCAACACAGACCCTTGGGATTTAGGGGCAAAGCCCTGCCATCCTCTGCAGACAACTACTCTCCTTTTGAGAAACAGCTTTTAGCTTGTTACTGGGCTTCAGTAGAGATTGAATGCCTACCCTGGGGCCACCAAGTCATATGAGGCCTGAGCTGCCCATCATGAACTGGGTGTTGTCTGACCCACAGAGTCATAAAGTTGGACGTGCACAGCAGCACTCCGTCATTAAATGGAAGTGGTATATCAGAGATCAGGCACAAGCAGGACCTGAAGGCACAAGTAAGTTGCATGAGAAGTGGCCCAAATGTCTGTGGTCTCCACTCCAGTCACATTACCTTCCATCTCCCAGTCTGCACCTATTGCCTCATGGGGAATACCTTATGATCAGTTGACTGAGGAAGAGAAAATTTGTGCCTGGTTTACAGATGGTTCTAAGCGATATGCAGGCATCACTCGAAAGTGGATAGCAACAGTGCTGCAGCCCCTTTTTGAGACTTCCTTGAAGGACAGTGGTGAAGGGAAATCCTCCCAATGGGCAGAACTTCAGGCTGTGCATATGGCTTTTCACTTTGCATGGAATAAGAAATGGCCAGGTGTGCAATTATATACAGATTCATGGGCTGTGGCTAATGGCTTGGCCAGACAGTCTGGGACTTGGAAGGAGCATGATTGGAAAATTGGTGACAAGGATGTATGGGAAAGAGGTATGTGGATAGATCTCTCTCACTGGCGCAAAGGAGTAAAGATATTTGTGTCTCATGTGAATGCCCATCAAAAGGTGACCTTGGCAGAGGAAGACTTTAACAATCAGGTGGAGAGGATGACATGTTCAGTTGAAACCAGCCATCCTTTTCCCCCAGCTACTCCTGTCATTGCTCAATGGGCTCATTAACAAAGTGGCCATGGTGGAAGGGATACAGGTTATGCATGGGCACAGCAACATGGACTCCCACTTACCAAAGCTGATTTGGCTACTGCCATTGTTGAGTGCCCAATCTGCCAGCAGCAGAGACCAACTCTGAGTCCGTGATATGGAACCATTCCCTGGGGTGATCAGCTAGCAATGTGGTGGCAAGTTGATTACACTGGACCACTTCCATCATGGAAAGGACAGCATTTTGTTTTTACTGGAATAGATACTTACCCATATGGATTCGCCTTCCCTGCACACAAAGCTTCTGCCAAAACTATCATCCATGGACTTACAGAATGCCTTATCCACTGTCACGGGATCCCATACAGCATTGCTTCAGATCAAGGGACTCGCTTCACAGCAAATGAAGTGTGGCAATGGGCCTATGCTCATGGAATTCACTGGTCTTACCATGTTCCCCATCATCCTGAAGCAGCTGGCTTGATAGAACGATGGAATGGCCTAATGAAAACACAATTACAGTGCCATCTAGGTGGCAATACCTTGAAGGGTTGGGGCAATGTTCTTCAGGAGGCTGCATATGCTCTAAACTAGTGTCCAATATATGGTTCTGTTTCTCCAATAGCCAGGATTCATGGGTCCAGGAACCAAGGGATGGAAATGGGAGTGGTACCACTCACTATTACCCCTAGTGACCCACTCAAAAAATTTTTGCTTCCTGTCCCTGCTATCCTATGCTCTGCAGGTCTGGAGATCTTAGTCCCAAAGGGAGGAACACTCCCATCTGGAGACACAATACTGAACTGGAAATTAAGAATGCCACCTGGCCATTTTGGCTTCTGCATGCCTCTGGATCAACAGACAAAAAAGGGCATTATTGTACTACCTGGTGTGATAGATCCTGATTACCAACAGGAAATTGGACTGACATTACATAATGGAGGTAAAGAGTATGTCTGGAATACAGGAGATTTTTTAGCACGTCTCTTAGTATTCTCATGCCCTGTGATTAAATCAATGGAATATTACAGCAACCCAATTCTGATATGACTACTAATGGCCTGGAGCCTTCAGTAATGAAGGTTTCGGTCACCCCACCAGGCAAAGAACCACAACCAGCTGAGTTGCTTTCTGAGGGTAAGGGAAATACAGAATGGGTGGTAGAAGAAGGTAGTTCTGAATATCAGCTATGACCATGTGACCAGTTGCAGAAACGAGGACTGTGATTGTTATATTTCTTCATTGTATACGTGCGTCAAATATTTTTGTTTCCTTCTGTTATGATCTGTGAAATGTAAATAAAGTTAATGCATTTCAGTTGTACGTGTGTTAGTGTATCATGTTAGGAGCAAATATGACTTTATAAGTGTCCTTATTTAGAGATTATATATGATTAAGAAGATGTGTACAACTGCCAAGTTGACAAGGGGTGGACTGTGATAGTTGGAGCAATGTGACAACTTGGCTGGACCACAATTCTGTGTGGTTTAAGCAATTATGATGTGGGTTGTGCCAATGATGGGATCAGATGTATATGTTTTAAGCAGCCGATCTGTCGAAAGGCAGTTTCCTTAGAGGTGTGGCCTGCCTCCAGTATATTTATGGACATTCTGGGAAAAGAGGCACTCTTCTGTGGATTGGGATTCTGTTGTGCTGCCTACAACTTTCCGTGAGTGAACAAACCACCATTTGGCCTGGAGATATTGGATTCATCATTCGTTGGAGTCAACAGCCAGTATACTGCCTTCTAACCTTGAGCTTCTCAGCCCTTGCAGCTGTGCGAGTTGGGAAAGGCCTCCAGCTTGATGTTTGATCCAAGAACTTGGGATTTTCCAGCTTCTATAAGTGTGTGAGCCATTTTCCTACGATAAATTTCTCTTTTTCTCTCTATAGAAGCTTTACTGATTTTGTTTCTCTAGAGAACCCAGTCTAATACACTGGTTATTTGAAAAGAAATGAAATTGACAAACCACTGGCAAATTTAACAAAGAAAAAGAGTGAGAGAATCCAAGTAACACAAATAAGGAAGAAAACTGGTGACACCACAACAGAACCAACAGAAATTAAAAGGATAATATCAGTATACTATGAAGAACTATACTCCAACAAATTTGAAAATCTAGAAGAAATGGAAAGATTTCTAGAAATATACTACTTACCTAAACTAGCACAGACTGAGGTAGAAAATTTGAACAGATCCATAACAAAAAAATAAATTGAACAGGTGATTTAAAAAAAAAAAAATTACCAACAAAAAAAAAGCCCCGGCTCAGATGGTTTCACTCAAGAATTCTACCTAACGTTCAGAGAACTGACACCAATCCTACTCAAACTATTGCATAACATAGAAAACAATGGAATCCTCCTTAATTCATTTTATGAAGCAAGCATAAGCTTGATACCAAAACCAGACAAAGACATCATTCAAAAGGAAAACTACAGACCAATATCCTTCATGAATATAGATGCCAAAATCTTCAAAAAAAATTCTAGCCAATAGACTCCAACAACATATCCAAAAAAACAACACATTATGACCAAATGGGGTTCATACCAGGTATGCAGAGATGGTTCGACATTAGAAAAACAATCAATGGCATCCATCACATAAATAAAACAAAAGAAAAGAACTACATGATCATATCAATTGATGCAGAAGAGGCATTTGATAAAAGTCAACACCAATTCCTGATAAAAACTCTCTCTCAAAAGAAAAAAAAAAAAAGGAATAGAAGAGAAATTCCTCAGCATAATGAAGGGCATATATGCAAGACCAACACCCAACATTATTGTCAACAGAGAAAGACTGAAACCATTCCACTTGTGAACAGGAACCAGACAAGGCTGTCTTCTATCACCACTTGTATTCAACACTGTATTGGAAGTCCTAGCCAGGGCAATAAGGTAAACAAAGGAAAACCAAAGGCATCCAAATTGGTAAGGAAGTAAAACTATCCCTGTTTTGCTGATGATATGGTACTACACATAGAACACCCAAGACCAAACCCCAAACCAAACCCACTGCCATTGAGTCGATTCTGACTTATAGTGACCCCAACTGGGTTTCCGAGGGGGTAAATCTTTACAGAAGTAGATTGCCCAATCTTGCTTCCATGGAGTGGCTGGTGGATTTGAACCACCAAACTTCTGGTTAACAGTCAGATGGCTTAGGTATCATGCTACCAGAGCTCCTTAGAAAACCCAAGAGACTCAGCAAAAAAAAACTACTGGAACTAATTGAGAGAGTTAGCATAGTGGCGGGAGACAAGATAAACATACAAAAATCAATTGGTTTCCTCTACACAAGCAAACCTGGACAGAGGAGGAGTCAGCCGCAGGGACCCAGGTAAGGGTGGTATGAGAGGTTTCCAACAGGGAGACAAACTTGTCTGTTGGTTTGTCCTACTG
>NW_006921677.1:10776570-10778134 GCF_000298275.1 Orycteropus afer afer
CACATAATAACAATACCACCACCAAAGAAATAAAATGCTCAGGAATAAATGTTACCAGGGACACAAAAGACCTGTACAAAGAAAACTACAAAAGACTACTTCAAGAAACCATAAGAGATCTACATAAATGGAAGAACATACCATGCTTGTGGATAGGAAGATTGAACATTGTGAGGAAGTCAATACTACCCAAAGCAATCTATACATTCAATGCAATCCTAATCAAGATCCCACCAACTTTCTGTAAGGATATGGAAAAACGAATCATTAATTTAATATGGAAAGGAAAGAGACCTTGGATAAGCAAGGCACTAGAAGAAGAACAAAGTGGGAGGCCTCACACTCTCTCATCTCAAAACCTACTATATAGCCACAGTAGTCAAAACAGCCTGGTATTAGTACAACAACAGACACACAGACCAGTGGAATAGAATTGAGAACCCAGAAATAGATCCATCCACCTATGGTCACCTGATTTTTTACAAAGAGCTCAAATCCATTAAATGGGTAAGAGACAGTCTCTTTAACAAATGGTGCTGGCAAAACTGGATATCCATTTGCAGAAAAATGAAACAAGATCTTACCTCACACCATACACAAAAACTAACTTCAGATAGATCAAAGACTTAAACCTAAAACTATGAAGTTCCTCAAGAAAAAAATAGGGGTAAATTTAAGGACCCTAATTTATGGCATAAATAGACTGTCAAGCATAACCCAAAATGTACAAACACTAGAAGATAAACTAGATGAACGGGACCTTCTAAAATTTAAACTTCTATGTACTTCAAAAGATTTCTCCAAAAGAGTAAATAGAAAACCTACAGATTGGGAAAAAATGTTTGGCAACAACATATCCAACAAGGGACTAATCTCTAAAATTTACAGAAAACTCCAACAACTCAACAACAAAAAGACAAACAATCCAATTAAAAAAATGGGTAGAAGACATGAAGAAACACTTCACCAAAGAGGATATTCAGGAGGCCAGCAAATACATGAAGAAATGTTAATGATCATTAGCTATTCTCATTCTCACTGCCAATGAGACAGATTCGACTCATAATGACCCTTCTTTGGGTTTCTGAGGTGGTATCACTATGGAAGTAGATTGTTCAACCTTCCTTCTAAGGAGTGGCTGGTGGGTTAGAGAGATGCAAATCAAAACAACAATGAGATACCATCTCATCCCAGCACTGATGGCAAAGTTCAACAAGAGAGAAAGCAACAAATGCTGGCAAGGACGTGGAGAGATTGGGACTCTTATACACTGCTGGGACTGTAAAATGATACAAGCACAGTGGAAAGCAGTATGAGGATTCCTTAAGAAGATGCAATTAGAAATACCATTTGACCCATTAATCCCATTACTAGGTACATATCCTAAAGAAGTGAGAGCCAGGACAAGAACAGATATATGAACTCACATGTTCACCACAGCACTATTTACAATAGCCAAAAGAGAGGCAGGGCAAGATGGCGGACTAGGCAGAAGGATTGCACAGACCCTCTTCAACAAAGAAAAGGGAAACCAATTAACACAGACACAGAAGATAATCTTGGA
>NW_006921677.1:10779789-10798969 GCF_000298275.1 Orycteropus afer afer
CAAACAGGATAGACCCCAAAAGAAAATCACCAAGACACATCATCATCAAAATGACCAAAACCAAAGACAAAGATAGAATCCTGAAAGCCGCATGGGAGATACAATAGCCAAAAGATGGAAACAACCTAGAAGCCTATCGGCTGAAGAATGGATAAGCAAACTATGGTACCTACACATAATGGAATACAATGCAACACTATAGAATAATGTATAATCTGCAAAATATCACATAATGTGGATGAACTTGGAGGACATTATGCTGAGTGAAATAACTCAATCACAGTAGGACAAATATCGTATTAGTTCATTATTGTAAAAAGTCAAGGAAAGGTTTATATATGGAAGGAAACTTTGTTGATTACCAGGGGTGGGAGGGGAGGAGAGGGAACACTGCAAAAATAATAAATAAATAAATATAAAAAGACCTATTGACTTAAAAAAGAGAGAGAAAAGATACGACTCAGGATACAGTTCTTCAATCAGGACAGTGTCTTCTCAGCTGTGTCCAAAGGCAGGTCTTTTTCTGGCCTTCAGCCCCCCAGGCTGGCCTCTGCCCTGCTCAGGCAAGTGTGGCAAAGCTCTTTTAGCTCCAGCAGTAAATGCCCAGAGGTATCTCACTCTGCCAGTGAGCTTTGGCCTGAAAAACTCAGCTTTCTTGCTCCATGAGATGAGAATACCACTGCTGTGTCTCATGCTGGTCTTTTGGTTCTGCTGCCTCTGCTGTTGCGCTGTTTCTCTGATGCTGCTTCTCACCATCTCTAGTGTCAGGACTTTCTGTCTCCTGATTTAAGGCCGTTCAGCACAGGGATGTTTGGTCCAAACACATTCCAGTCCTGGCTCTTGTTTCTTGATTGTTTTCAAACCTCCCTTATCCAACTCTGGGATGGCTCATCTGAAACCTGGCAAGATGGTAAAATTGACCAGTACCCATGTTAGGGTTCCATATATCTTATTTGCATAGTTCCATCCCCACAAGGATGGCATGCACTTCATTCACATTATTAACAAGCTATCCAATCCCCTTGGTAGGCAACAAGGATCTCACATTTACACAGTCTCACCCAGTCATCTGGCGAGAGTCACAGACTGACTAGAAGGGATATACAAAGCAATTTACTGCACTGCACATATATTTTAAGACACAAGGCATATGTTACCATTTGTCCATTTGAATTCACTGCACTGCAAGTGTATTTCAACACACAAGGCATATCTTAGCATTTATCCTTTTGGCAGGTATTTATTGAGCACTGTTATATGCCAAGCCTTGTGCTGTAGTAGGTTTTTCATAAAATTTCATTTCTTAGTGGTCAAGTCTTCCTCCAATGTCTTACAGTAGTTAATGTCTGGTTATTCACTTGGTGCTAGGTATCTGTTGTCATAGGAGCTCTGGTGGTGTAGTGCCTAAGGCATTTGACTACTAACCCGAAGGCTGGTGGTTCAAACCCACCAGCCATTCCTCAGAAGAAAGAATGGGCAATCTACTTCTGTAGAGAAACTGTCTCAGAAACCCAAGGTGGGGTCACTATGTGTTAGAACCGACTCTATGGCAGTGAGTTTAGTTTGGTTTTTGGTTATCTGCTGTCTTGTTTTATACACTGCTTTTTTATGAAAGATGTTCTGTCTCTTCCATCAGAGTATGGTCCTCTCCAGAGCAAGGACTTTATCTGACTCATCTTTGAAGACCCAATGTCTACTAGAATATTCTCCTATACATATTATAGTCTCAATAAGTAGTTTTATTGATATTGATATCACATCATTAGGCTAATTCAAAACAAAACAAGTGGATATTCCTGGATATTGCATGGGAAGTGAAAATGATGACAGCCTCAGAAAAATTTGTCATGTGGACATAAAACATATACAAGGCCCAGGCTAATGGAAAAGTCTAGGCTAAAGATTAGTAAGGCCTCAGGCAAATGACATAGTAAAGTTGGCTGTATGATCCTAAGGATGGAAGCTCACAGCTTAGACATGCTGTTAGCTGCCATTGAGTTAACTCTTGACTCATGGCAACCTTGTGCACAATGGAATGAAATGCTGCCTAGTCCTGCACCGTCCTCCTAAAGGATTGTGGATTAAACCACTGTGATCCACAGGGTTATCACCGGTTGATTCTCAGAGGTAGATTGGCAAGCCTTTCTTTCTAGTCCATCTTAGTCTGAAAGCTAGACTTTGCCTAAATAAAGGAATGGGCACCCAGCCCGACACCACACTTAAATAGGCACTGCCTAAAAAAAGTATGATGCATGTAGAAATGAGAGTGGCCAGGGCTTGTACTTTCTGGAATGGAGAAGATGCCATGACCAAAACCATCACTAAGCACCAAACTGAATATAATTTGTCTTGTATGTTGGCCAAGACAGAGCCACCTCCAAAGGCAGGAATGATGGAAAATGATAGTTGCCAAACAAAGTCTATTTATCTTGATGAGAATTAACTAGTAAGAGCAGTGAAATTTAGTTTAGAGGTAGATGTGATGCAGGATATAAAAGTAAGCAAATACATAAATAACTCCGGTGAACAGAGAGCCATTATCTCAGTGTCCTGTGTCATGCAGCCAAAAGTTCTTGTGGACTTCAGTGGTGTTCTGGTTACCTAGAGCCGCTCTGACAGGAATATACCACAAATGGGATGGATTTAACAAACAGGAGTTTATTCTCTTACAGTTCAGGAAGCTAGAAGTCTAAGTTCAAAGTGCCAGGCTCTAGGAGCTGTGTGAAAGCCCCTTAACCTTGGGCTTCAGCTCTGCTTCCTGCTCCGGGCCCACTGAAGCTAGAGGCTTTTCTTTACTCAGACGGCTACTGAGTGCTGAGGCTAACAAGCCCAAGGTTGACAAATAAAATGGCACAGTCCCAATGTTACCAAAGCACATAGCAGGCCATTAATTTAAGTCCATTATAAGTCCCTAGGACAGCAGAACATGGCAGGCTGCTGAACAACATCACAGCTACATGCAGAGTCCAAGCACGCCATAGGCTAGAGGCCATTCCCAACGCTGCTGCTTATATATAGGAAGCAGACCACATACTCAAAGCAGCTACTCAGGTGCTTGTGGTAGATCCCACCATGGAGTTGATTACCAGTCTCATCATGGGAAATAACTACCACCAGCTGCCCAGCTATTTAACCAGGCCCAGCCAAGTTCACACACAAACTGAACTACCACAAGTGGTATGCACTGCAGCATGCTTCTTAGGAAGAAAGGTTTTGGTTTTGTGGGGGCAAGTCTAAATCCCAGTAGCTCTACCATTTCAGTACCAACAAACTGACTGACATAAACTCCTCTTAGATCTTGGTAGTTCTCAAACTTGACCTATTGTCACAACTAGCTCTTACAGTCTTTTTAAAGAAGCAGATTCTTGGGCTTCACTTCCAGAGATTTTGATTCAGGGGATCAATCAAAAGAGGATATTGGAGGTTCAGTAGTAGAATGCTCACCTTCCATGTCAGAGACCTGGGTTCAATTCCTGGCCAACGTACCTCATGCACAGCACTGTCAGCGGAGACTTATGTATTGCTGCTATGATGCTGAACAGGTTTCCGTGGAGCTTCTAGACTAGGGTAGACCAGAAAGGAAGACTTGGTGATTGAATTCTGAAAATCAATTAATGAACACCCTTTAGATATCAATTGTCTGATTCACAACCAGTCATAGGGATGGCACAGAGCCAGGCAGCATTTTGTTCCATTGTGCATGGGGTCATCATGGGTCAGGGGCCAGCTAAATGGCAGCTAAGAACAACGTTAGCAACATTATCTTTTTAAAAACTTCCCAGATGATTCTGGAGGTGAGTTGGCTCCGGGACGTACTGCTCTAGAGCCCTTTCTTCTACCCTATACTGTGCAAATCACTGGAGTGAACCAGAGTTGAAAAGGAAGTGTCACCCTGGGTCACTCTTAACGATGAGCAACTGGGAAAACAAAACTTGTTCATATAAACAAAGAAAATAATGACAGTGAGAAAGAAAGAAGGATTCAGGATGGATTTAAATGCTGCCTAAGATGCCCCTGGACTAGAGAAGGGGCAAAAAAGAAAACAAACAGACCAAAAAAAAAAAAAAAAAAAACCAGCATTAGCAAAGCCACAGAAAGAGCCAGCTGACTGAGGTGCAGGGTGTACGTATGGGAGTAGATGGAAATAAAGCTGATTTATGGATATTTAGCAAGTGGCTATATAGTTCTCTTTGAACAGCACTTCTCACAGACGGTGATCTGCTGGAAAGTGTGACTTGAGCCAATAATTCCCAGCCAGTTTGGAGTTATAAGACACTGTAATTTTTGGTTTGATTTCACAATGTGCCACTTTTCCCCCTCTATATATCTCCAAAGAGATCATCAGAATGGCATCCAGGCCCTAAGCATACCAAGGTTTTCCTTTGTGAGACTCTGCAAATAAGTCTTGAGAATTTACAAATTTATGAGAAAATATTATTTAGGTTAAAAGTCTAAGATCTACATTTCAATATGAGAGAAATCACACTGCTTCATAGCCATGCCCATGGCAGAAAAGGAAAAAAAGGAAGTCAATCAAAGTATGTTATCATGGGCCTACTACCATGGCCTTGAAAAAAAACAAACCAAACTCACTGCCATCAAGTTGATTCTGACTCATAGAGACCCCTTCTTGGGTTTCTGAGGTGGTATCTCTAGGGAAGTAGATTGCCCCAGTCTTCCTTCTGAGGGGTGGCTGGTGGGTTTGAACTGCCAACCCTCTGGTTAGCAATCAAATGCCTTAGATAGACATTATGCCACCAGAGTTCCTCCCCATAGTCTAGAGGTACCTAAATTGTTGGCAGTGACTTTGGAAATTTGTCAATCATCAGGCTGAGTACTGGGTTATAGAGTCGAACGTTCTTCTTCAAGGAACTCACCTTTTTGCTCATTAGATTTAAAGATGAGTTCAAATTTGCATGTGACCTAGCATGCTGCACAGAATCAAAAAGATAAGATTTGGAAATGGTAAAGAAGGTAATAAGACACTGAAGAGTGTTCAAGAAAGGTCTCCTCAGTTGAAGTATGAAGCCATTTATTAGTATCTTAGAAAACAAGTATGACACCAAGACTGAATAGGAATAGATCAGGAAATAGTTATGAAGTAACCTCTACCTCACCTGTAGCATCAGGAAGAATTATAATAATTTATCATTTCAGTTGTGGCTCTGGTTTTTGAGAGACAAATGCAAAACAAGAAAGCAAGAAGAAGAACAATTGAAGTAGGTAATAGAAATAAACCCCTGGGAAAAGCTAAATGATCCCAATTCTTTTTAGAAGGAAAGTTGGTAAAGGAATTTAATAGAGCATTCGAATACAGAAAAGTTATTTTAAGAGGGGGAGGCAAGCACTTCTCTATCTTAGAGCAGCTTAAATGAGAGGAAATGGCTTTAATTTCAAGAAGAGAGGTTAATTTACTTATAAGGAAAACTTTCTGACTACAAGAATTGTTACAGATCAGATAACTGAGGAATTGGTGGAGTCTTTTTCTTAGACATCTTTAAGGTGAAGAGAAACTGCCTTTTGTCTGGAATGGCAAGAGAAGTGGGGTGGATTACACCCATGCAGGGCCTAGCAATTCAGGCTCTGCTCTCTAGAGTGAGAAAGGTATCTTCACAACAGCAGCAGCATCAGTCATAGCTAACCCTTATCTAGTGCTTGCCGTGAGTCAACTGAGACTCTACTCAATATATATGTTAACTCATTTTATCCTAACAACAACCCAGGAGGCAATTTACTATTATTACTGCTGTTGTAAGGGCCGCCAAGTCTATTCTGACTCATAGCAACTCTCCATAAAACAGAACAAAACATTGCTCGGTCCTGCATGATTCTCACAATTGTTGCTGTTTGAACCTAGGGTGCAACCACTGTGTTAATCCATCTCATTGAAGGTCTTCCTTTTTTCACTGACCCTCTGTTTTACCAAGCATAATGGCCTTCCTGATAACATGTTCAAAGTGCATGAGACAAAGTCTCCCCATTCTCCCTTCTAAGGAGTGTGCTGGTTGTACTTCTTCTAAGACAGATTTGTTCTTTCTTCTGTCAGTCGATGGTATATTAAATATTCTTTGCCAACACCTTAATTCAAAGGGATTATTTCTTCTTTGATTTTCCTTATTCATTATCCAGCTTTCCTATGCATGTGAAGTGACTGGAAAATATCATGGCTTAGGTCAGGCCCACCTTAGTCCTCAAGGTGACATCTTTGCTTTTATCCACTTTAAAGAGGTCTTTTGCAGCAAATTCTCCCTATGTAATATGTCATTTGACCTCTTGACTGCTGCTACCACTGGCATTGATTGTGGATCCAAGTAAAATGAAATCCTTGACAATGTCAATCTTTTCTCCATTTTTCGTGATGTTCTTTATTGGTCCAGTTGTGAGGATTTTTGGTTTATGTCGAGGCGTAAAGCATACTGAAGGCTGTAATCTTTGATCTTCATCAGTAAGGGCTTCGAGTCTTCTTCACTTTCAGCTAGCAAGATTGTGTCATCTATATTTCACAGGTTGTTAATGAGTCTTCCTTGAATCCTGATGCCCCATTCTTCATATAGTCCAGGGTTTTGGATTATTTGCTCAGGATACAGATTGAATAACTATGGTGGAAGGCTACAACCCTGGTGCACACCTTTCCTGATTTTTAACCATGCAGTATCCCCTTATCACAACTGTCTCTCAGTCTATTGTACAGATTCCTCATGAGTGCAATTAAGTGTTCTGGAATTCCTATTCTTTGCAACATTATTCATAATTTGTTATGATCCACACAGTCAAATGCCTTTGCATAGCCAGTAAAACACAGGTAAACATCTTTCTGGTATTCTCTGCTTTCAGCCAAGATCCATCTGATATCAGTAATGATAACCCTTGTTATCCTCTTCTGAATTCAGCTTGAATTTCTGGTAGTTCTCTGTCAATGTACAGCTGCAATTGTTTTTTAATTATCTTCTGCAAATTTTACTTGTGTGTGTTATTATTCAATATTCAATACTTTCTGCATTCTGTTGTATCACCTTTCTTTGGAATGGATCTCTTTGTATCAGATGGTCAGGTATTTGGCTTCCAAATTCCTTGGCTACACTAGTGAGTGCTTCTAGCATTGCATCTATTTGTCGGAACATCTCAATGGGCATTTTGTCAATTCCTGGAGCTTTGTTCTTTGCCAATGCCTTCAGAGAAATTTGGACTTCTTTCTTCAATGCCATCAGTTCTCAATCATATGCTACCTCCTGAAATGGCTGAATGTCAACCAGTTCTTTTCTGTACTACATATTCTTTCCATCTTCTTTTGGTGTTTCCTGCATTGTTCAATATTTTGCCTATAGACTCCTTCAATAGTGCAGCTTCAGGCTTGAATTTTTTCTCTAGTTCTTTCAGCTTGAGAAATGTCAAGCGTGTTCTTTCTTTTTGGTTTTCTAACTCCAGGTCTTTACACATTTTATTATAATACTTTATCTTTTCAGGCCCTTTGAAATCTTCTGTTCAGCTTTTACTTCAACATTTCTTTTGTTCACTTTACCTAAGTTTCTAAGTGTTTTCTGAAACCCATTTTGGCTTTTTCTTCCTTCTCTTCTTTTTAATGACTTGCTTTCTTCATATATGATATTCTTGATGTCATCCCACAATTTGTCTTGTTTTTGGTCATTAGTGTTCAATGCATCAAATCTAATCCTGAGATGTTCTCTAAATTCAGGTGGGATATACTGAATGTGGTACTTTGGCTCTTGTGGATTTGTCTTAATTTTCTTCAGTTTTAATTTGACCTTATATATGAGCAATTAATGGTCTGTTCTTCAGTCAGCCCTTGGCCTCATTCTGGCTGATGATAGTGAGCTTCTCCATCATCTCTTTCAACAGATGTAGTCAATTTGATTCCTGTCTATTCCATTTGGCAAAGCCCACATGTATAGTTACCATGTATGTTGTTCAAAAAAGATATTTCCAATGAATAAGCTGTTGGTCTTGCAAAATTCAATCATGCAATCTCTGATGTTATTTCTATCATCAAGGCCGTATTTTTCAACTGTGATCCTTCTTCTTTGTTTCCATTTTTGCATTCCAATCACCAGTAATTATCAATGCATCTTAATTTCATGTTTGATCAATGTCAGACTGCAAAAGTTGATAAAAATCTTCAATTTCTTCATCTTTGTTATTAGTAGTTGATGCATAAATTTGAATAATAGTTGTAACTACTAATCTTCTTTGTACACATATGGATATTATCCTACCAGCAACAGTGTTATACTTCAGAATACATCTTTCTTTCTTCTTTTTCTTAATGATAGATCTTGAAATGTTCTTTTTGACAGTGAATGCGACATTGTTCCCCTTCAATTTGTCATTCCTGGCATAGTAGACCATATGATTGTGTGATTCAAAATGGCCAGTATCAGTCCATCTCAGCTCACTAATGCTAGGATATCTATTTTCAAGTATTCCATTTAATTTTTGACAAATTCCAATTTTCCTAGATTCATATTTTGTACATTCCACATTGTGATTACTAACGGATATTTGAAGCTGTTTCTTTTCTTTCTGAATTGTGCCATGTCAGCAAATGAAGGTCCCCAAAACTTTACTCTATCCATGTCATTAAGGTCGACTCCACTTTGAGGAGGCAGCTTTTCTCCAGTTGTATTCTGAGTGCCTTCCAACCTGAGGGGCTCATCTGGCACTATAGCAGACAATGTGCCACTGCTATCCATAAGGTTTTCACTGGCCAGTTTTTTTAGAAGTAGATCATAGGGTCCTTCTTCCTAGTTTGTCTTAGTCTGATAGCTCTACCAAAAACTCTCAACCGTGGGTGACTCTGCTGGTATTTGACACAGAGGTGGCATAACTTCTAGCCTCACAACAACATGCAAGCTACCACAGTACAATAAACTGACAGGTGAGAAGTGTTTATTCTTTTAAACATCTACATACTACTGAGAAGGAAACTGAGACACACTGAGGTTAGGGCACTTGTTCAAGTTGACACACTGGCAAGGGGAAGAATGAAGTTTTGGACCTGCCAGCCCATTTCTAAATGTCCTGAATGACCATACCATCAGGTCCTACATCTTCTTTTTAGTTCTAAAAAAGCTATACTCTTCCCTGTTTCTGGCTGAGTTCTTCTAGGAGGCAAGAATAATTTGAATTAAATCCTATTCTTCATAAATTATAAAACTTGTGGTTCAGAAAATCTTTTGAAGACCAGACTTTTTCCCAGGGTCTTTCTGCCTCTCTCCACACAGTCAACAGGTAACTGCAGTGTACCCCAGGACACATGCTTGTTGGGAATGGGGCCAAGGGCTCAAGGCTCATAGGGCCACCTCTTGGCTCTAGTTCAGGATCCACTTCCAGGTGGGAGCCAGGGTTCAATTCCTTTATTAATTCAATTCTACCTGCCTTCTTCCAAAAAGGATTTAAGGCAGCTCAAGGTTAAAATCCATTCTTAGTTCTGAGAAACCATTATCTCTGCTACTCTCAATTACTGAAAACTTCCTTATATTTTTACCCAGTGTTAATCAGACACTGCCTGAAAACATAAGCTCTCATCCAGTTTCCAGTATAATCAGACAGGTTAAACAAAAGAACAAAACACTATTATTTTGGTCATTGCTGAGAGGTGGCTTTAATCCACTGAAGGAAGACTATTTTCAAGTTGGGATGGGATGGGTAAGAAGGAAAAAAGTGATTAAAAAGAATTTTGTGCCCCAACTATTAAGTCCAGTTTCTCTCAACCAAACAGAAATGGAAAATTGATGGCAGGTTTCAAGGCTTTTTGGATAGTTTTGGAAAATGAGATCTTGGGATGTGAATATCCAGGTTTTAGTCAAGCATTCTCCTAACTTGGACCATAATCACTTGGTTTCAGGGTGCTTGTTATAGTCTGTAATTCAGAGAGTTTTATTTCTGACAAGAGCTGTATTCAGAAGAAAACTATTCATAACTTAGGAACATTTGGTGTTTGGGGTTTTCATCTCTGTACCCCTCAACCTTGCCTGTAGTGAATTTGCTCAGGTCAGCTCCATGTGAAAATCCATCCTTCAGCTCTTATTTCAGGAAAATTAAATAGAACAGACCATGGCCCTATCCTACTTCTGCCCTCTCCCACCTCCTGTCTGTTCAATAGGGCAGTATTAGTCTTGTCATTGGAGGGCCACTGTATTAGGTTCTTAGGACAGTTATAGCAAAAGAACCCAAATGGGTTGACTTATGCAAACAGATATTTATCCTCTCGCAATCCTGGATGTTAGGATTCCTAATCAGGCTATTGGCTATGCCGATGCCTTCTGAAGGCTCTGAGGGAGAATCTGTTCCATGCTTCTCTCAGCTTCTGGGGGCTCCAGGCATTCCATGACTTACAGTTTCAGGGTCACATGGCATCCTTCCTCTGCACTCTGTCTCTGTGTATCTTCTCCTCTTTTATGAGACACCAACCATTTAGGATCCCAACCCAACTTATGCCACCATGACCTCATGTTAACCTAACTGATAACATCTTCAAACACCCTATTTGCAAACAAGGTCACATTCACAGTACAGGAGGGGGGCAATACTAGGACTTCAACATACCTTTTTAGGGGACACAATTCAATCCATAAAAGTCCTTCAAGTTCATGATCCTGCCTAAAGGATGAGCAGAGACCACTCCATGATTCTAAATAAAGGTCCCAGTGAAAATCCAGCAGAGAGAGGCAGGGACCCTGGCTCAGCTGACAAGCTGGTCTACCAGCACCTGCACATCAATAATACCAAAGCCACACACCTCTAGGTGGGCAGGCAAGGTGCCTCTTTGCAGTTGTCTCCACTCAGAGATGACCCAAAATCCCAAAATTCTGATGTGTTTTGATGACATATCAGAAGGAAGGTGGCAACTCTGTGTGAAGAAGGGCTAACTGCAATGAGGTCCATTCACCCTATATTACCATCAAATAAGCTCAGAATTGGATTCCAAATAATTTAACAAAATGAAGTGGACAGCAGGGATGGGAACAGCAAGAGAAAACCTAAAAGGAGAATGAACAATGTAATAAATCGAAGTGACCCTATGTTCTGATGTCAGTGGTTCTTAACATTTTGGGGTCACCAATACCTTGAGAATTTCTGATGTTAGGCATCCTTTTCCCACTAAGTATAATGCACCACACATGAATCATGAAAATTTGCATTCAGTTTCAAGGGATTTTTCACAGGTACCCTGATGTCCAGGCATGATCATAGTCAAGAGCCCCAGTGAAGAATCCCACACTAGCTACACAATGATTATTAAAGGGTCATAGTTTGAGATGAAGAGACATTATTTTTGGCAGCCCCCAGAGAGCATAGGAACCATTTTACTCACTCTCAGGAAAGGTCTGCTCATCTGGGGTTGGACACAGTGTCTCAGTGGAGGCAGGCAGAGCGTTGGGACTGGCTCTGTCAGGATGTCTTCCTCTAGAGCTTACTTGTAGGTCTCACACCTACCGTTGAAGTCTCAGAAGGAATTCTAATGATGTGATTTTGAACGTAGACCTAGATTGGATGCCAGTTCACATTTAGTAGATGCATGACTTTAGCCAACGTACTTAACCTCTCTGAATCCCAGTTCTCTCATCTGAAAAATGAGGATGATAAAAGTACACATATCATGGATTCTTTTGAAGATTTGAAAGCACACACAGACTGCTTAACCTAAATCAAAACAAAACAGTTGCTATGGAGTTAACTCTGATTCATGATGACCCCATGTTTTAGAGTAAAACTATACTCCTTAGGGATTTCAGTGGCTGCGATCTTTCAGCTATAGATTGCCAGGGCTTTCTGCTGAAATACCTCTGGGTGGATACAAACCACCAACTTCTCAAGCAGCTGAGCACTTAAGCATTTGCACCACCCAGAACACTAAATGCTCAGAATATATTAACTAGGAGTAAGTTCAGCAATAAATCACACCATCTACACAATGATCATTAAAGGGTCCCAGTGTAAGATGAAAGACACTGTCTTTGGCAGCTCCCAGAGAGAATAGGAACCATTTTACTCACTCTCAGGGAAGGTCTGCCCACCTGTCACAACCTCTTGTTGCTGCCTTGTGAGGGAACAGCAGTGGTTGAGCAATGAGCATGTATCCTCTGAAGAGACCAAAAAACCAAACTTATTCCATCAAGTCAGTTCCAACTCATAGGGATCCTAGAGGGCAGGGTAGAATTTCTGCAGAGTGGCTAGTGGGTTCCAACCGCCAACATTTTGGTTAGCAGCCGATTGCTTTAACCACTGCATGACAGCGCTATGTAAGAAAACCCCTCAACTCCAGAGGCAATTTTAAAAGACTGAAATATGTAAGTAACAAAGAATTCAGTTACATGACAAGTATAATACACTGATACCATAGAATTCCCGAGAACCTCACTGTAATCCCACTTTGCAACCTGCCAAGAGACCAAATTAAAAGGGAAAATATGTTGTAATGAGACTCCTCTAAGCATTTTGGGAACTGCATCCCCTGAGGGTGTCCTGAATCCCACATTGCTTGGCTCCAAAGGGATCCTCATCAAGTCTCAGGAACCAAAAAAATCCATTTCAAAAAAATAAGCCTTTTCCATAGGCACACCCAGTGTATCTCCATTTCTAAAGTATTTCATTGACAACAGCTAGCCAAACAATCTACATTCCTCCTTTCTTTAATTTTTAAGACAATCAAGGGACAGGGAGTAAGGAGAGGAGGGAGGAGAGAAGGAAGATGGAGGAGAGAGGCAGGGCAGGAGAGGAGACAAAGGTCTTAGGAAAGGAAAGAAGGAGAAACACCCCTCCCACCTCAAAGTTTTGGTATAGAATGTTCATTTTGTAAGTTTTGGGGTAGATATGATTTGTGAAGTTCATGGATGGTGTAATGGCTAAATTTTTGGCTGCTAACCAACAACAACAACAACCACCAAAATTTTAGTGGCTCGAAGCCACCCGGTGGCTTCATGGGAGAAAGACTTGGCAATCTGCTCCCATGAGGATTACAGCTAAGAAAACCTTATGGGGCAGTTCTACTCTGTCACATGGGGTTGCTATGAACCCAAAATTGACAGAGGCACCTTAGAAGAAAGGCCTGGTGATCTGTTTCCTAAAGGCTACAGTTAAGAAGACCCTACGGCACAGTTCTACTCTGTATCATGTAGGGTTTCCGTGGGTCATAAGTGACTCATCAGTAACTGGTTGCTGGTTATGATTTTGTAGCTTTGGTTTTCTAGCAGCAGACTCAACAGTGATACCCTTGGAATATAAATACATTTCCACCACCCATTTGTGGTGGGTTGCATGTTGCTGTGATGATGGAAGCTATGCCACTGGTAAATACCAGCAAGTTACCCATGGTAGAAAAATGTCAGCAGAGCTTCCAGACTAAAACAGATTAGGAAGAAAGGCCTGGAAATCTAATTCCAAAAGTTAGTCACTGAAAACCTTATGGCTCACAACAGAACACTCTGACTTGCTTGCTTTGGTTATGTAATCAAGAAGGGTCAGTCACTGGAGGAGGACATCATGTTTGTGAAGTAGAGAGCCAATGAGGATGAGAGAGACCTTTGGAAGGATGGATTGGCACAATAGATTTGACGATGGACTCAAATATGCTGGTGATCATGGGGATGATAGCAGATTGGAAAATGTCTCATTTGGTTGTACATACATAAGGTCACCGTGAGTCTGACCCAACTCAACAGCAGCTGTCTAATCTACCTATCTATCTGTACATATAATTTCAGCCTGAAAACAATCTCTTATAGTGATGAGGAGGATTGCTCCCCATTGTCACCTGGAATAGGAGAGGCCAAGCTCCATTTGGCACCAACTTTGGACTTCAGAAGGTGGCTCTTATTGGCAGCACACAAACATAGGTCATGTAAGGCACATAGGTTGGAATTACTGGAGCAGCACAGCAATAATTCATCAAAAAAACATGCATTCAGTTTGGGAGTTTTTCTTTTAAGGTCTGCCATATGCAATCTACTGTGGTTAGATAGTTGTTAGAAAACAACCTTAGCCTAAAATCCATTAAGTGAGGGAGAAAAGAGGAAGTTTACTGTTGAACTCATCTCATCACAGACCCCTGTCTTAGTGTTGACATTTAATTTGCCAATGCAGAATTCTTATGCTGGGTCTCCCACTAGAGAAAATATAACAGTGAATACGCTTGCTGGTGATCTAATGGACCTTCTCCCTGTGCAAATTCCCCTCTGTGGATAAACCACTCACAAAAGGCTCAGTAGATCTTGTGGAGTTGTTATGTGCCATCAAGTCAGACTCGACTCATAGTGATCCCTTCTTGGGTTTCCGAGGCAGTATCACTATGGAAGTAGATTGCCTCATCTTCCTTCCAAGGAGTGGCTGGTGGATTTGAACCGCCAGACTTCTGGTTAGCAGTCAAATGCCTTAGGCATTAGGCTACCAGACAAACATTAAAAAAAAAAAAAAAAAACGAACTCATGGCCGTGGAGTTGATTTTGACTCATAGCGAACCCTCCTTGGGTTTCTGAGGCGATATCACTATGGAAGTAGATTGCCCAACCTTCCTTCTGAGGAGTGGCTGGTGGGTTTGAACCACCAGCCTTCTGGTTAGCAGTCAAATGCCTTAGGCACTATGCCACCAGAGCTCCTTAGACAGACATGGGGAGATTTAAATTAGAGACAGTGTGGGCAGCATGTATGATATGGTACAAAGTTCACCTACACACCCCTGCCTTGGTCTGCATGGTGGATCCATCCTATCATCAGTGGGCAGTGAAAGCAGGGGAGGCCATTGACATGGACACCAGTGCAAACCAGGCAGCTGCTAAAGAGTTTAAGAGGAGATTGAGCAACCTAAGTCCCTGGACACTTGTGAAAAAGGAGTGAACACTTGAGCCAGGAAAAAGGTGGAGTCTCTCATTGTGGAGCTCAGGAAATGCTGCTTTGCTTTGAAGCAAAGAATGAAGTCAGCATATTCCCATCTTGGGGCAAAGTCTTAATTCTCTCCAAGATGCTGATCTAAGACCCAAAGTGCCTGGGTGCCAAGGCTGAAGCACTGAAGCAAGGCTGACTGAGTGCTATAGTAGGGTAGATTGCTGGATATAGGTATGAATTAAGAAATTCAGGAAATGCCCCTCTTTCCAAAGCCAAGAACATCACACACACACATACACACATAAGCGTATACCACACACCACACACAATAAGCCATATCACACATACCATGCATAACACACACACATAACACATATATACATAACACATATACTATATGCCCATCACACACCACACATATAATACACACATATACTATACACACTACACACACACTATACACATACTACACACAAGACACACACACAACACATATACACACACACACATCCACATCCACACCACACACACACAATACACAGATACCCAACAAACATTCACACATATCTTTTCACAACGGTAGTGGTTCTGCCATTACTTCTCAACCCTAAAGTAATAAAGCTATTAAAATGTCTAGGTCTGATTTTTCTAAATTTTCAAGCATCAGAGCCCTGTTTATTTCCCCCAGACCAAAAAAAATCTGAATTGAACTCAGAACAATAAATAGAAGTGGAGCTCTCTGATTGAAAAGATGGTGACTGCCTGAAGTTCAGCTCAGCTCTCTTTCTGTCTATGCCTGGATCCTCTTGAGCATCTCTGAAAGAGCACAGTTTGATAACCATAGAACTAGGACTTCAAGGAGGGATGACTCATCAAGCTATTAAAAAAAAAAAAAAAAAAAAACTCACTGCCATCAAGTTGAATCTGACTCTTGCGACCCCTCCTTGGGTTTCCAACGTGGTATCTCTACAGAAGTAGATTGCCCAATCTTCCTTCTGAGGAGTGGCTGGTGGGTTTGAACCGCCAGGCTTGTGGTTAGCAGTCAAATACCTTAGGCACTACACCACCAGAGCCCCCAATCAAACTATTAGCGGTCATTAATCTCTTACCTGTGTGTTGGCTGTTCAGAAAAGCCTCAGCAGAGAGTAGAGGTTTGAAAAATTGCTTCCAGATAACAAGCCTAGATAGAGATTAAGATTCTGGGAACATAGCCTTACATTACCCAGTGTTCCTGCATGTTATGAAGGCCCTGAGCATTGGTGGCAGTGACAAGGAGTTCAGACTGAGGCAAAATAATCCCCAAGACAAACGTTATTTTCTTCAGAATTTTCCTTGGGGCTATCCCTAAATTTGCAGAGGAAGCCAGGAGTGGAATTTAACCAGCACAACTCAATACCAGAGGCTCTGAGGGGAGATGCTTTGCATCCTATCATCCCTCTCTGTTGTCCAGTTTTCAGAGTTCAAGGCCTGCTTTAGGAAAGCAAGGTGCTGCAGGTAGAAGATCCTCAAGGGTAGAAAGACCCTGCTTCAGGCCTGTTCCCAACAACATGGGCTCCTCAGAGAGAGAATATTTCAAAGAAGAATAGGCTCAGCTTCTGAGTCTCCAGTCAGCCACAGAGACACACTCTGACAAACCTGCTCCTTACAGCCTGAGGTATCAGTCACACTGAGGACTGCCTGAAGGACGGCCCCTGAGGAATAAGAGGAAGTTTGGGATGGGGCTGCAGTGCAGCAGGCAATGACCATGTCTCCTGAGATCCCAGTCAGGACACACAATCTGTCACCTGGTCTGATAATGGAACAATATTTTATTCTATTTATTTATTAAAAACATTTTTTTCCTTCGCCCAAGTTAATATATTTCTACCCTCTAGTTAGTGGTTTACCCTCCCTTTTCCATTCACCGTTGGTACCATCAAAGACTATTTCTTTTTTTTATGTAACCCTTTTCTTGACTTTTTACAGTAGTGGTCTCATATAGTATTTGTCCTTTTGTGACTGACTAACTTCACTCAGCATAATGTCCTCTAAGTAAGTTCATCCACATTATGAGATGTTTTGCAGATTCATCATTGTTCTTTAACATTGTATAGTATTCTATTATGTGTATATAGCATAGTTTGGTGATTCATTCCTCTGTTGATGGCCATTTAGGTTGTTTCCATCCTCAACCTGCCCTTATAGCATTGTGAGTAATGCTGTGATGAGCATGGCTGTGCATATATGTGTTTGTGTCATGGCTTTTATTTCTCTAGGATGTATACTTAGTAATGGAACTTCTGGACCATGCAGTATTTCTATTTCTACCTTTTTAAAGAAGCATCACACCATTTTCAGTAGTGGTTGAACCACTTTACAGCCCAGCAGTGATGAAGGTTCCAGTCTCTCCACACCCTCACCAGCATTTGTTATTGTCTCTTTACTTTATTTATTTATTTAAATTGCTATTAGTGCTGAGGTGAGATGATACTTATTGTTGTTTTGATCTACTTCTATAGTGATATTGCCTCGGAAACCCAAGGAGGGGTTGCTATGAGTTGGGTCCAACTCGACAGCACATAACAACAACAACAACAACAACAACAACGGTTAATGATTGTAAGCATCTCTTCATGTGTTTGTTAGCTTTCTGAATGCCTTCTTTGGTTGCCTGTTCATCCTCTGCCCATTTTTTAATTGGATCATTTGTCTTTTTGTTGGTAAGTTGTTAAAGTTTTCTGTAAATTTTAGAGATTAGCCTCTTCCCTGATATATCATTGCTAATTTTTTTTCCCAGTCTGTAGGTTCTCTTTTTACTCTTTTGGTGAAATCTTTTCATGCATAAGTGTCTAAGTTTTAGGAGGTCCCAGTTATCTACTTTGTCTTCTTGTATTTGTGCATTTTTAGTTATATTTGATAGTGCACTTATGCCTGAATTAGAGCCCCTAAGTCATCCCTACTTTTCCTTTGATGGTCTTTATGGTTGTAGGTTTTACGTTCAGGTCTTTGATCCAATTTGAGTTAGTTTTTGTTCATAATGTGAGATATGGGCCCTATTTTATTTTCTGCAGATAGATATCTAGTTTTGCTAGCACCATATATTAAAGAGATTATCTCTTCCCCATTTGATGAGTTCTGGCCCTTTGTCAAAGATCAGCTGTCTACGTTGTTGTTGTTGTTAGGTGTTGTTAAGTCAACTCTGACTCATAGTAACCCTATGTACAATAGAATGGAACATTACTCAGTCCTGCACCATCCTCACAATCCTTGCTATGCTTCACCCCATCGTTGCAGCCACTGTGTCAATCCATCTCGTTCAGGATCTTCCCCTTTTTTGCTGTTCCTCTATCTTACCAAGCATGATAAATTTTCTCTAGGTACTGGTCCCTTCTGACAAGATGATCAAAGTAGGTGAGATGAAGTCTGGACATTCTCGCTTCTAAGGATCATTCTGGCTGCACTTCTTCCAGCACAGATTTGTTCATTCTTCTGGCAGTCCACAGACAGTATTTTCAGTATTCTTCACCAACACCACAATTCAAAGATATCAGCTCTTTTTTGGTCTTCCTTATTCATTGCCCAGCTTTCACGTGCATATAAGGGGAGTGAAAATACCAAGGCTTGACTTAGGTGCACCTTACTCTTCAAACTGACATCTTTGCTTCTTAACACTTTTGCAGCAGATTTTCCCAGTGCAATACGACATCTGGTTTCCATGGTGTTGATTGTGGAACCAAATAAAATGAAATCTTGGACAACTTCATTCCAGTTGTTCATACGTGGATGGATTTACTATTGGTTTCTCAATTCTCTTCCATCAGGGTATGTATATGTTGCTGTACCACACTTTAAAAAAATACATTTCATTAAAATAGAATTTTTGCACAGTGAAATACACAAAACTGTGTTTTTGGGTGACATGGGTCACTGCTTTTTTTTTTTTTTTGCAGTGTTACCTCCCCTTCCCTTTCACCCCTGGTAACCAACAAAGAAAGTTTCCTTCTACATATGAACCTTTCCTTGACTTTTTACAATAATGAACTAATACTATATTTGTCCTTCTATGACTGACTTATTTCACTCAACAAAATGTCCTCCAAATTCATCCATGTTATGCAGTGTTCTGCAGATTCTACATTATTCTTAGTGTTGCATAGTATTGCATTGTGTGTGTGTACTATAGTTTGGTTATCTATTTTTCTGGTGATGGGCACAATTCCAGACCTGAAGGGCAGCTAGGGGCCATAGTCTCAGTGGTTCCACCAGGATCTATTGGACCAGCAAACCTGGTCCCCCTCCCTTTTTTTTTCTCCAAATGACTTTGAGTTTTGTTCCACATTGTTCTCCCTCTCTATCAAGGATC
>NW_006921677.1:10802169-10817708 GCF_000298275.1 Orycteropus afer afer
GGGAGCTCTGGTAGCATAGTGGCTAAGGCACTTGACTGCTAACCAGAAGGCTGGCGGTTCAAACCCACCAGCCACTCCCTGGAAGGAAGGTTGGGCAATCCTACTTCCGTAGTCATACTGCCTCGGAAACCCAAGGAGGGGTCGCTATGAGTCAGGGCTGACTCGACGGCACATAACAACAACAACAACTTTTGATTTCTTGTAATACTGTTTTGTAGTTTTCTTTGTATAGGTCTTTGGTGTCTCTGGTTAGATTTATTCCTAAGTACTTCCTCTTTTGAGTGGTTATTTTAAATGGTATTGCTTCCATGATATCCTTTTCAGAGTTCTCTTTGTTAGTGTAAAGAAAATGACTGATTTTGTATGTTGATCTGTACTTTTCCTCTAATATTCTTACTGAGTTTTTGGAATTTTCTATGTATAAAATCATATCCTCTGCAAATAGAGACAGTTTTACTTCTTTGTCAATTTGGATGCTTTTTATTTCCCTTTCTTGCCTTATTACTCCGGCAAGGACTGGAAAAAATATTCTAAAGCAGAACTACCCTAGAAGGTTGAAAATATGTAATGATGACATAAATGATTAATAATTATTTTCAAAGTAGTTTTTATTATTTTTTGGATTTCTGCTATGGGCCAGGCACTTTTGGGTGTATTATATAGATTATCACTAGTCCTGACAAGTGCTCTATGAGGTCAGTTGCTATTGTCATTAGCTGCTGAGGAGTTGCCCTCACTGATTCATGGTGACCCCATGCACAATGGAAAATGCTGCCTGATCCTGTGCCATCTCTATGATTAGCTGGGAATCAGATGACTGTGATCAATAGGATTTTCATTGGCTGATTTTTGGAAGTCTATCACCAGGCTTACTTCCTAGGCCACTTTAATCTTGAAGCTCCACTGAAACCTGTTCAACAACAGAGCAACACACAAGCCTCCACTGACAGACAGGTGATAGCTGTGCATGCACTGCATTCACTGGGAATCAAATCTAGGTCTCCTGCATGGAAAGGGAGAATTTCACCAGAGAATCTCCATTTAACAGGTAGGGAAATAAAAGCTGGGGTGGCTAAGTAACTGGCCTGAGACATGGCATAAATGATAAAAACAGCAATTGACCAGGTTTGTATAACTCTAGAGTCCTAATTCCTTACCATTAAACTATACTTTTTAGGAGCTCTGGTGGCATAGTACCTAAGGCATTTGACTGCTAACCAGAAGGTTGGTGGTTAAACCCACCAGTCACTCCATGGAAGAAAGGGCAATGTACTTCTGTAAAGATTTACCACCTTGGAAACCCAATGGGGGTTGCTATGAGTCAGAATCGACTTGCTGGCAGTGAGTGAGTGAAAGTATACTTCTATACTTCTAAGGAGCTCAGGTGGTGTAGTGGTTAAGGCATTTGGCTGTTGACAAAACGTCAGTGGTTTGAACTCACCAGCTGTTCTGTGGAAGAAAGATGAGGCAATCTGCTTCTATAAAGATTTCTTGTTGTTATGTGCCATTGAGTCGGACCCAACTCATAATGACCCCGCCTTGGGTTTCAGCCTTGGAAAGCCAATGGGGGTTGCTATGAGTCAGAATCAACTCTATGGTTGTTTCTATGAGTCAGAATCAACTCGATGGCATTGAGTTTTTTTTTTTTTTCTTTGTCAACTGCAACTCATAGCGACCCCCATTGAGTTTCCAAGGCAGTAAATCTTTATGGAAGTAGATTGCCCAGTCTTGCTTCCGCTTTTCTTTTCTTTCTTTCTTTCTTTTTTTTTTGGATACTTCTATTGTATTGGAAGATTTTAATTGCCCTTAGGAAAATACCTATGACAAGATATACTACTGGAAATCTAAGGGTGAGATGAAGCAGATGAATGTGGTATGGAATTCATTTCTAAATAAGTCTAATACAAACTTTTAAAATATATTTTCATACACTGAGTTGCAAAACAAAAATGAAAATTTCCAAATGCCAGCCACAACCACCAATTTCTCAGAATTAAAAATATATACAAGCTGTTCTTGTAGATACACATATGTAGAAACCTGACTGCAGTATTTAATTAGCCCTAGAGATCCTTGCTGCAGTTCAATAACTATCAGGGGAAACTCCAACCTCCTCTGATAGAGGCCATTTCTCTGACAAATGTGTATTTGTTGGAGGATCAGCTGGATGGATTTTAAGTTAAAAGCAGTGAATGTCAGAAAGCTGCCCATGTAACTGCTAAGTACTTAACCAATACCCTGTGTGTGGTCGCCCAATGATACTGACGTCAACAGAACACACCTGTATGACATGTCTCCTATGCTGTCACAGGCATTTGTTCCTGTTACTTGGGTGGCTCCATCTCCTTCACCATTATCTGGGGTTGGTAATCTAGTGGGGACAGCCCTCTGATTTACTGCAATTGGATGTTAGAAGTACAGTCTCACGTCAGTGCCATGGCATGTTGAATAGACAATCCTCCCGCAAGACACTGCTTCCAGGTCCCCGGTCCACACTAACCAGCAAACCAGTTGCTGTAGAGCTGATGCCAACTCATGACAACCCCATGTGTGTCAGAACACAACTGTGCTCCATGGAGTTTTCAATGGCTGATTTTCTGGAAGTAGATCTGCAGGTCTTTCTTTTGAGTTGCCTCTTGGTGAACTCTAACTGCCAATCTTTAGGTTAGCAGCAAGCATGTTAAGTGCACCATCTGAGAACCCTCAATACATGCTAAGCTATAGGAAGTTAAAGGGCCAAGTTGGTCAAGCAAGATATGGCAAAACTTTGACTTTCTTAAAAATATTGAATCAAAGAATTGATAAACTCTGAGGAGGTCCTTTTATAATCTATCTTCTTTTTAGGGTTATTTTAGGGTAACTTCCAAGGAACCTGTTCTTTAAAGTTTTGGCCCAAATGTAGACATAAATACCTTTCATTTATATCCCACAACACTATGCAATTAAGCTGGAATATTAAACTAAATGCTTATGGATAACAAGAGGGAAACAAAGTAATTACAGACAACCAGATAATCTGGCATCAAATATTGTCACTGCATCCTTCCTGGGTTGCCTGCTTCTTTACTCTGCTTCCTGCCTAGGAGTAATTAAGTATGTTGTTGCCATCAGGCCAGCTCTGACTCATGACGACCCCATGTACAACAGAACAAAATGTTGTTCAATCCTGTGCCATATTCATGATCATTGATATGTTTGAATCTGCTCTTGTAGTCATTGTGTATTTTGAGTGCCTTCTAACCTAGGAAGCTCTTCTGTCTTGTCAACAGAGTCTGGAAGCTCTGTTGAAACCTGTCTACCATGAGTGACCCTGCTGGTATTTGAAATACCTGTGGCATAACTCTTAGCATCATAGCAACATGCAAACCACCACAGTATGGCAGACTGATAGGCAGGTGGTAGATCAATCACATTAGATACCTTGTTATGGACTAAATTGTGTCTCCTCCCCAAAATATGTGTTGTAAATTCTAACCTCTATGCCTGTAGTTATAATCTGATTTGGGAGTGGGTTGTCTTCGTTATGTTAATGAGGCTGGATTAGTACAGGATGTATCTTGAGTCAATCTATTTTGAGATAAAAGATATTAAGCCAATAATTAAGCAGAGATGGGGAAAAGATAGATAACAAGCCACACAGAGATCTCCAAGGAACCAGGAAACAAGCTGAAGAGACTAGGATCTTCCCCTAGAGCTGACAGAGAGAAAAACCCTTCCCCTAGAACTGGTGCCCTGATTTCAGACTTCTAGCCTCCTAAATTTTGAGAAAATTAACTTTTGTTTTTCAAAGTCAGCCATTTGTGGTATTTATGTCATAGTTGCACAAGATAACTAAGACACCCTTCAAAATCCAAACTCATGAGAAGAAAGTCTAGAGAGAAAGAAGTTCCCTCTCCCTCCTGTCCAAGGGTCTCCTTGCTCTTCTTCAGATGATACATTAATTCATTTATTTATTTATAAAATATTAATTGTGCACTTATTAAGTGCTAGACATTTGGATGGGCACCAAAGATGAAGTGATGAAGGAAACAGTGTCTCTTCTACCATGAAGCCGCATTCAGTGGCCACTGGGATTCCTCTGTAAGTCCCCAGATGGTCATGATTCTCTAATGAATTATCTTGGTGTTTCTTTTAAACTTTCCCTTAGTAACTGTACTCTCCTAAAATCACTTCAGTACTTTTCCAAAAAGGTCAAACTCTGAGTTTAATCTTCATTTCTGAAGACCTTGATGACCATTTCTGTTTCCATTAAGGTTGGTTTGATGGGAAACTAGACTAGATGGCCTGAGCTTCCTTAATTCTAAGTATCCACAACACAGATGATGCCAACATGCTTACTGAGAGAAGACTAAAAATATGTTTTGGGATCCCTCGCTGCAATGTCTTAAGCATCACTGCCAAACCTGGACCACAAACTTGCTCTTTTGGCATCTTTAGGCTCCGAATAACTCTTTGGCACTCGAAATTTGTTGTTGGAAGTACTCTATGATATTGACAGGACATCTATGCCAAAATACCACATAACGCAGGAAGTCTGGTTTCAGGGCCAAGGCCAAGCAAATGTTGGGTCCCAGTTCATGTCTGAGACTAGAGACAAGGCTTTGAGGGGTAAGAAGAGTCTGGGAAACAGCAGAATCAAGCCAAATCTGAGGAATGTCTGTTGTTGTTGTTACTTCCTGTCTCATCAGCCCCATATCATGGCAACCCCACGCACACAGAACTAAATGCTGCCTGGTCTTTCACTACCCTCATGATCAGTTACAGATCAGACCTATAACTGATTACTAGGTTTCTCATTGTCTGATTTTTTTTTGAAGGTAGATCATCAGGCCTTTCTCCCTTGGTCTGTCTTAGCCAGGATGCTCCACTGAAACCTGTTCAGTATCATAGTAACACACAATCCTCCAATGATAGATGGTGGCTGCACATGAGGTACACTGGCCGGGAATCAAACCCAGGTCTCCAGCATAGAAGGTGAGAGTTCTACCACCGAACTGCCTTGGAGAACGCTTAATATATACCCTACAGTCAAAGGCAAGTGGGACATCTGGAAAACAAAGAGTAAAAAGGAGGAGTCCCAAGGCTTTGTGATACAGGGGGACAAAGGTCTAGAATGAAATAGGACATGGAGTGATGGTGGTGGCCACCTTCAGAATTGCAGGAGTGAGGGTGAAGCAGAGGGAAAACTTGCTGCATTCTAATCTTTCACTAGTCTGCAGTGGCTTGATTTATTGCAGTAAGTATTTCAGGAGCTAAAGGGGAACATAGTGTAGGGTATCAGATGGAAGGAAAAAGGGCCAGGTCTTCTTACATCTAAGCCATGGACACATCCCTCACTTTCCTAGAGATGGTCCTCAAATCTTAAGCCCTGTAGTTTGTCTGTTCCTCCACTGCAGCTTATTAGCATGCAGAATTTTCAGAGGTCCCGGTTATGCCCATTACTTCCACTGAACAAAAAGAATGCACAATTGACATCACATCCCATTTTTTTTTAAGTTTCTCGTAATAATTCCTATAAATTTACAAGTTGAAGCCTATATTTTTCTGTGAGTTCTGTTGTTGTTGTTGTTGTCAAGTGCCGTCGAGTCGTTTCCGACTCATAGCGACCCCATGCAGGGCAGAACGAAACACTGCCCAATCCCGCACCAGCCCCACAATCTCTGCTATACTTGAGCCCATCATCGCAGCCACCGTATCAATCCATCTCCTTGAAGGCCTCCCCCTCTTTCGTTGACCCTCCACCTACCAAGCATGACATCCTTCTCCAGGGAATGGTCCCTTCCGACAGTGTGACCAAAGTAGGTGAGACGAAGTCCAGCCATTCTCGCTTTGAAGGAGCATTCCAGCTACACTTCTCCGGGACAGATGTTAGTTCTTTTAGCAGTCCACGGTACTTTCAGCATTCTCTGCCAGCACCACAACTGAAAAGCATCAACTCTTCTTCAGTCTTCCTTATTCATTGTCCAGCTCTCACATGCATACCATGCGATTGGAAATATCATGGCTTGTGTCAGGCGCACCTTACCCTCAATGAGATATCCTTGCTCCTCAGCACTTGAAAGAGGTACTTTGCAGCCAACTTGCCCAGTGCTATACGTCATCTAATGTCCTGACTGCTGCTTCGATTGGCGTCAATTGTAGAACCAAGCAATGTGAAGTCTTTGACAACTTCAATCTTTCTCCATTTATCATAATGCTGCTTATAGGTCCAGTTGTGAGGATTTTTGTTTTCTTTATATTGAGATATAATCCATACTACAGACTATTTTCTTCAATCTTCATCAGTAAGTGCCTCAAGTCATCCTCATTTTCAGCAAGCACAGTTGTGTTGTCAGCGTATTGCAGGTTGTTAATGATTCTTCCTCCATTCCTGATGCCACATTCTTCTTCATATAGTCCAGCTTCTTGGATTATTTGCTCGGCATACAGGTTGAATAAGTATGGTGAAAGGATACAACCCTGACACACTCCATTCCTGATTTTAAACCATGCAGTGTCCCCTTGTTCTGTTCGAACAACAGCCCCCTGGTCAATGTACAGGTTCCTCATGAGCACAATCAAGTGTTCTGGAATTCCCATTCTTCTCAATGTTATCCACAATTTGTTATGGTCTACATAATCAAATGCCTTTGCATAGTCAATAAAACACAAGTAAACATGTTTCTGGTATTCTTTGCTTTGAGCCAAGATCCATCTGTCAGCAGCTATGATATCCCCCTCGTTCCACTTCCTCTTCTGAATCCAGCTTGCACCTCTGGAAGTTCTGTCAACATACAGCTGCAACCTTTTTTTTTTTTTTTTTTTAAATTATCTTCAGTAAGATCTTACTTATGTGTGATATTAATGATATTGTTTGATAATTTCTACATTCTGTGGGATCACCTTTCCCCACCCCATGCATAGTGTTCTCAAATTGTTGCCCATGGACTACTAGAAGTCCTTGAGACCTTTTCAGGGAGTTTATGGAGCCCTTTCTAGTAATACTAAAATGTTATTTACCTTTTCTCCGGTGTTGATATTTATGATGGTGCAAAAGAAATGGTGGGGAAAGCTGCTGGTATCTTAGCACAAACTGAAGAGATTGCACCAAATTGTACCATTTGTCCTTATGGTCTTCACCATCATGCACTCAAGAGTAAAATAAGTAGTTGAAAACTGATTATCTAAAACACACACATGCATACACATTCCTCCATTCTCACCAGACAACACAGTGTTGCCTGATTCGCTGAGAAACAAGAGTCCTTGAATGATTCACAAGAAGAAGATTCCATCTAACCAAAAAAAAAAAAAGGTGGTTGCTATGAAATGGATTCTGACTCATGGCAACCCATGTGTGTCAGAGTAGAACTGTGGTCCATGGGGTTTTCAATGGCTGATTCTCCAGAAGTAGATCACCAGTTCACCACTCATCTGTCAGTTTGTCTTACTGTAGTGGCTTGCATGTTGCTGTAATGTTGTTGTCAATAATTTAATTTTACTTGGATCCACACTCAATGCCCCTGGAAGCAGCAGTCAAGAAATCAAATGACATATTGCATTGAGGAAATCTGCTGCAAAAGATATCTTTGAAGTGTTAAAAAGCAAAGATGTCACTTTGAAGACTAAGGTGCACCTGGCCCAATTGCCTTATATGTATGCAAAAGCTGGACAATGACTAAGAAAGACCAAGGAAGAATTGATGTCTTTGAAATATGGTATTGCTGAAGAATATTAAATATACCATGAACTGCCAGAAGAGCAAAAAATATCTATCTTGGAATTGCAGCAGAATGATCCTTAGAAGCAAGGACGGCAAGACTTTATCTCTTATATTTTGGCCATGTTATCAGGAGGGACCTGGAGAAGGACATCATCTTGGGTAAACTAAAGGGTCAATGAAAAAGGAGAAGACCCTCAAAGAGATGGATTGACACAGTGAGTGCAACAATGGACTCAAACATAGCAATGACTGTGAGAATGGTGCAGGACTAGGCAGTGTTTCGTTCTGTTGTATAGAACTGACTTGATGGTACCTAACAACAACACATCACCAGTCCTCTTTTCTAAGGAATCGCTGGGTGGATCGAATCACCAACCTTTTGGTTAGTAGCCAAGTATTGCACCACCCAGGGACTCCATCTAAACTAAGCAGAGTCAGAATAACACCACATCCACACAATGACCACCTGTCTGTAAGGACAGCCAGGAGGAGAGTGTGAAAGAACAGGGAGTTGAGACTCAAAGGATGAATTTTACTAGAACTTTAGTAATATCAAGATTGCCCTTATCACAGGAATTATTCTACAGTCTCAGTTCTTGGAACCAAATTTCCCATTTTTTACTCAATGTCAAGGACAACTGGACCTAGTCTCTTCTAATGTGTTCCTCCATTCTCCAGAAGAATGATTCTACTATTATCTCCTATACAGGGAAATATCTGGGGAAGGTAATAAGTTCTAAAGAGTCAACACAAATACTTCCTTTCTTTTAGTATTTACTGGTGCACGTAAACTTGGGCCCAAGTATGGTTTTAGGTAGGCCTGTATTTGTATTTGCAAACTAGACACTAAGGGCTATGTGGGTGCTAACAACCAATAGGTATACTGGGACTCCACATTCTGCCTCACATTCCACATTAACCAGGACATTATTCTGGATTAGTAGTTCTCAAAATCCCTAGGGCATCAGCCTCAGCTTCACCTGGGTTAAAAATGTAAATTCTAGGGGCCCAATCTAGTCCTAGGAGCTCTGGTGGCATGGTGCCTAAGGTATTTTACTGCTAACCAGAAGGCTGGTGATTCAAACCCACCAGCCATCCCTCAGAAGGAAGATCAGGCAATCTAATTCCATAGTGATACTGCCTTGGAAACCCAAGGAGGGGTTGCCATGAGTCGGATCCAACTCCACGGCAGCGAATTTGGTTCTTCTTCTTTTTTTTTAATCTGTTGTTGTTGTTATGTGCCGTCTAGTCCTACTGAATAAGAAACTCTGAAGATGGAGCCTAGAAATCTGTGTTATGATGAGTCTCCAGGTAACGCTGATGCATGCTCAAGTTTGCAGGCCACTGCTATAGATCACAAGGCAAAGGAGGTTATGTTGGTCTTAGATACTTCCCCACCTTCCATTTCAGGGTGCCTTATTCCTTTTCCATTAGGCTCTCCAACTCCCAGCCATCAGAGATCATTTCTACTTCTTACTATGATAATACTCATATTTATCTAGCTGCCAACCCATCCCAAAGTGAAATGTGAGCAAATCAGACTTAAGGTATAAAGTTTCAAGAAAAATCCTTAAATGTGCAACTTGGAAGTCCTATCCAAAGACTGTCTACTTAGCCTTCCTCTTCATCTATGGTGTTTACCATTAAGTTCCACAACTTTTAGGATTTTATCTCTTTTAGAAATGTTTACCTTTAATTTCTCCTTAGTTTATGAAAAACTAGTAGAAAATTCATAACTGGGCAAGTGAGTATTGTGTTTTTCCCTACTTTCTCCTGCTCAATTTTAGAGCAAGAGTCACCAGCTATGTTTCTTCATATTCATTTCTTACAAGACCAAGGAAAAGGAGGAAGTACTTAGATGGGACTAGATTGCTGGTTTCTGAAACTAATTTAATATTGCAAAAAGGGCATGGAAGTGGCATGTTCTGACCTCTTCTGACCTCATGAGGGGGAAACAGAGTCATCATCAACAGCCCAAGTCTTATTCCTATGAAGCCAGGCATACAGCCACCCTCCAACCTTTTTACTAATTTTAACACCAGCCTTCCCTCCCACAGCACTCACTGTCTCTCTGCTGGGTTTGATAATTCATTACAATACTCATAATTATGGGGTTTAATAGGGAAGTAACACTTTACAATTCAGGCCCAGGAACATGCTTAGGATACAATTCTTCAATCAGAACAGTCTCCCCTCTGCTATATATACCCTTAGGGACACCTCTCTGGCCCTTGGCTTCTTGGCCTGGCCTCTGCCCTGCTCAGGCAAGTGTTACAAAGCTCTTTTAGCTCTGTCGATAGGTACAGCTACATGCATCCCACTCCACCAGCAAGCGTCCTGCCCAAGGGCACACAGCTTTCTTGCTCTATGGACCAGAAAGCCCACTGCTCCATCTCCTGCCTCTTGGCTCCACTGCTGCTGTCTCTCAGCCAAGCATCTCTCAGTCAGGTGCCTCCCAGCCAAGAAGGTCCAGTACAAGGATCTTGGGTCCAATGATGTGCTCCACTCCAACTCCAGCTCTTCTCTCTTGATGGCAATGAGATCCTCCTTTCTGCCTCTAGAAAGGCTCATTTTAAGCCCAGCAGAGTGACAAAACTAACCAATCCCAACATCAGAGTTCTACACACCTTATTTGCATGGTCCCACCCAGTCATCTGGTGGGAGTTACAAAGACTATGGCTAAAAAAGCCACACCAAGTAATTCATTGCACCACAAATATTATAATTAAAACTGCTAACCTTGGGTAGTTACATAAAAAATATGCCTAGCCAGTGAAATCTACCACCTCTATTGGAATAATAATTCATAGTTTGGATTCTCCTACTGGGGATTCAGAAGCCTGATTACTGGGGGAAGCACAAGACCTACTTACAGATCCAAGAGGACAGGGACTCAGGAAACTATAGCAATAGTCCCCCAGCCCCAACCTAAAGCACCATGAGGATAGCAAGGACAGCATGTCTGGGAGTTTTCATAATCACCTTCATTTATTGGGTAGTCTCATTCAGCTGCCCCAAGGACACCAAGCAAGACTTCACTTTTGAAATTATAAATATATATACTATTCTTTTTTCTAACATATGCCATAGATTGCTACTTCTGCTTTGTCTGTTTCTTTGAAATGTGTAATGAAATGTTCAGCAAAACTTTATACACAGAAGCAGAGATCTGAATATCAAATAGTGCGTATATACCCCACATCACTTTCTTCTAGGTTGCACATCTTCTTGTTACAAAAAAAAATTATATTTATAAATTTTTTTGGGGGGGGTCTGGCAAGTCTGAGATAAATGCAGAATCATGAAAGCAAGATTAATTTTAAAATATTAAACCAATTTGCCTTTATCTCCCTTGGCATCTTAAGGAGGAAAGAGGAAGAAGGCTATGGGCAAAGAACTCTTTGTTCTTAGCCCCCACTCTCCTGTTAGCCTCTGTAGTACAAAAAGTCACCAAATTGTGGTGTAGAGAAATCCATAAAATGTCATGTCTATTTACTTTCTCTACCATTCATCTGCCACTTTATCATACTGTGGTAGCTTGCATGTTCTTGTGATGCTGCAAACTATGCCACCCGTATTTCAAATACCAGCAGGGTCACCCAGGGTGAATGGGTTTTGGCAGAGCTTCCAGATTAAGAAAGACTGAAAAGAAGAGCAGGACCATCCATTTTTGAAAAAAAAAAATGGCCACTGAAACCCTTATGAATAATAGTGAAACACTGCTATATTACTAGAAAACTTTATGAAAAGCAATGAAACATTGTCTGATATAGTGCCAGTAGATGAGTCCCACAGATTGGAAGGCACCCAAAATACCACTGGGGAAGAGCTGCCTCCTCAAAGTAGAGTTGATATTAATGGCATGGCTGGAGTAAAGCTTTTTGGAACTATCATTTCCTGACAGGGCAAAATGGGAAGAAACATCTGCAAACGTCCATTAATAATCAGAACTTGGAAAATATGAAATAGGAAACTAAGAAAATTGGAAGTTGTCAAAAATGAAATGGAACACATAAAGATCACTATCCTAGGCATAAGTGAACTGAAATGGATTGTTATTGGCCATTTTGAACCAGACAATCATATGATCTACTATGCCAGGTGTTGTGGTTACCTAGTGCTGCTCTGACAAGAATATACCACAAATGGGATGGCCTTAACAAACAGGAGTTTATTCTCTTACAGTTTGGAGGCTTTAAGTCCGAGTTCAAAGTGCCAGGTTCTAGGGGCTGGGTGAAAGCCCCTCAACCTTGTGCTTTAGCTCTGCCTCCTGCTTCCAGGCCACTGAAGCTAGAGGCTTTTCTTCACTCAGACAGCTGATGGCTGCTCAGACTGACAAGCCCAAGGTTGACAAGTGAAAAGGCACAGTCCCAATGTTACCAAATTACATGGCAGGCCATTAATTTAAGTCCATTGTAAATCCCAAGACCGGCAGAGCATGGCAGGCTGCTGAACAATGACACAGCTACATGTGGGCTCCCAGCATGCCATAAGCTAGATAGAGACCATTCCCAAATTTGTTTCCTATATAGGGGAAGCAGACCACATCCCTAAGGCAGCTACTCAGCTTCTCACAGTAGATTCCACCATGGAATTGATTACCAGTCTCATCATGGGGAATACTAGGGTCCAGCTTCCCAGCCACTCAACCAGGCCTATCCAAGTTGACACAAAAACATAACCACCACACCAGGAATGACAGACAAATTGAAGCAGGATGGCATCACTTTCATCGTCAAAAAGAACATTTCAACATATATCCTGAATATGATGCTGTCAGTGAAAGGATAATGTTCATATGTCTACAAGGAAGACCAGTTAATACTATTACTCAAATTTACTCACCAACCACTAAAGTCAAAGATGAAGAAATACTCAAGATACATTGATGATTACTAGTGATTGGAATTGGGAGCTCTGGATCATAGTGCCTAAGGCACTTGACTGTTAACCAGAAGGCTGGTGGTTCAAACCCACCAGCCACTCCTTGGAAGGAAGGTGGGGCAATCTACTTTTGTAGTGATACTGCCTTGGAAACCCAAGGAGGGGTCACTAAGAGTCAGGTCCGACTGGAGAGCAAATAACACCACCAGAGATTGGAATGCAAAAGTTGGAAACAAAGAAGAAGCATCAGTAGTTGGAAAATATGGCTTGCTGATAAAATTATGCTAGAGATGATATGATAGAATTTTGCAAGACCTATGACACATTCACCCAAATACCTTTTTTCTTTTTTATTGTGATTTGGGTGAAGATTTACAGAGCAGATTCACTTTCCACACAGCAGTTCACATATACTTTGTCTCATGACATTAACCACAGTTTACCACAATGCAACAGCTCCCCTCCCACTTCCTCCCCATAGTTACCCCTTCCCAGTGTCCATCCCTCCATGCACTCCTGCCCCCTGAGCTGTGTCCCTTTGCATAAGCAGCCCTTCTTTCTCCCATGATTGTTCTCTCCAAGGAGGGTATCTACCTGAGGTACAAATACCTTTTTTCAACAACACAAATAGAAACTATACACATGGACCTCACCAGATGGAATACAAGGGAATCAAATTGAATACATCTGTGGAAAGAGGTGATGGAGAAGCTCGATATCATTAGTCAGAACAAGATCAGGAGCTGATTGTGGAATAGACAATCCACTGCTCATATGCAGCTCAAGGAGAAGCTGAAGAAAATTAAAACAAGTCCACAAGAGGCAAAATACAACCTTGATTATATCCCACCTGAATTTAGAGACCATCAAATAAACAGATTTGACTCACTGAACACCAATAACCAAAGACCAGCCGAGTTGTGGGATGACATCAAGAACATCATGAAGAAAGCAAATAGTCATTAAAATGACAGAAAAGGAAGAAAACACAAAAATGAATGTCAAGAGACTCTGAAACTGGCTCTTGAATGGAGAGTAGCTAATGTGAATGGAAGAAATGATGAAATGAAAGAGCTGAACAAAAGATTTTAAAGGGCAGCTGGAGAAGACAAAGTAAAATATTATAATGAAATGTGCAAAGACCCGGAGTTACAAAACCAAAAGGGAAGAACATACTCAGCATTTCTCAAGCTGAAAGAACTGAAGAAAAAACTCAAGCCTAGAGTTGCAATATTGAAGGATTCTATGGGCAAAATATTGAACAATGCAGAAAGTATTAAAAGAAGATGGAAGGAATACACAGAGTCACTGTACCAAAAAGAATTGATCGACATTCAGCCATTCCAAAAGGTAGCATTTGATCAAAAACTAATGGTATTGAAGGAAGAAGTTCAAGATGCACTGAAGGAATTGGCAAGAAACAGGGCTCCAGGAAATAAACATGCACATTGAGATGTTTCAACAGATGGATGCAGCACTTGAAGTGCTTACTTGTTTATACCAAGAAATTTGGAGGACAGCTACCTAGCCAACTGACTGGAAGAGATATATATTTGTGCCCATTCCAAAGAAAGGTGATCAAACAGAATGTGGAAATTATCAAACAATATCATTAAATATCACATACAAGTAAAACTGTGCTGAAGACAGTTCAAAAACATTTGCAGCAGTATATTGACAGGGAACTTCTGGAAATGGAAGCTGGATTCAGAAGATGATGAGGAACAAGGCTTATCATTACTAATACCACAAAGATGTTTTATTGAAACTTCAAAGAATACCTGTGTTTTATTGACTATGCAAAGGCATTTGACTGTGTGGATCATAACAAATTATGGATAACAGTGTGAAGAATGGGAATTCCAGAACACTTAATTGTGATCACAAAGAACCCATACATAGACCAAGGCACTTTCATTCTAATAGAACAAGGGCAAATTGCATGGCTTAAAATCAGAAAGGGTGTGTGTCAGGGTTGTATCCTTTCACCATACTTATACATTCTGTATGCTGAGCAAATAATCTGAGAAACTGGATTATATGAAAAAGAACATGGCATCAGGATTGGAGGAAGACTCATTGACAACCTGCAATATGCAGATGATACATCCTTACTTGGTGAAGGTGAAGATGACTTGAGGCAATTACTGAGGAAGATTAAAGACTACAGTCTTCAGTATGGATCACACCTCAATATAAAGAAAACAAAAATCCTCACAAGTGGACCGACCAATAAACAACATTACAATATATGGAGAAAAGATTGAAGCTGTTAGGGATTTCATTTACTTGAATCCACAATCAAAACCTATGGAAGCAGCAGTCAAGAAATCAGATGTCATATTTCACTGGGCAAATTTGCTGCAAAAGACTTCTTTCAAGTGTTATGGAGCAAAACTGTCACTTTGAAGACTAAGGTGTGCCTATGGTGTTCTCAATCACCTCATATGCATGTGAAAGCTGGACAATGGATAAAGAAGAAGGAAAAAAAAGTTGATGCCTTTAAACTGTAGTGTTGGAGAAGGTACTGAAAATACTGTGCCCTGCTAGAAGAATGAACAAATCTGTCCTGGAAGAAGTACAGCTGGAATGCTCCTTAGAAGTAAGAAAGGCCAGATTTTGTCATATATACTTTGGTCATGTTGTCAGAAGGGACAAATGCCTAGTGAAGGATATCATGCTTCTCCAAAGTAAGGCAAATGGTCAGCGAAAAAGGTGAAAACTTTCAACAAGATTGATTGACACAGTGGCTTCAGTGATGGGCTCAAGCATAGCAACAATTTTGAGCAGGGTGCAGAACCAGGCAGTGTTTTGTTCCATTATACATTGGGTTGCTATGAGTCAGAGCTGACTCAACTGCACCTAGCAACAACATTAACCCTCTGCTTTTGCCAAGACCACTTTTTAATTTTATTTATTTATTTATTTTTTAAAAAATTTTATTTTATTTAGA
>NW_006921677.1:10818278-10821864 GCF_000298275.1 Orycteropus afer afer
GAGGTGGAACAATGTTTTGTATAGTATGTTATGCCAATTGAGTTTGATGTCCCTTGTGACCATGGTCCCAGGCCCTCAGGATCAACTACTCAGTCTCTGTGGGTAACTTTGCCAAGACCACTTTATGTGAGATTTAACACCATCTGGTTTTTAAAAATCTCCAGAGAAAGTTTCCTTTCCTTCATCTCTTCCTTCTAATTTTGCAAAAGAAGATGCACTGAAAAAATATACCACCACCACCTTTGCAAAAAAAAAAAACTACTGGAACTAATAGGTTCAGCAAAGTGGCAGGATACATGGTCAACATAAAAAAAATCAGTTGGATTTCTCTACACCAACAAAGAGAACTCTGAAAAGGAAATAAGGGAAACAATGTCATTTATAATAGCTACTAAAAAGATAAAATATCTAGAAATAAATATTAACAGAGACACAAAACACCTATACAAAGAAAACTATAAAACACTACTACAGAAGACAACAAGGGTTCTTCATAAATGGAAGAACCTGCCATGTTCATTGATAGGAAGACTGAATATTGAGGAAATGTCAGTACTACTTAAAGCAGTCTACGCATTCAATGAAATCCTGATCCAGATACCAATAATATTTTTTAAGGAGCTCTGGTAGCACAGTGCCTAAGGCACTTGACTGCTAACCCGAAGGCTGGTGGTTCAAACCCACCAGCCACTCCTCAGAAGGAAGATGGGGCAATCTACTTCTGCAGTGATACTGCCTCAGAAACCCAAGAAGGGGTCTCTATGAATTGGGTCCGACTCGATGGCACATAACAACAACATCAACTTCATATGGAAAGGAAAGGGACCTTGGATAAGCAGAGCACTACTGAAGAAGTACAACAAAGTGGGAGGTCTCATGCTCCTGGATCTTAAAACCCACTATTCAGCCACAGGAGTCAAAAGAGTGTGGTATTGGTACAATGATAGACAGATAGACCAATGGAACAGAATTGAAAACCCAGGAATAGACCCATCTATCTATGGGCAGCTGACATTTGACAAAGGTCCAAAACCCATTAAATGGGGAAGAGACAGTCTCTTTAACAAATGGTGCTGGCAAAACTGGATATCCACTTGGGGAAAAATGAAACAAGACCCATACCTCACCCCATACACAAAAACAAACTCAAGTTGGATCGAAGACTCAAACGTAAAACTCAAAACTATAAAATTCATCAAAGATAAAAAAGGGGCAAATCTAGGAGCCCTAATTTACAGCATAAATAGACTATCAAACATAACCCAGAATCCACAGGTGGTAGAAGAAAAGCTAGATGACTGGAACCTTGTAAAAATTAAATTTTTATGTGCCTCAAAAGACTTTGTCAAAAGTTTTCTCTTTTTAGAGAACCTACAGATTGGGAGAAAATATTTGCCTATGACATATCTGACAAAGGACTTATCTCCAAAATCTATAGAAAACTTCAACACCTCAACACGAAAAAGACAAACAACTCAATTCAAAAATGGGCAAGGAACGTGAACAGACATTTCACTAAAGATGATATGCTGGCAGCCAACAAACACATGAGGAATTGCTCGCAATCTTTAGTCATTAGAGAGATGCAAATCAAAACAATGATGAGATATCATCTCACCCCAGCAAAAATAGCAAAGCTCAACAGGACAGAAAATAACAAATGCTGACGAGGTTGCAGAGAGATTGGAACTCTTATACACAGTTGGTGGGATTGTAAAATGGTACAACCATTGAGGCAAACACTATGGCATTTCCTTAAAAAACTGAAAATAGAAATACATTTTGACCCAGCAATTCTATTACTAGGAATATATCCTGAAGAAGTGACAGGCAGAACACGAACAGACATATGCACATCTATGTTCAATGCAGCACAATTCACTATAGCAAAGAGATGGAAACAATCTAAATGGCCATCAACAGATGAATGGATAACAAAATTATGGTACAATCACGCAATGGAATATGATGTGACATTAAAGAACAATGAAGGATATGCAAATCATCTCACAACGTGGATGAGCCTGGAGGGCATCATGCTGAATGAAATAAGTCAATCACAGAAAGACAAATATTGTATGACCCCATTACTGTAAAAAGACAAGGAATGGTTTGCTTAAGGAAGGGAACTCACTTTGTAGGTTACCAGGGTGGGGAAGTAAAGGGAGGGAATGAATTCAGGCTAGATGGGGGACACACACTGAGGTGGGTAAGGGTGTATGGATGGTATGAAAAGATTTGGTGACCAGCTTGATAACATTGGGGAAAGGGAGGACACCGAATTGTGCACATAAGATATAGATGACAGAGGCTAATACTAGTATATCCATAATAGTGCATTACCTTTAACACCAAACACCAGGATACAGATAAACACATAAACACCTGAGAAGATTAGATAGGGGTCAGTTAACAGGATTATACTCTAGACAAATGATAAATTTAGCTGAAGCTAATCTTGCACAGATACCAGTGATAAAAAATAAGGGCAATCCTTACAGAAACAATAGAATACAAACAGAGCAGTCCCTCACACACAGCCAGACACTGTGGGAGAGAGATCCAATGGATCTATCAACTCAGGACCATAGTATTGGGGGACACCAGACTCAATTGGCACAACAAAATACATAAAAATCTTGTTCCACATCTACACTGGTGAGTAGTGACTGGCATCTTAAAAGCTTTCAAGCGGTTATTTAAGATGTTGCTAATGGTCTATTGTCAGAAGCGAAGAAGAGTATGAAAAACAAAGAGCACTGGGAAGCAATCAGCCCTAGGACAGAATGACCTCGAGACCAGAAGTATTAGATGGTTCCTGGCTACCACTGCCAACCACTCAGGAAAGGATCAAAACTGGAGATCCTGGATAGAATGGGAGGTAAAACATGGAACAAAATCCAAAAACACAATAATGACCAGAATTACTGGCCAGATGGAGTCTGGTGGGACCCCTAAGACTATGGCCATGGGATACACTTTGGGCCTGGAATAAAACTCACTCCTAGGGGCTGGCTCTCAGCCCTATAGTAAACAAGACATACACTCAGACTACTCAATCCAAGGTATAGCACCCACATATTTCATGGAGATGCATCCCTTGCAGCAATCGACCAAGGGTCACCTGAGAGGCAACATTCACATGGAGGAAATTCAGGGCACACAGGAGTGCATATGAGGGGCATGGGGGGAGGGGGTACTGGGAAGGGAGGGGAGGAGAGTGGGTTAGGGTTGGGGATGGTAATTGGGGAATGAAACCAAATGTATACAAAATGTTGAATCTAACACAAATTCTGGATAATCCTGGACCCCTAAGCCTTAAAAGGAAGGATACAAAAGTGGACTAAACCCCAACTAGCAGAAGAATTTGCATGAAAATACCAAAAAAGGAGACAGATGGAGCTATGGTCTGGCAGCAATCCTCAGCAATCCTGACAGCACAGACAGCGTGGAGATTCCTGAGTGGTGGTAGGATCTAAGAATTAACCTAAAAATCAGCCCTGCTAGCCAGGGACTGCACGGAGGACTGCTCTGGTAGCTAGGGAATAAATGGAGAAGGTGAAGAGAAAGGCGGGTTGAGCTGTGG
>NW_006921677.1:10835788-10852156 GCF_000298275.1 Orycteropus afer afer
AAAAGACCAAAATGGATGTTAGAAGAGACTCTGAAACTTCACCTTAAGCAAAGAGTAGCTAAAGCAAATGGAAGAAATGACAAGATAAAAGAGCTGAAGAGAAGATTTCAAAGAGCAGTTATGAAGACAAAGTCAATTATTATAATGAAATGTGTAAAGACATGGATTTGGAAAGCCAAAAGGGAAGAATTTGCTTGGCATTTCTCAAGTTGAAAGAGCTGAAAAAAAATTTTAAGCCTCAAGTTCCAATACTGAAAAATTCTTTGGGCAATATATTGAATGATGCAGGAAACATTAAAAGAAGATGGAAGGAATACACAGAGTCACTGTACCAAAAAGAATTGGTTGATGTTCATCCATTTCAGGAGGTGGCATATGTTCAAGAAGCAATGGCATTGAAGGAAGAAATCAAAGCTGCATAGAAAGAAGTGGAAAAAACAAGCCTCCGGGAATTGATAGAATACTTACTAAGATGTTTCAACAAATGCATGTTGTTGCTGGAGGCACTCACTCAGCTATGCCAAGAGATTTGGAAGACAGGTACCTGGCCAACTGACTGGAAGAGATACATATTTGTACCCATTTCAAAGGAAGGTAATCTTTATTTACCTTTGGATGTGGAAATTATCGAACAATATCAATATCGCACACAAGTAAAATCTTACTGAAGATAATTCAAAAACAGTTGCAGTAGTATATTGACAAAGAACTTCCAAAAATGCAAGCTGGATTCAGAAGAGGACATGGAACTAGGGATATCAATGTTGTTGTCAGATGGATCTTGGCTGAAAGCAAAGAATACCAGAAAGATGTTTACTTGTGTTTTATTGACTATGCAAAAGCATTCGATTGTGTGGATCATAATAAATTATGGATAACATTGAGGAGAATGGGAATCCCAGAACACTTACTGTACTCATGAGGAACCTGGACATAGACCAGGAGGGTGTTGTTCAAACAGAACAAGGGGATACAGCATGGTTTAAAGTCAAGAAGGGAGTGTGTCAGGGTTTTACCTTTCACCATACTTATTAAATCTGTATGCTGAGCACATAATCTAAGAAGTTGGACTGTATGAAGAAGAGCATGGCATGAGAATTGGAGGAAAACTCATTAACAACCTGTGATACGCTGATGACACAACTTTGCTTGCTGAAAGTGAGGATGTCTTGAAGCACTTACTGATGAAGATTGAAGCCTACAGTTTGCAGTATGGATTACATCTCAATATAAAGAAAACAAATATCCTCACAAATGGACCAATAAACAGCATCATGATAAATGGAGAAAAGATTGAAGTTGTCAAAGATTTCATATTACTTGGTCCTACAGTCAACACCAATGGAAGCAGCAGTCAAGATATCAGATGATGTATAGTATTGGGTAAATCTGCTGCAAAAGATATCTTTCAAGTGCTGAAGAGCAAAGATATCTCCTGGAAGACTAAGGTGAGCCTGACACAAGCCATGGTATTTTCAATTGCCTCATATGTATATGACAGCTGGACAATGAATAAGAAAGACTGAAGAAGAGTCAATGTTTTTGAGTTGTGGTGTTGGGAAAGAATGCTGAAAGCACCATGGACTTGTAAAAGAACTAACAAATCTGTCCTTAAAGAAGTGCAGCTGGAATGCTCCTTGGAAGCGAGAATGGCCAGACTTCATCTCACCTACTTTGGTCATGTTGTAAGAAGGGATCATTCCCTGGAGAAGGATATCATGCTTGGTAAAGTGGAGGGTCAACAAAAAGGGGAAGGTCCTCAACAAGATGGATTGACACAGTGGCTGCAACAATAGGCTCAGGTATAGCAGGGATTGTGGGGCTGGCATAGGACTGGGCAGTTTTTTGTTCCACTGTATACAGGGTTGCTATGAGTTGGAGATGACTTGACAGCACCTAACAACAACAACTGGATACAGATTTGTCTTCTGTACACGCAATGCTTCTGCCAAAACTATCATCTGTAGGCTTTTGGAATACCTATCCACCATATGGTATCCCATGCATCATTGCCTTGGATCAAGGAACTCTCTTCACAGCAAATGAAGGGCACCAGTTGGATCATGATCATGGAATTCATGGGTCTTTACATGGTCTTCATCCTGAAGTAGCTAGCTTGATAGAAAGATGGAATGACCTTCTAAAGACACAATTTGGTGCCCACTAGGTAGCAACACCTTGCAGGGTTGGGGCAGTGTTCTCTAGGAGTCTGTATATATTCTAAACTTGTTGTTGTTGTTGTTGTTGTTTGCCGTCGAGTTGGCCCCGACTCATAGCGACCCCTCCTTGCGTTTCCGAGGCAGTATCACTACGGAAGTAGGATTGCCCAATCTTCCTTCCAAGGAGTGGCTGGTGGGTTTGAACCGCCAGCCTTCTGGTGAGCAGTCAAGTGCCTTAGGCACTATGCTATAAACTAGCATCCAATATATGGTGCTTTTTCTCCCATAGCCAGGATTCACAGGTCCAGAAATCAAGGGGTGGAAATGGAAGTGACATCACTCACTATTACCCCTAGTGACCCACTCATGAAATTTTTGTTTCTTGTCTCTATGACCCTGTGCCGTGTAGATCTAGAAGCCTTAGTTCAAAAGGGAGGAATTCTCCCACTTGGAGACACAACATTGATGACAATGAACTAGAAGTTTAGAATGGCACCTGGCTACTTTGGGCTCCTCATGTCTTTGGATCAACAGGAAAAGAAGGGAGTTATCATACGGTACGTAGTGCCTAAGGCATTTGACTGCTAACCAGAAGGCTGGAGGTTCAAACCCACCAGCCACTCCTCAGAAGGAAGGTTGGAAATCTACTTCCATAGTGATACTGCCTCAGAAACCCAAGGAGGGGTCGCTATGAATCGGGTCCGACTCAACGGCACATATCAACAACAACAACAACCATATTGGCTGGTATGATTGATCCTGATTACTAAGGGGAAATTGGATTGATAATACAAAATAGAAGTTAAAAAAAATGTGTCTGGAAAACAGAAGATGCCTTAGGGCATCTCTTAGTACTATCATGCCTTGTGACTAAAGTCTATGGAAAACTACAGCAACACAATTCTGACATGACTACTAATGGCCTGGACATTTCAGGAATGAAAGTTTGGGTCACCCCACCAGGCAGAGAACCATGACCAGCTAAGGTGCTTGCTGAGGACACAGAGAATACAGAATGGATGGTAGAAGAAGGTAGCTCTAAATACCAGTTATGACCACATGACTAGTTGCAGAAATGAGGACTGTAATTGTTATGAGTATTTCTTCCTTGTTTCATTATATTTGTGTGTGTAGGAAATATTTTTTTGTTTTCTTCCCTTCCTTAACCTATTACCTATAAAATATAAGATGTAAATGGTGCTAGTACATTTACAGCTGTATGCATGTTAGCTGTATCATGTTGGGTGCAAGTATGACTTTATAATTGTCATTGTTTAGAGATTATGTATGGTTTAAGGAGATGTGTAAAGGTGCCAAGTTGACAAAGGATAGACTGTGATGGTTAATGTTATGAGTCAAGTTGGCTAGGCTATGTTCCTCAGTGGTTTGGCACATATTGGACTGATGATATGAAATCATCTTTCATATTGTGATCTGACGTGAGCAGCCAATCAGTTAAAAAGTTGCCAGTTGAAAGTCAGTCATTTTCCTTAGGGATGTGGCCTGCACCTAATATATATGGATGTTCTGGCAAAGCTTTCCATCTCTCAAATTTTCATCCAACTTGGTTATCCTCTGACCTCTGGTTCTTGGCACTAGAAACAGTAGCCTGCCAACTGATCTGCCAATTTTGGGTTCATCAGCCTCTGCAACCACTGAGTCAGGAGAAGCTTCCAGAATGATGCCTGGTCCATGGATTTGGGACTTGCCATCCTCCACAGCTGCATGAGCCATTTCCGCATGAGCCATTTCCTTCATATATATATATAAATGTATATATACACACATCCCTGGTTTTACTCCTCTAGAGAAGCCATCCTAAGACATAGGAAGAACTCATGAGAAGTATCCATGGTCCCACTATGCTTGATTTTCATTAACTTTGCAATGTTTCTTTGTTGCACACTTTTTCTACATTTCTCAAGCCTGCTGGCTGAGAAATGAACTGTCTGACATTCCTCATGTACAGTATCCAGGCTGCATTGTGAACGTTGGCAGATGCTTTGTCATTTGGCAAATCTTTTACTCTTCCATCTCTGAGGCTGGATTCTTACAAGGCCCAGTGATTTTAAAAGCATTTATCAACCCCAAGCTTGATGTAGTAGCTACTGTGCATGTCTCGAGACAGAAAAATAAGAAATTTTCTATGGCCAGAGCTGAGTAAATCCACCAGGGCAGAAAGAAACTGTTATCATCCTCTATTGAATCTCTCCCAACTCCTAATCCATGTCATGTAAAAAGTAGGTCCAGTGGACCACACAAGAGGACAAAGTATCCTGTGCTTTGCAATGACCAAATGACATACTATATTTCACCATCTGAAAGCCATTGCCTACAAGATGTATCATTGCTCAGAAAGAAAAACACTGCCAAACTGTGAAACATGTAGAAGTTTTACTATATGCACATTGAAAGAGGTGTTTTTGTCTTATTTAAAAAACTAGTTGACATTGAGTCAACTCTGGCTCGGGGCGACCTCACATGTGTCAGTGTGGAACTGTGATCCATAGGATGTGCAATAGCTGTTTTTTCATAAACAGATCACTAGGTCTTTCTTTCACGGTACCTTTAATGGAATCAAGGGACCTCTGGTGGCGTAGTGCCTAAAGCATCTGACTGCTAACCAGAAGGCTGGCAGTTCAAACCCACCAGGCACTCTTCAGAAGATTGGGCAATCTACTTCTGTACAGATACCACCTCCTAAACCCAAGGAGGGGTCGCTATGTGTCAGAAATGACTCGACGGCAGTGAGTTTGGTTTTGAATGAGTTTCTAGTGGCATCAAACCTCCAACCTTTCTGTTAGTTGCTGGAAGGTAACTGCTTGCATCACCCAGGAACTAATGTAATTTGAATAGAGTTTTATCATATATCACTGTTAAGCATATATAAAAACAAAAATATAAGAGACATAAGTTAGAATCATCTTCACTTGCATCCTCTGACTTTTCTGAATCGCTTGTTGGTTCAGAGTCACTGATATCTGTGTTTTCTTACATAAATTGTCCTCTGAGCCATGAAGAGTTTTAATGATACAGCATTCCTTAAAAAGTATCCATCAAAAGGCCAAAAGCCATTAGTGCTGAGCTCCTCAGCTGGCTTTGCAGTTTTATTTAGAGTTCATATGCTCTTTCAGCTTTGGCTTCTGGAATTGCTAAACCCATCTGATTCACCACCTCCCCTCCCACCCCCCACCAAACAATATAGCTCTGAGAGGTTATAATGGTGTTCCACTACTTTCCGTAGGATTTTTCCAGGCTGCTACTACCATTCTGTAGACTCTGATGCTGGCAATTTTAGAGCTTAGGCAACAAGTAGTAAACAGCCAGTTGACCAACAATTGTAAAACATCCAGTGTACGATACATACAGCTGTAAAAAACATTAAAAGAAAAAATGTACACCTTAGAATCAATTGAATATGAGATGTAAAGTTGCTTCTTAAACTTAAAAACACTTCAAAACATACAAGTGATTAATGTTGCTTTGTGACAGTTACTATTATCTTGTAGCACATGGGCAATGGGAATGGATGACTTCTTTATTGTGGTAAAATATATATAACAAAAAATTTGCCATTTCAACCATTTTTAAATCTACAATGCCATGACATTAATTACATTCACTATGTTGTATAACTATCATCACCACCCATTTTCAAATATTTTTTCATCCCCCTAACCAGAAATTCAAGGAACCAAAAGATTGGCAGTTCAAACTCACCAGCCACTCTGCAGAAGAAAGAAGGGGCAATCTACTTCCGTAAAGATTTACCACCTTGGAAACTCAATGGGGGACACTATGAATTGGAATCAACTCGATGCCAGTGGGTTTGGTTTGGTTTTTTAAAACAGTAACTCAGTAACTCCAGCAATAATTCCCCATTTTCCCCTCTCCCCAATCTCTGGTAAACACTAATATGGTTATGTCTCTAAACACCCCTAAAATTTCACTGCCATTAGGTTGATTTGGACTCATTGAGACCCTATAGGACAGAGTAAAGCTATTCTGTAGGGTTTCCAAGGCTGTAAATCTTTACAGAAACAGACTGCCACATCTTCCTCCCATGGAGCAGCAGGTGCCTTCAAACCACTGACCTTTTGGCCCAATGCTTTAACTACAGCACCACCAGAGCTTCATTTGTTTGTAAGTACACAACATTTTTATAGTACCATTTTCACTCAGTCATTTGATATGCGTATTTTGACACCCATATTTATTCTATAACCCTAAACACACCATGAAATGTTTAGTTTTGCATGTTACCAAGAAATGCAAATAATGAACATTGTCATCTCTATCTCAATCTCCGACCTTCACCCAACAGCTCAACTCACTCTGCTCTGGATTCTAACCTTATACTCCACCACTACCCGCCTTCCCTGAGTTTGAGCTTCACCCTGAAGGACAGGTAGAGTTGAATCAAAGACAGGGTGAGGGTGTCTTGATCTGAAAAGTTAGAATTTCAACATGGGGTATTTTTAGGGTCTGGAAGAAGTACAGCCAGAACGCTCCTTAGAAGCAAGAAAGAAAAGACTTGATCTCACTTACTTTGGACCTGTTATCAGCAACAATCAATCATGCTTGGTAAAGTAGAAGATAAGCAAAAGAAAGGAAGACCCGGAATAAGATGGGTTAACACAGTGGCTGCAACAATGGGCTCAAACAGCAATGATTGTGAGGATGGCACAGCACTGGCACAACATTTCATCTGCTTTGTACAGGTCCACTATGAGTCAGAACAGACTACAACACCTAACAACAACAGCATTGTTAAGGTCACATTAAAGTGTCTTCAGTGTAGTAATAAAATGACATCATTCCCAGAGTTGTGCCAATTGGTATCAGTGGGCATGGGGACTGGGAGAAAACCAAGGTCTGGGTGCAAGAAGGGAAAGTTAAGAGTTAAGAAGAGTGTGGCAGCCAAAGGTCAAAAAATAGCCCAGATTACAGGTGGCTGAACAAAGATCCAGGATTAGGCAGTTGTCCTTGGCCAAGAGCATGTGGGGAGTACAGGGAGTTAAGCAAATTAAGGCCACAGGCAGCACTAATTCTCTGAGTAGAATGAATCAGCAAGTCTTGGTTAAAGACTCATCTATATTTCCTTCCAGAGCAGATGCTGAAGAGGGCATAGGCTAGCCTTGGTCTAAAGAAATGGATAGTAGATGAACTTTAGTGGCTGAAGTGAAGAGAACTGGGCCTGTGGTAGAGTCTTCCCCTACCTAGGGCACAGGTGAGGTCTGGTAGCATAGTGCCTAAGGCACTTGACTGCTAACCAGAAGGCTGGCGGTTCAAACCCACCAGCCACTCCTCGGAAGAAAGGTTGGGCAATCCTACTTCCGTAGTGATAACTGCCTCGGAAACCCAAGGAGGGGTCGCTATGAGTCGGGGCCGACTTGACGGCAAATAACAACAACAACAGGGCACAGGTGAGTTTGACATATGATCTAATAGTCATCTAGGTAATATATTGAATTCTTTCTCTGGCTCTCAGAATGGCACTAGTTTTGCATACTCATTCCTTGGAGTCACCCTGTCTATGCTCATCAGGAGTGTTGAATTCCAGTTGTAGAAACAACCTGAGATGTGTCTTCATCTGATGTTGTTGGGCCCAATAAAAGATTATGAAAACTTCAAACAAAAATGAAACTTTAAGGCATGGCCACCCCACCTCCAAATGCACAGCTGGAGTTTCCCACTAATGTGATCCTTGAGTATCAGGGGATCCTGGCCAACTGACAAAACAATTTGCTCATGATGATGGCTTGATGACAAAGAGGAAATTTCTTATAGACTGCTGGGGCAACAAAACGTGGCCAAAGAACACAGCTTTGTGTTACCGTAGCCACAGGGAACAACTGGGAACAACTGGGCTAGAGATTCCTTTATTTTCCACTGTGAATGTTCCAAAGATGACAATTTCTGCAGGAAATCCTGGGATATATATATATATATATATATATATATATACATACACACACACACACACACACACACACATACGTACACACACACATAATCCTACTGCTGGTCTTATTCAGTCCTAATCAAGTTCTATATCATCAATGAACTTATCCATAATGGAAAAAAAGGAAAACAAAACCCAGGTTGCAAAATCTTACACACACTTGCTTTTGGCGGTGTTTCCCAGGGCTCTCCAGGAGATAGGAAGCAAAGGAAATGTTTTGTACAAGCAGCAGCAGGGCAAAGAGGTAGCAGGAAGCCTAGGGTTGAAGAAATTTTTCTCCCCTACCACTTAGTTCATTTGGGTTGGGTTATTCTTTTGGTCTAATCAAAGGACTCATTTTTGTCTGTAAGAAACTTTGTAGACATTGAAGTTAAGGGACACAATACACTGATATCAAGTAATATTATATACAAATATATATAACCTCTAAATTTATTAGCAAAAGTCATCAAAGGTTTATTTATTCCACACCATGTCATAATAACATCCATAACTTTATTAAAAATTTCCTTGACATTACCCACTTTTGCCAGATGGAGTAGTCACACTCTCAATTATTTAACATGAAATAAGAGTATCTCTTAGCTGACTGGAGTGAGATACTCTTGCCCACCTTGGAGAGGTAAGCTATCATGTTATAAGAGAGCCTGTGAGAGGGCCACCTGGCAGAACACTGTGGGTGGCCTCTGAGAACCGAAAGCAGCCCCCAGCTGACAGCCAGAAAGAAAACAGGGACTCAACCTCAAGGAATGAAATTCTGCCATCATAGAATGAGGTTGGAAGAGGACCACAAGTTCCAGAAAGGAATGCAGTCCAGCCAACCCTTGAGTACATTTGTCTATTACAAATGCAGCAATGAACTGCCTTGTGGATGCTGGAAAAGTGTTTCTGAAGGGTGTATTATACAAAGTGCATTTTGTTAATGTTGTGGTTGTTGTTATTAGGTGCCATCAAGTTGTCTTGGACTCATAGCAACCCTGTGTACAGCAGAACAAAACACTGCTCTGTCCTGTACCAGGCCCACAATCCTTGCTATACCTGAGCCTATCATTGCAGCCACTGTGGCAATCCATCTCATTGAGGGCCTTCCCCTTTTTGGATGACCCTCCACTTTACCAAGCATGATATCCTTCTCCAGGGAATGGTCCTTTCGTACATGACAAAGTAGGTGACATAAGTCTGGCCATTCTCGCTTCCAATGAGCATTCCGGCTGTACTTCTTCCAGGACAGATTTGTTAGTCCTTTTGGCAGTCCCATCTGACTTGATCTCACTGTGAGTTAGATCTCACTGCCCTCGGGCAGTGAGTTTCAGTTTGGTTGGGTACTTGCAGCATTCTTTGCCAATACCACAACTCAAAAGCTAGACTCTTCTCTGATCTTCCTTATTGATTGTCCAGCTCTCACATGCAAATGCAAAGGGAGCTCTGGTGGTGTAGTGCCTAAGCCATTTGACTGCTAACCAGAAGGCTGGTGGTTCAAACCCACCAGTCACTCCTTGGAAGGAAGGTTGGGCAATCTACTTCCATAGTGATACCTCCTCAGAAACCCAAGGAGGGATAGCTATGAAATATGAAGCAATTGAAAAGACCACGGCTTGTGTCGGATGCATCTTAGTCTTCAAGCCTTTTGTCAGTTGTTCTTAGTCTTTTGTTAATAAATGTTGCCAAATTGCTATCCCAGTTTACACTCCCACTTTGACTAACCATATTTGAGAATACTCAATTCCCTACCCCTTACTAGCCCTTGATAGTAAATGTCTCTAATTACTAATGAAGTTGCATATCTTTTCATATAGTTTACTGGCTACTTAGGTTTTTTCTCCTATGAATTGCCTTTTTGTATTTTTTGCCATTTTCTTCTTGGGTTCCTTCTCCTTTTGTATTGATTCACAGAAATTCTTTATGAATCCTGGATACTAATTCTCTTTCTATTGTATATATTGCAATTATACAACATATGTTTGCTCTGGGCAAATCTGCTGCAAAAGATCTTTTTAAAATGTTAAAAAAAAAAAAAAAAAGAGATGTCACTTTGATAAACAAGATGTTCCTGACCCAAGCCATAGTATTTTCAATCATCTTATAGGCATGTAAAGTTAGACAATGAAAAAGGAAGACTGAACAAGAATTTACACATTCGAATTGTGGTGTTGACAAAGAATATTGAACCTCCAGAAGAACAAACATACTTGTCTTGGAGGAACAGCCAGTATGCTCTGTTAGAATGTAAACCCCATGAGAGCAGACAGAGTCTATCTGGCTCACCATTGTGTCTGGTTAATTACTGCAGGCCCAAGAACAAATAGGCATCAACAAACACTTCAACGCACAAAACCAAAAACCAAACTCACTGTCGTAGAGTCATTTCTGACTCATAGCGACCCCTCCTTGCCTTCCTGTGGTGGTATCTCTACTGAAGTAGATTGCCCAATCTTCCTTCCCAGGAGTGCTTGGTGGGTTTGAACCACCAGCTTTCTGGTTAGCAGTTAAATGCCTTAGGCACTAACACCACCAGAGCTCCCAGGGAAGAGGTAATTAAGAGGAGGAAGTGGGAGGAGAGCTGTTATATTGTGGGGAATTTTAGTCAATGTAAGGAGCTCTGGTGGTGTAGTGCCTAAGGCATTTGGCTGCTAACCAGAAGGCTGGCAATTCAAACCCACCAGCCATTCTGTGGAAGGAAGACTGGGCAATCTAGAAAACCCAAAGGGAGTTGCTATGAGTCAGAATTGACTCAATGGCAGTGAGTTTGGTTTTGGCTTTTGGTTTGGTCATAAGGCAAAATATGTATGAACTGCTGTATGGAAAATGAATTTGCTTTGTAAACTTTCACCCAAATCACAATAAAAATTAAAAAAACAAACACTTCAACAAATTCTTACCAGACATCACCATGGAAATCTGTGAGTAAATTAGACTCCAAATCCCCTTAGGTAAAAAACCATTCTGTCACTTACAAGGGAGTTAGTGTTCAAACCAAGCTGGGCCCTAAATACCTCTTGTGGTATGAAACAGAATCTTGGACCAGTCCTGAGCCATCCCTTCTCTATAAGATCCCTGGATGTTTCTTTGAACAAAGTAAGAGACCTCAGTCTTTGGTGGAGAGGAAGAAAATGAGTCTTCAGTCTTTTAGTAAATTAGCACCTGACCAGAACTGTTGTGGGGGTAGTGGGAGAAAAGGGGATGTGCCATATACATGTTTTAATCTCCCTGTTTTTCCTTCTCCTAGCTCTTAGAATCTGCAATGTCTCCTTTTGGTGGTAGCATAGAAGTTTAGGAGAGTTCTTCTTAATGAATGGTTGGGATATTTCATGGGGTGGGGCACTAAGGGGAATCAAAGTTTAGTCATAGCTGGATAGACAAAGTGAAAACATAATAGTCAATGCTTAATCTTTCCAAGAGCTGGGGCCCTTTATGTACCCATTTTAATCTTCCTATTCCAATCTTGGTAGCTCTGGTGATGTAGTGCCTAAAGCATTTAACTGCTAACCAGAAGGCTGGCAGTTCAAACCCACTAGGCATTCCTCGGAAAGAAGGTTGGGCAAACTACTTCTGTAGTGATACCGCCTCGGAAACCCAAGGAGGGGTCACTATGAGTCGGTTCCGACTTGACGGCAGTGAGTGAGTTAGTTAGCTTATTCCAATTTTATTTTGAGTTCCTGAATTAAGTATGTTCATTACCCTAGTTTTACAGAGAAGAAATTGAGGTTCAGAAAAGGCCACACAGCATGAAGAACCACTCCCCACTGCAGAGCTAAATATCCACAATATGACCCTTTATGCTAACAGCAAACCATTGCTACAAGGCAAAGAGTAGAGAAAATATTTGTTGTACAGAGTCATTCGGTGAAGCAAATGGACTATAACCAAGTCAAAAAAAAAAAAAAAAGCCCTACAACTGTGGATCAGGTTATGGAAATAACTGTAGTATAATAATATCCATCATCCATCACCTTTTTGCATTCATATTTGTATAAAAGGAGATTTTCAAATGTAGAAGATAGGGCTGATCAATATGCATTTTCTTCTATAAGGAGAATTTCTTAGACTTTTGGAACATCCATGAGTTTCATCTGTTTTGAGGCTTTTACACTGACCAAAGGACAGGGATTATATGTGATATTTATGACTTTCACCATAAAACACTATAGGGCTTGACCCTCCTCCAGGCTTAGGGGCAATGGCCCATTTGCACTTCAGTCTGTTCGGCCCCTTTGAAAGGACCCGCTTTTCCTCTCAGAGGCTTTTGGGATCTGGGCAGACACATTCACTGAAGTTATCTCTTCTTAAACAGATAATTCAAGGATTATCTTATCTCAGTAAACACAGTGCTGCTCAGAAGGACAGCCCATCACCTCCCAGAAGAACTGGAAACTCTCAAGGGGAAAAGACAAGACATTCCAGGCTGCCCTGAGTAAACAGCACAAAGCTGGAACCTCCTGGAGAGGTCTGGGGTCACCTCATTGACCCCAACACCACTCCTCCATCAGGCCCGCAGTTGCATTAAGTAGGGAGGGAGCTGATTCTGGTTCCCTTTGGAGCAGAACATTTAGAGCTGGTGATATGTTTCTTCACCAGGGATACCCAGAGAAGGTGATTACATGGCTTCCTGCAGCTCCACCCCCACCATCATCCTTCTGGAGCCTTGACTGGCATTGCTGAGAACCACTGCACAGGTTTCTGTTCCATGCCAGTCTTCCAAGTGCTCTGTGAGCAGCTGGCAGCCACCATTTTCATCTGCTTTTTTAGATAGTCTTAAAACATCCGTCTCCTCCTACCTTCCACCTGGCCTTCTGCTCTAACAACTAGATCAGGGTTTCCTAACTGGTTCAGTAGAGTCTCTGGGTGTTGCAAACAGGTAATAACCTCAGCTTATGAGAAGTTTGAGGTTTGAGTCCACCTAGAAGTGCCTCAAAAGAAAGGCCTGGTGATCTACTTCCAAAAAAAATCAGTCACTGAAAACCCTACGGAGCACAGCTCTACTCTTACAAATGGGATCACCAAGTCAGAGTAAACACAATGGCAACTGGTTCAATGGTAGATGTTATACACACATTAAGAGTTCAGTGAGTCAATAATGACCAGAATTATTGGTCGAATGGAGTCTGGTGGGACCGTCCAGTACTATGGCCCTGGGATGGAATAAAACTCGGGCATGGAATAAAACTCACTCCCAGGGTCTGGCCCAGTAGTAAACTAGATGTACACACAAACCACTCAACCCAGGGTGATGCACTCAGGAGATGCATACCTTGGAGCCATTGACCATGGAGCACCAGAGGGGCAACATTCACATGGAGGAAGTGCAGGACACACGGGAGTGCATAACTATGAGGGGCGTGGAGTGGAGGGGTACAGGAAAGGGAGGGGAGGAGAGTGCGTTAGGGTTGGGGGTGGCAATTGGGGAGTGAAACCAAATGTACACGAAATGTTGAATGTAAAATAAACTCTACTCTGTAAACTTGCACCTAGAGCACAATTAAAAAAAAAAAAAATGGAAAAAGATATGGACTACTAAGGGGCTTATTGGTTGTAAGTGATAGAAACCTAAATCAAATTAACTTAGGCCAAAAAGGAAGATTTATAGGTGCATGTAACCAACCAGACTAAGGAAAGGGGCAGAGCTGGCTTCAGGAATGACTAAAGGATTTAAATGGTGTCAAGTCAGTTGGTTTTTTTTTACTCTTCCCATCTCGCAGGCCTCCTTGTCTCCTACTATACATGGGCATTTACCGTTCAGCAGGCAGTGTGATCTCAGGCACCAGGGGGTATATTCTTATAGTTTTTGCAGCTTGAGAAGAAAAATCTTCTCCATCAGTTAGAAGAGCCCTGGGGAAGGAGTCTACTTGTCTGCTTTGGGTCATATATCCATTCCTGGTTCTGTGAGTGTAGTGTCTGTTACCAGGGGACAAGGGGATGGTTCTTGCCTTGGAAAGCAAAGTAGTCCCAGAGAAGAAAACGAGTGGTCAGGGGGTTAGGAGAACAGGATGCGAAGGAGTTGTGAAAGCCACTGGAGGAGTTTCAAGAAGGAGGGGAGCAATCTGTGCCTGGTGACAAAAACAACTTAGGAAGCTTTTTAAAAATATACAGATCACTCAACCTATTTAATTAGAAATCCCCAGGGGTGGGACCCAGGAATCTGGCTTACAGTGTCTGATGCAACAGAAAGTTTGCAGATCAAAAGTGAAAACTGACAATTGACTTTGATGATTAGGAAACCATGCCTTTGAGAAAGCAATTTCAGTTGAAAAGGGAGAGCAGATGACAGATTGCAAGACTACATAATGCACTCCTCCCTGCTCTTAAATAAAGTAAAATCTCTTCATAGGGCATTTTAACTTAATATACTTGAGGAAAACAATTAGAAAGATGGTTATTTAGGGCCAGTCTTCCTTAAAATAATGTCAGCCAAGAAGGAGGGAAAAAAGTTTGAAAAGTTATCAATCGCTTCAGAATTGCCTGCTAATTGTTTAAATATTGATCTTCCCTATAATTAATTACAATATTACTACAATAAAGTTGGATTTATTAAAAAGTCAAAAAAAAAAAAAAAAAAGAGTTCAGTGAGTGTGGGAAATTTTAATGAAACAAAATCAAATCTTTCTTACATGGGTGAACCTTGAAAACATCTATGTGAAATAAGTCAGACACAAAAGGACAAACGTATAATCTTATTCATATGAAATATCTAGACTAGGCAAATGCATGGAGACAAAAGTTCATTAGTGGTTATCAGGAGCTGGAGAAGTAGGGAGCTGGTGTTTAAGTGGTACTGAGTTTCCATTGGGGGTGATGAAAAACATTTGGAAGTAGATGATGGCTATGTTGCACACAAGGGGTCCTGGTGGCACAATGGTTAACTTGGCTGCTAACCGAAAAGGTAGGTAGTTTGAAACCACCAGTGATGGGGGAAAAGATCTGGAGATTTGCTTCCACAAAGATTACAACCTAGAAAAACACATGGGGCAGTTCAACTCTGTCCTCCTATATGGTTACTATGATGGCACACCACAAAAAAAACAATGGTTACACAACATGCTGAATGTATTTACAGTCACTGAACTGTACACTTAAAAATAGTTAAGATATGAATTTTTAAAAAAAAATTTTCATTGTGATTTGGGTCAAAGTTTACAGAGCAAATTCACTTTCCATACAGCAGCTGACATACACTTTGTCTCATAACACTGACTGCAATTTTCTACAGTGTAACAGCTTCTCTTCCACTTCCTCCCCATAGTCACCTCTTCCCTGTGTCCTTCCCTCCTATACACTCCTGCCCCCTGAGCTGTCTCCCTGTGTGTACACAGCCCTTCTATTCTCTCATGATTGATTTCTCCAAGGAGTGTATCTACCTTATGTAAATGCTCAGCTCACATGCCTGTCTTTTGTTTGGTTGGAAGCCACAGGAGTGGGTTCAATTGCAGACCTGAAAGGCAGCTAGGGGCCATGGTCTCAGGGGTTCCACCAGCCTTTATCAGAGCAGCAAACCTGGTCCCCCAACCCTGTGTGTTTTTTTTTTTTAATGATTTTGAGTTTTGTTCCACATTGTTCTCCCACTCTATCCAGGATCTCCTACATAGATTCCCCTCTGAGTGGTTGACAGCGGTAGCCGGGCACTAGCTAGTTCTTCTGGTCTCACAGTTGTATAGGCTAAGGATCACATGGTGTACTAGTCACTTGGACTAATTGTTCCCATGTGTCTTTGCTTTTCTTCATTCTTCTTTGCTCTGGATGAGGAGAAACCCATCGTTGCATTCAGATGGCTGCTTGCATGCTTTTAAGATCCCAGTCACTACTCGCCAAAGTAGGATGTGGAACAATGTTTTTGTGTGGTATGTTATGCCAAATGAGCTTGATGTTAAAATGGGAAATCTTTTGTTATATGTATTTTACTACATAAGATTTTTTTTAAATGAAATCTTTCTATACACAGGGCTTCTCTAAGTCTTTAATACGCTAATTTATACTGTAATCCTAAAGAGAATGGTATGAAATCATTGTCATTAAGTTGATTCAGACTCAAAGTGATCCTATAGGACAGAGTAGAACTGCCCCATAGGGTTTCCAAGGCATAATCTTTAAAAAAGCAGACTTCCACATCCTTCTTCCATGGAGCAGCTGGTGAGTTTGAACCACCAACCTTTTGGTTTGCAGCTGAGCACTTAACCACAAGGACTCCAAACCAATTAACACAGACACAGAAGATAATCTTGGACCCCTGAGCCTTGAAGGAAAGGATGCAGA
>NW_006921677.1:10878685-10886293 GCF_000298275.1 Orycteropus afer afer
GCTAGTTGGGGTTTAGTCCAAATCTGCATCCTTTCCTTCAAGGCTCAGGGGTCCAAGATTATCTTCTGTGTCTGTGTTAATTGGTTTCCCTTTTCTTTTTTGAAGAGGGTCTGTGCAATCCTTCTGCCTAGTCCGCCATCTTGCCCCGCCTCCATGATTAGAAGTCTAACCTGGGACTATTTGAACAGAGGCTTAGCTATTTGATCAAGATAAGGATTGATGAAGGGGGCAGGGTCTTCTGGTGCAGCCCCTGTTAAGAGGGCCTGAGGCTATATGCACATGTGTGGGTAAAATGGCCCAAAGGTGCGGAAGAGAACTTCTTGGGACTCCTGAACAATGTTCTGTAATCCCAAAATCTAGCAATAAAATCTTGAAGATGCCTAAGGTTAGGCTGGAGGGATATGCAGATACAGTGGTTGATGAGACTAAAGTGAAAGTTTGAATGAAAATTAGAAGATTTAAAGAGATCTTGTCTGGAGTAGTTACATCTCCCTTACCTGAATGTATTTTTGGTATGGATATTATGTCTAATTAGAGAACACTCCCTCTACCTGATATTATAAAACTAAAGGTATGTAAGTCTGTCCTTAGGCCGGTATTAATTGTTGTTGTTGTTAGGTGCTGTCAAGTCATCTCTGACTCTTAAAGACCCTATGCACAACAGAACGAAACACTGCCTGCTGCTGCGCCAGGTCCATGATCCTTGCTATACTTGAGCCCATTGTTGCAGCCACTGTGTCAATCCATTTCATTGAAGTCCTTCCCCTCTTTCACTGACCCTCCACCTTACCAAGCATGATATCCTTCTCCTGGGAATGGTTCCTTCTTACAACATGACCAAAGATGAAGTATGGACATTGTCACTTCCAAGGAGCATTCTGGCTGCACTTCTTCCAGGACAGATTTGTTAGTTGTTTTAGCAGTCCATGGTACTTTCAGCATTATTTGCCAGCACCACAACTCAAAGCATCAACTCCTCTTCGGTCTTCATCGTTCATTGTCCAGATCTAACATGCATATGAGGAAAGTGAAAATACCATGGCTTGTGTCAGGCACACCTTAGTCCTCAAGGAGACATTTTTGCTTTTCAGCACTAGAAAGAGGTCTTTTGCAGCCAACTTGCCCAGTGCCATACATTGTCTGATGTCCTGACTGCTGCTTCCATTGGCATAAATTGTAGAACCAAGCAATGTGAAGTGTTTAGTAACTTCAATCTTTTCTCCATTTGTCGTGATGCTGCTTATATGTCTAGTCATGAGGATTTTTGTTTTCTTTATATTGAGATGTAATCCATATTGCAGACTGTATTCTCCAATCTTCATCAGTAAATGCTTCAAGTCATCCTCACTTTCAGCAAGCAAAGTTGTGTCATCAGTGTATTGTAGGTTGTTGGTGATGCTTCCTCCAATCCTGATACCATATTCTTCTTCATATAATCCAGCTTCTCGGATTATTTGCTCAGCATACAGATTGAATAAGTATGGTGAAAGGATGCAACCTTCTTGATTTTAAATCATGCAATGTCCCCTTGTTCTGTTCAAACAACAGCCTCCTGGTCCATGTACAGGTTCTTCATGAGTACAATTAAGTGTTCTAGAAATCCCATTCTCCTCAATGTTGCCCATAATTTGTTACGATCCACACAATCAAACGCTTTTGCATAGTCAACAAAACACAAGTAAACATCTTTCTGGTATTCTTTGCTTTGAGCCTAGATCCATCTGACATCAACAGTGATATCCCAGTATTGGTTGAACATGCTAACTGGGAACCATTAGAATTTTCCAAACACACTCAGGTTGTTAATTTGAAACAGTATAGAATATCTTGGGGAGCTCTGGTAGTGTAATGCCTAAGGCACTTGACTGCTAACCAGAAGGCTGGAGGTTCAAACCCCTCAGCCACTCCTTGGAAGGAAGGTTGGGCAATCTACTTCCACAGTGATACTTCCCAAGGAGGGGTTGCTATGAATTGGGCACATAACAACAACAACAACAACAACAGGATATCTTGAGGACAAAAGGAAACTACTGCTTTGACTAAAGACATGCTAACGGCTGGAGTGTTAGTGTCAACAAATTCTTGTATAACAGTCCTGTATGGCCTGTGAAAAAGCAGATGGCTTGTGGAGGTTCACAATAGACTACTGAGTCCTAAATAAAGTAGCACCACCTGTGGCTTCAGCTGTTCCAGACATGGTGGCTAAAGGAGAATAGTACTCAGTAATTGCAAATGCCTTTTCTCAAGTCCAGTTTTGGAAAAGAGCCAGCCATACTTTGCTTTCACATGGGAAGGATCCCAAAATACCTTCAATCTGTTTTCACAAGGTTACTTGAATTCACTGGTTTACTGTCATAGTTTGGTTAGAAGAGATTTGGACTTGGTGCAGATCTCAAGTGGATATGTTAATATCAAACACAGAAGAACAGGCTAGGCTGGATTTGGAAACAGTGGTGGCCCACATGACCAACAGACAGTGGTTAATATCTCCAGCAAAATCCAGGGCCTTGCTCAAATGGTGAAATTATTGGGAATGGCTTCAGCGGAAGCCACTTGACATTCCACAGGCAACCAAAAATAAGTTGCTGTCACAACCTGCCCCAAACTAACTAAGCAGGAGGCCTAACATTTGGTCGGTCTATTTGGATTTTTGGGAACATATATTCTAACCTGGAAATATTGCTGGCTCCATCCATAATACCACTTGGTGGAAAACTGTGTTTGAATGGGGACCCAAGCAATAGCAGGCTATGTCTGAATTACAGAAAATGTTCTCACTCTCCTTGCCCTTATGATCCATATTCAGACATGATTTTGGAAGTGTCTGCCACACATGCTTATGCAGATTGGAGCTTATGGCAAAACCTGAGAATGCCACCTTAAAGTGACCATTGGGATTCTGGACTAGAAAGTTTCCAGATATTGCAGCAAGGTATACACCATTTGAAAGGCAACTACTTGCCTGCTATTAGGCATTGATTGAGACTGACTCAATGATGAAAAGATATAAAATCATCATGAGACCTGAAATACCCATAATGTCTTAAGGGATGTCAAAGAAACACTTTAATAAGGAAGGTGGTGCTCAAAATAGTTCCATAATAAAATGGAAATGGTAGTAGCCTCTTTTCCCTAGGCCTTACCCTAGAATCACCTGAAAAGCTGCTGGAGTCCATTGTCGCATGGACAGCATCCTATGAACAACTTTCTGCTGAACAATAGAACACTGCGTGGTTCATAAATGGTAGTTCCGGGTACATGGACAACATTTGATGTGGAAAACTGATGCATTAAGACCAGAAAATGGAAAGACCTTAACTGAAGAAGGTAAGAACAGGTCAGCTCAATGGGCTGAATTGCATACTGTTTTCCTAGCTGTGATGGAAGTAATGGGCAATGGTTAGAACTCATATGTGTGGATTTTTACTGATTCATGGGCAGTGGTCAATGTCCTGGCTATATGGTCAGGCAAATAGGCAATGGAAAACTGAACTATTGAAGAACACCCATTTGGGGCATAAACCCCACTGCTGTTGAGTCAAGTCTGACTCATAGCAACCCCCATTGGGTTTCCGAGGTAGTAAATCTTTACAGAAGTAGGTTGCCTCATCTTCCTCCCATGGAGCAGCTGGTGGGTTTGAACTGCCAACTTTTTGGTTAGCAGCCAAATGCCTTATGCTCTACACCACCAGAGCTCCTGCATGTGGGGCACAGACCTATGGAAAGTGCTGTGGGAATTCAGAGGGAGCATTAGAGTAGGACATGTCAATGGCCCTCATAAGAACCCCCTTCTTGGATCAGAAGGTAGTCAGAACTGGTAAGTGCACATATTAGTAAGCTTCCTTGAGGTGGCCAATTGGGCCCATGAAATGAGCAGACATGGGGGTGCTGCAGCAATGCAGAGATTGGGGGAATCTAGACACATTCCTCTTACACCCTCTGTGGCACAAAATGCTAATAAGGACTGCTTTGTCTGCCAGCAAGGAAGACAGAGGTTGCAGATTTCTATAGGGCAGATTCTCCAGGAGGGAAAGCCACACACATAGTTGGCAAGTTGATTATATTAGACCAATGACACCAATGGCACAAGGTGGCTATAAATGAGTCCTCAGAGGAATAGATATGTGCTCTAGACTGGATTTTGCATATCCTCTGGTAACATAGTACCTAAGGCACTTGACTGCTAACCAGAAGGCTGATGGTTCAAACCCAGCACCCACTCCTCAGAAGGAAGGTTGGGCAATCTACTTCCACAGTGATACTGCCTCTGAAACTCAAGGAGGGGTCACTATGAGTTGTGTCCGACTCAATGGCACATAACAACAACAACAACTGACAGATACAAATGCAAAAAAAAAAAAAAACCACTATTAAGGGATTGGAACAAAAGATACTGTACTACTTTGGACAACTAAGTTATATTTCATCAGACAAAAAACACACTTTATAGGCCAGATAGTGCAGAAAAGGGTCAAGAAATATCACATTAAATGGACATACTATGTTGCATACCAAACTCAAAGTAATGGTTTGATAGAGAATTGCAATGGGTAATTGAAACATCTGTTATTTAAAATGGAATGGGGGAGTAGATAAAGATATGAAGGGCTAGCTCACACACCTTCATGAATGTGTGCTCACAATCAACTTGAGGGGAGCAAAGGGGATCACCACTGGACAGATTCCTATGCTTCTGTGGGGAAGCTAGGGAAGGACACTGGTGCCACTGTACAATTCTTCCCTATATCAACTGAAATTCTTTGTCTCCTTCAGAATGCTGTGGTCCTAGGACCAGGGATGCATCTGTGGGTGCCAGAAGCAGGAGTGATTCCTAAGGAGAAGATTGGAACTATATCCCTGAACCTGTATGCTCAAATTCCCAAAGGCCTGATGGGATGGATTGTACCTTCCTTCCATCTGGCAAAATTGGGATAAACCATGAATATTGCTGTATTGCCTAGTGGTATTTCCCACTTGTGTTGTGCTTATGTAAGCCTACCTAGTATGAGTGGGAGTGGACTGAGGGGGAAGCACTTGCTAGATTGGTCTTGCTACCAGCAATCTGGTCTGTCACAGCAGCTGAACCTCATGTCCCTTCCCAAGGTGGGAAAGTTTGGGTAAAAATGAACAAATTGAAGGAAGGAGAAATAACGGCTGAAAATGAATGAATAAATGGGCTGTGGAGTAGGGAAATCTATTACACTTACACTTAGAAATACAAGCATGGCACCTGGTTCTGCACATTTACTACACTGCAGGCCACCCCCTGGCTTTTCTAGCCATTGACCCTTTCTTATTTGAAGGATTAAATTCCCTCTCCCAATCATTTTACCAGTCCAAAACAGTCATTAACATTTAGTCTTTCAGTAGGGCAGAGTCCTAAGGGTGAGGTTACTACGGAACCAGCCATTCAGGCTGCTGCAAATGTCCACATGATCTAATCAGGTTCTCCAAAACTTTTCTTATCTTCACCTTTTCTGGCCTCTGGTAAAATAACTGAGAAATTATTCTCTTGTTCTGTGTCTCTCTCTAAGTATAAGCTGCTCTCTGGGTAGGAAGGAACTACTACCAGAACCAGGTGCCATGCTTCCAACCACCTGCTTGGCCAGCAGGAACATAACGTAATGCCCTGCCTCCTCAACCTTGTTTTTTAGTTGTTGTTAAATTACTCTTTTTTTCTTCCTCCTTTCTTTCTTTGCCTAAGGCATTTGACTGCTAACCAGAAGGCTTGTGGTTTTTCTTTTTACATTTTTCTTATGTTTTCTTTATTATTCTTTTTCTCTTACTCTTTTCTCTTATTCACCCCTCCTCAGATACTCTTTGTTTCTTTTTCTCTTTGTCCTATTAACTTTTCTTTTCATTTGTTTTTTATTTTTGTAGTTGTTGCTGTTTGTTAATGCTGTTTGCATTTTTTGTTCTCTTGTTTCGTGTCTGTGCTTTGTGTTGTTGTGTTTTTTTTTTTGTTGTTGTTGTTGTTGTTGTTATCCTACCAGGTGGGAAACAGCAAGCATGCCCACATGACCTAACCACATCCATATCTGCTGAAGCCCCACTTACTGGCTGAGGGCTACCACCTGCTTCTGTACCAACTGATAAACAGTACATGGTGGCCAATACCAGCCTAACTCACCCTCAACTGCTCTACACAAACAACCAACATAAATCTGTATACACATTCTCATCCTCTATCACAACCACTGGCAGACAGGCAGTGAGTAAGTAAGTACTGCCAAACTAGCAAACAGAATAGCATACAAGTCCTGCTCATTGGATACAACAAAACAAAGTAAAGCCAAACAAACAACAACCTGGGCGAAGCACACCAACATACAATCACCAATTAAATATAAATACAATGGCATCACAATGTCTTGGTAACAACTGATAATCCCAGTTCACACAAAGAAACAAGATAAAGTAGTACAAGCAAGTGACCAGAATACAGAGCCAGAAAACCTCCCCAAAAAAGCAGCAGCATTGGAACTACCTAATAAGGAGTTCAAAATAATTACATCTAAGGAAGGTTGGGCAATCCTACTTCCATAGTGATACTGCCTCGGAAACCCAAGGAGGGGTCGCTATGAGTCAGGGCTGACTCGACGGCACATAACAACAACAACAAACAAGTACCTTGAACAGATTGAGAAACAGATTAAGGAAAACACAAAAATCAATAAAACATCAATAAAATTAAGGAAAACACAGACAAAACTCTAGAACAATTTAGGAAATCAATACCAAAACAAACTGACAAAATAAATGGTAGCATAATACCTAAGGCACTTGACTGCTAACCAGAAGGCTGGTGGTTCAAACCCACCAGTCACTCTTTGGAAGGAAGGTTGGGCAATCTACTTCCATAGTAATACCACCTCAGGAAAGCCAAGGAGGGGGTGCTATGAATCGGGTCCAACTGGATGGTACATAACAACAACAACAACATACAAAAAGAGTAAATAGAAATTCAGAAGATCAATACTAAGGTTTCAGAAATAGATAACACATTGAAAGGGTAAAGGAGGAGAACTGAATCAATGGAAAATAGAATTAGTGAGATTGAAGACAAATCTCTCAATATTATTTTGTTAAGGGATAAATTGGGGGAAAAAATTAAACAAAACAAAGAAAGCCTAAAATTAATGTGGGACACTAGCAAAAGGAATAACTTACATGTCATCGGAATTCCAGAACACAAAGAGACAAATAAAACCAGAGAAAATTGTTTAAGGTTTGTTGGAAGATAACTTCCCCAATAGGTGAAAGATGAGCAGATATCCATTCAACAAGTTCAATAAACCCCAAACAGAATAGGCCTTGAAAGAAAACACCAAAATGTATCATAATCAGACTTACCAAAACCAAAGACACAATCCTGAAAGCATTGTAGGAAGAATAAAAAGTTACCTACAAAGGGAAGCCAATAAGACTGTTGTTGTTGTTGTTGTTGTTGTTAAGTGCCATTGGTCATTTCTGACTCATAGCGACCCCATGCACAGCAGAACGAAACATTGCCCGATCCCGCGCCAGCCCCACAATCCCTGCTATACTTGAGCCCATCATCGCAGCCACCATATCAATCCATCTCCTTGAAGGCCTCCCCCTCTTTCG
>NW_006921677.1:10890167-10890975 GCF_000298275.1 Orycteropus afer afer
AGAAGATAATCCTGGAGCCCTGAGCTTTGAAAGGAACTATACAGAAGTGGAGGAGCTCTGGTAGCATAGTGCCCAAGGCATTTGACTGCTAACCAGAAGGCTGATGGTTCAAACCCACCAGCCACTCCTCGGAAGGAAGGTTGGGCAATCTACTTCTGTAGTGATATCAGAAACCCAAGGAGGGGTCACTATGAGTCAGGCCGACTCAAAGGCACATAGCAACAACAACAACATACAGAAGTGGATTAGTCACCAACTAGTGGAAAAACCTGAATGAAAACAGTGAGTACAGAAACAGTCAGAGCTGCAGACTGTCAGCTACCCTACCCTGATGGGACCAACAGCCTGAATATTTCCAAGAGGTGCTGGGACCTGAGAATTGACCTAAAGTTCAGCCCTGGTCACCAAGGGCTGCAGGGACGACTGTGATGGTGGCCTATAACTAGGAAGGGAAACAGCAAGGAGGGAGAAAACCTGAGCTATTCACTTTCTGCTGTCTGGAGGGCGCAGTCATTTTGATTGTTTACACATGGCAGCCATTTCAGATATGTAAAGTGACTGAGGGTGCAGCCATATTGGATTTTAAAAGTGACCAAGGGCACAGCCATTTTGATTATTTACATATGGCAGCTATTTTGGATATTTAAAGTGACCAAGGGTGCAGCCACTTTGAATGTTTACAAGCAGTGGCCATTTTGGATTTTAAAGTGACAGCATTCTCATTTGGATTCCAGGGACCTAAGAATAGGCTCTGTTTGCCAAGGTCAGCAGGGACATACCAGAGGCTGACAACAGGAAAGGAGACAGG
>NW_006921678.1:0-3028 GCF_000298275.1 Orycteropus afer afer
ATAAACTGGGCTGTTACCTATACACCAGGTGCATCTCGCTGGGTTTTAAACACCAGAGGCTCAGCCTCAAAACTCACGTCTACATGTCAGCACAGTAGGGCAAACAGACAGACACATTTGTCCTGCTGTTGGAGACCTCTCTTATCCCCCCCACCTTGGTCCCTGTGGCTGACTGTTCCTCTGTCTGGCTTCCTGTCTTTTAATCCCTTTTCTCCTGCTCTTCTGGCCTGCTACTCTGGGCCAGCCTGAGTTTCCCCTCCTCACCTAATCCCTTTGGCTGATTGCTCTTCTCTTTGGCTTCCTGGATTTTACCCCTTTCTCCTACTCTTCCGGCCTGCTACTTTGTGCTATGCCCGTGCTTACCTTGCTCCCGGAGATCCAGTCCCTCTCGGGAGGGTAACAAGGGAAAGTCTTCAGTGCAGATCAGTGAGTAAGCACCAGCCTGCCCGTGCTTACCTTGCTTACCTTGCTCCCGGAGACCCTTATAACCAATTATAATGACCTTCAAATCACGTGGATTCATGTGCACAGACTACAGTCATGCACTGTTGTTTTTGTTGCTGTGAGTGTTTTTATAGTCACTGATTTTGTTAAATTTTCTGGGTGTTTTAGCTACAATATTGTTATAATTAGTATTTATGCACCTATATCAATAACTTCTTTGAGAATGAAGTACTAATTAGGGAAAAAGAAGGAAAAAATAATTAAAAAGTTACTAATAATGTGATTCAATGTAGAAAGATTTTATGGAGTGATTTTATTAGTTGTTATCATTCATATAATCTAAGAAATGTTACATTCAAACAATTTATAGGTATATCACATATTATTCTATCATTAAAATTAGTAATAGACATTACTAATGATTCTGTATGATTTGGTACAGAAGGAGGTCTATTATGGGTGAAACAATGATTTACTTCACTAGGTGACAACCATCCTATCTCTTTAATTTCTGTGAAGTTTTAAACTTTCTTGGTTTCATTCTACTGACTTCTGTCTTCTTCATTTCCTGTTTTAACTCCTCTTCCTCTTCTGCTCCATATGTAGGGCCCTTTGCCAAGTGTCTGTTCTCTTTCTATATATTCTTTTTTTTTCCTCATAATTTTTTATGTATTCTCATGGCTTCATATTTTACTGTTGACAGTTTCTGAACCAGTTTAACTACAGACCCATTTTATACTTTTCAGTCACAATTACAGCTCCACTTGAGTGAGTTCCATACATCCATCTTATGTAATATTTCTGGCATCCATCCCTTTTTGATCATGCTGGACTTGGAGAATCTCACTTCTTTTGTGCTTTTGCTTCCATGTTCTCTAAGTACTGAATACCTTTCTAATTAAAGGCCTATAGGCGCTAAATAAGTTCATTTAGTGTATTCAAATGATTCTTAATAACTGTGTTAATGAAAAAATATATAGCAGGTATGTACTATTTTCCCAACCTAACCCTTTTTCCGAATTTTTTGCCTCAATAAATTGTATCACTTGCCACCTTGTTTTGCAAACTAAATAAAGCCATTCTTTAGTCACCCTCATGCGTAATACACTATTTTGCTTCCTTAAATGTCTTTTAAAACTTTTTACTGTAATTTTCTCTGTTGCAACCTAACTCATACTATTATTATCTCCCCCAATAAGAAAATATAGCCTCCTAACTTTTCTCTCCACATACATATTTTTTTTCTTTTCTCTTTCATTTTTTAACTGAAGAATGCACAGATTTCCTTTTTCTTCATTTATATAAAGTTTGTTCATTTTAAAAATCTCAGCTGATGATCTACTTCTTAAATTTCTTTTGTGATTACTATTAGCCCTCAACATTTTTTTTTAAACTTTATTTTTTATACAGTAGCTATGTGATGAAAAGTCTATGTGGTTTGATTGATTTTGCCCACTTTGCTGATAACAAATCTCATGTTCAAAAACAGAGTTGATACACTCAAAGTCACCTAGCTAATAGATAACTGAGCAGGGCTTTGAAACCAAGTTTTTTTTTTTTTTTTTTTTTTTTTTGGTTTTAAACTTGATCTTTCTTGACAAAGCTACCTCCCTGAATTTTTACTCTTTCTCTCTCATGTTAGTATTACTAATCTTGCATTTATCTTACACTGCTTTTCTTTCATATTACCACCTGAGGGAAGGACCACTGTCTCATTCATTTCCTTAATAAGTGCTTTTGTTTATTATATACATGATGCTACACTGTGTCCTAGGGATACAGTGGTAACATACTAGATTTAAAAAACATAATATTTTGCAGATCTTTTTTGTTATTAATAAACTATGAGTATGTGTTCTTTTTTATTTTGATACTATCAATACAGGTAATTTTCAACAGATACAGCATTCACTAAGTCAATTTTTTGCAACCTTAAAGAAGTAACATAGTTGTCATGATTTAATTTAGATTTTGGAAGACATAAATTATTTCAAAGAAATGTCATATAAATTACTCAGAAGTGCAGTCTATTTTTATACATGGTTTAAAATATTAAGGAGCTCTGGTGGCATAGTGGGTAAGCCATTTGGCTGTTAATCAGAAGGTTGGCATTTCAAACCCACCAGCTGCTCCTTGGGAAGAAGATGAGGCAATCTACTTCCATAAAGATTCACAGCCTTGGCAACCCAACTGAGGTCTCTGTGAGTTGGAATCAAGTTGATGACAGTGGATTTGGTTTTGGTTTGCTTTAATACATAAAGTTCAAAATACACGATGAGTTCAACAGCACACATTATAGAAATTCACAGATTGAGTTCAGAATGATTGAGTAAATGTCAATATTTGTGAATTAGTAGGCGTAAGTTTCATGTCACTTATAGAAGGTTCTGGGTTCACTGATTTGAACAATCAATTAAAAAACCTAACTTTTAAACCGAGGAAACATCACTTGTATAGATAATCAAGTATAATATGTCCAGCTGGAGATTTCAAATGATGTAAACTCCTAAGGGCAGCTGGGGCAGAATAAAAGGTGACAGTCTAGGTAACAGGCTCATATGAGGTGGGCATAAACAAATAGAGA
>NW_006921678.1:3178-4956 GCF_000298275.1 Orycteropus afer afer
ATCTAAATTGGGCAGTGTTTCTGGAGATGTGTTTTCTTGGAGAAGTCAGTAAGTCCTGGTACGATTGCTTGTTTTCTATGCTGTTGTATTCTTTAAGATTAATTTTTTGAGAGGGTAAAGGAAAGATAATGCAAAGGAGGCTTCTTTCTGTTTGATAGTGTCAGGATAGTGCTGAGGATAAGTGAAATCTCTGACATCTACTGGAAATATGGCTCCAGGCACACAAGCAATGTTCCTCAGGACTGGCTACTCTGATTCTGCAGGGAAATTCTCTATTTCCCTTTGTAAAAGAAGCTGAACTATTATAGCCAATCTCTATGCCAGAGAACCTAAAACTGGGAAGAGGAAGCCAAAGCCACCTCAGTGAAACATTCCCAAGCTGCACCCAGTCTGGGTTTTGGTGACTAGCTTAATAGGATTTCCTCTTCATTGTCATTTATGATCTTTTCCCTCACTCTCAACTTCCCTTTTCCTTTCTTCTCCTTGCTTCTCTGTGAAGGATTTCTGACTTGCACAACACTTAATATCCTTTCCTGTCTTTGGTCTATTTCATAAGTAAGACTCTTGAGTCAGCACAGCAAACACATGAGCTAGTATGACGTCAGGAGGCAGATTTTCTTTCTTGAGTTCCTGCTCCACCATTCCCTAATGTAACCTCATATTTCTCAGCAGTAAAATGAGATACTACTACTATATAGTGTAAGGAATAAATAAACTTGTTTAATAAAGCACTTAGCATTATATCTACCCAGAGTATGCTTCAATAAGTGAGATATATTCATCTATTTTCTCTTAAAAAATAACTTAGCAATGGTTTTAATGTGTTATCCGGGTATAGTTTCACACAGAAATAGGGGGTTTGTGTCACTTGCCTAGTATATATCAAGAATATGTTAGTTTATAATGAATTCTACAAAGGATGGGAAGCTTTCCAGGGATAGTGATATTTAGACTGAGTCTTGAATGATGAACAAGAGTTATTAAGATTCAATAGATTAGGGAGTAATGTTAGGGGTAGAAAGAGAATAAATAGTATGTGGAGGTGAAAGTAAATTTGGCTCTGCCTAGAAAAGAAATCTCAGAAATCTAAGGATAGATTTTTAAAGTATGGAGAAAACAGAGACCCTAAACAGTATTTGTGGTCAGATAATGAAGGCCTTTGCAAAAAAGAGTAAGAAGAGTAAGCTTGTATTTTTCATAAGGTTGAGAGTATTTTAATCAAGAAGTGTATATCATCAGCTTTGTTTAGAATTTGTTCTTTTGTTTGGAAAATGAAACAATGGTGACAGGGAGACTAGGGAGGAAGCTCTTCTATTGTCCAAGTTGTTGTTGTTGTTGTTATGTGCCGTCGAGTCGGACTCGACTCATAGCGACCCCTCCTTGGGTTTCTGAGAGAGGGATAATAATAGCTTGGACTCCTAGGGGCAAAGAGATTGGAGGAAAACTATGTATTCAAGAGGTATGTAGAGATATAATGAATGATACTTGATTATTTATAAAAACTGAAGAAAATATATGATTGTGTTAAAATGGGAAATATTAGAGGAAGAAAATGGATACAAATGGGAGAAAATGTATAGTTTTGAGTATGCTGCACTTGCCAATAGATAATTATCTATAAGATTATGGCAGTGAGGTAGTGGTTGAAAGAGTAGAATTTGAAGCTATTGGTATAAAGAAGGGAGCTCTGGTGATATAGTGCCTAAGGCATTTGCCTGATAACCAGAAGGCTGGGGGTTCAAACCCACCAGCCACTCTTAGAAGGAAGATTGAGCAAT
>NW_006921678.1:5316-8247 GCF_000298275.1 Orycteropus afer afer
TATTACCTATGGAAAACATATAGCATGGGAGGAGAGAGAGATTGCACCTTGCCTCTGTAGAGTGCCTTGTACAGTTTGCTCTCCACATGCTTGATATTCAACAAATCCAAAATTTATTGACACTGCACTGTAAAATGAATAAAATCTTCTGATTTTAAGGATTTCTTGAGTGAAAAGATATACTTCAGAATATTAAGATTCTAAAGTTTGGTGTCATTTTCTGATTTGATTTGGTCAGTCCCTGTCATACAGCAGTTAGCAAGAGATCATCTGATTTTCCACCATGGGTTTAAGGGGTGGTCATAGTGGCTGTTGCCTTGTTATCTGGGACACAAGATCTCAGCCATGGATATCTTCATAAGTGGTCATTCAGAGAACATATGACCTATTAAAAGTAATACATTTATAATAATCTTATTATTTAAATTTAAATAGGAGCTTATTAAATGAATGGTTACAGAAAATCATTTGCTCTTTGGGTACAGAAATGGGGGCAAAAGAAAAATAGAAGTAATTTTAAATTTATGCCTTTGGCACTGTGTCACCAGTGCTCCTTTGGGAAATAAAGAAAATTTAAATAACATAAGATGAAAATGGAAGCTATATAGGTTTCTTAGACTTGAAATAAAATGTTGGTTATTGCTTTTGTGGCTATCACTGTATATGTTTTAAGGCATTGCAATCATTTTCATGGCAGCCAATCTTTCTTTAGAATCCAGTGATTCATTGGATCTTTTAAAAATCACAGTCTACATTCCCTACATGTAAAATGTTAGAAACAAATTAATTTTAAAATGCTATCACTTTTAATATGTCACCCTAGGAAATGTGCAGGCTATTGATTATGCCATCAGAATCATGCCTGCCTCATGTGACTGTACCCTTTGAAGTAGCTGTCTACGCTCGAGAAGACCCCCTCAGACACCTGTGTATCCCTAAAACATGGCTAAGCAGTGTGCTTAGGACACATCTATCGAAGGCAGGTTTTCCCCACTGAAATCACCTATTCAGGATCTCTCAGAGTCCCAGTGCATTGAAGTATAGCTTTGCAATGGTAAGTGACATTCTGCCACTTACTGTGTTTTTGCACAATGCAGCCCTTGATCTTGTTGTCACTTCACATGAAGAGACTCAGATGGAGAGTAAGTTGACTTTTGCTGTCTTCTCAGTAATGAACAAAGAAGTTCTCTCTGGGAGAGTCAGAACTTGAATTTTCTAACTTGATTGAGCAATATTTCACCTGGCTGCAAAGCTACCATATGCTATACACTTCCCAATTGCCTTTAGACTTGCTAAATGCATCTATAGACTAAGAACGAGCAGTAGGAAAAATGTGGTGGATGAAATAAAGTCTTTTTCACACTGCCCGTTTTATTATACTGTTATAAGAACCCAGGCTCAAAATAGATTGCGGTAGATTTATCTTTTAATGAAAATCGCCCGGAGGTTTGAAGTCAAATATTCTTATCTTTTTCTCCTGTCTCCACTGCAAATTTCATTTGCAGTGCTGACCTTGGAGTATGGTCCTAGAGGGAGCTGTGACGATGTTGGGGACTGACTTCATTTAGAAGGGACTTTCAAGGGAGACAATGAAACCAGCATGCCTCGTTTAAGGTTCCATTATGCCAGGTTCTCATGTCAGCTTTTCCTGAGCACAAAGGGCAAAAAAGTTCAGGGGCATTGTATGCAGTAAAAAGAATCAAGTTTGCAGGGCATTGTTACAAGCTCAAAAGGCTGTGTGTAACACTTACAGGGTTCAGTGGTTAACTGCAGGTTGGAGGTTGGGCATATCTATATGATTGAGACCTTTCAGAAATTCTCCAAGCTGGACACTACTCAGAGCTACTTTGGAGCCAGCTGCCAGGGCTCCTAACTGCACAGTGAAGGAATTCCTTTTCCTGCTCTCATTTTAGCTTCATGCCACCTAATATTGATTCTCTGAAACTTGTTCAGTAGGCCAGTGATTTTATCAGTTGTTTCTCATTTTAGTTTTTTGTCTTACATAAACCAGTGAGTGCAGAAGTAATGTTAATTTTAATGTTTCTTTTTGTTTTTATTTCCCTCTTGCATGAATTTCACAGTTCAGAATAAAGAAAAAGATAAGTGTTGGTGGAGGAGAAGTGAAGATGGAGGTAAAAGGAGAAAATAGACAAGAGAATGCCATTAAAGAAAGATTGTTGTCAGTATTTCCACAAATGTCCATAAAAAGATTGCATTGGGAAAACAGAATAATGAGAATTTAATGTCAAAACAATTGCAATCTTATGCCTAAATACACTCAGTGTAACAAAGAATTCTGTTCATCTTAATTAGGAATAGGTGAGAACATTTAAATATTTTTTCCACAAACTACATAGATTTGGCACTAATTGCCTTCTAAAACTCATAGGTAGTATAAAAACAGGACTGAATCACATATTAAGGAGAATATAAATAGCATCACACTGATTCCTTAACTCCCTGAACTGACGCATCTCAATCTAACTGGTAGTAAATAAATTGCCATATATTTATCCTAAAGGTAGGTATTACATTTTATGTATATTATTGTACAATCAACTAGTATAAATGTATTCCATTTGGAAATAGCAAAGCAAGTGTGAAGAACTAATTGGATAAATCCTTTTTTATCCACACCCTTGAATGAAAGTCTCAATAATATTGTATGCTCCTTAGCATTTAAAGGAATTTTTGTAAAATGGTGAAACAAAAATATCTGCTATTTAGATATGCCTATCTGAGACTTCCATATCATAGTAGAATATGCCCTATACTCCTACTTTTATCTCCCCCTAATTAATGATTCACAGAACCACTTAGCATCCAGCTAGGGATGGCTGAACAAGCTTGATTAAATTTGAACTCTTTTTCCTGTGATGTGAAAATTAGTCAGACCCTCCTTGAAGCTTACTGAAGCCTCCTTGAAGTTGA
>NW_006921678.1:11375-12665 GCF_000298275.1 Orycteropus afer afer
CAAAAGTCCACAGCTCAGCCCACCTTTCTCTTCACCTTCTCCATTTGTTCCCCAGCCACCGTGCACAGTCCTCTGTGCAGTCCCTGGCTAGCAGGGTGATTTTTAGGTTAATTCTTAAGTCCTACCACCACAGGAATCTGTGGGAGCACTGTCAGACAGTGTTTCTGGGCCATTCATATGGTTGCCTAGTATTGTAACAGAGAGTGTTTCTCTGTTATTCAAAAGGTTTTCCCTGGCCAATTCTTTGAGAAGTGGATGGCCTTTTCCATCTTCCTAGCCTGTCCCAGTCTGCAAGCTGTGCTGAAACCTGTGCACCATGTGCAACCCCAATGGCATTTGAAGCACCAGTGGCACAGCCTCAAGTCTCACAGCAACATGCCACCACAGTACAACAAACTAACAAGTTTGTCTCCCTTGCTACATGATAAAATTTCCATTACTTGCACATATATATTTAATTTTAACATCAATTTTTGACAGTTACTTTTCCTGAGCATGAGTTCAAAACAAAACTAATTCCCATAACCTCAACTTTCTCCCTGAATCAGAAAGTTGGGTTTTGTGACATTTTGTTTCTTAGCTATCCTCATTGTCAAAACATACACTTATGGAATGGTGCTGGAATCAAAGTAATTCCAATAAGTTCTGAATTAGTCAGACAACTTGAAGTTATTTTCCATACTGTTAATTATCCTGAAAACCAGATGCAGGATATTTTGTGTGGTTAGGCTAACCACAAGGATGGGGTAAAGAGGAGAATGGAAGCCAACATCCATGTGTCCAGGCCTTTTTCCTAGAGCCAGAACCTGGTGTGTGGCTATTCAGTAAAGCTTAGAGACCAAGGGAAGGAGCACATAAATAGCAGTTATGACTTAGAACAAGGAGACTGGTGCCCCAATTAACTTAGCCCTGGAGGTCTGCATATTCAAACAAGGCATTCACAGAGTTCCGGTGCCCAAGTATAGCTATACCATTAATAGGGTCAAAAGAGTTTTCTGCCTCAAAAAGAGTTTACTTACCCTTCAGATATAATGATACATGTTCTGTTCATTTGTAGGTTGTTTCTAAATTTTTTACTCATAATTTTAAATAAAAGATTTTATATTTAAACCCACCTTGAAACTTTTCAGTCATGTCAGTTATACCTTATCATTGTGACCAATGCTAGATTACTTGACAGAAAGACAATCAGCCTTAGGGTGACTTTCTCTTTTTTTTAAGACTTTGACAATATATTTTAAAAAATACATATATCGGAAATTTGTTTTATTTTTTTAATACTTATTTTTT
>NW_006921678.1:13159-15489 GCF_000298275.1 Orycteropus afer afer
CAGAACAGTTAGTGGTTTCAAGCCTTCAACATTTTCAAGTACCCAATGCCTTTACCACTACACCACCAGAGCTTCTTTTCCAATGTACTTACTCTTTAGTAAATGTCAAACAATATAGATAAGAGATAATCTCAAACTTTAAGCCCTTTCATCTTCAGTTACTTTTTTTTTTGGTAGAATGAAAAACATCCTTAGTGGTAAGATTTAGGTGAAATTAAACAACAACAACAAAAAATCTTCAAATTACTCTCCAAATGTTATTAAGTATCACTCAGTTTTCAGAAATGTTAAAATACTAAAATATATATTCCTCAGGACACATGAAACTGAAAGTATCACCTAACTAAAAGGACCTAGTCTGAGTCAGATACTGTGAGAAGTATGAATCATAAAAAGTTGACCAGATACAATACTGTCTATGTCTCTTGAGATTCTACAGTTTCACACATTACAGAGAAAATTAAACAATTATAATAAACTATGCACAGTGCTATAATAGGGATAATATGATCTAATTGAGCTAAACCCAAATGATGAATTGATGCTAGCCAACAAACATGCAGTGGAGATGGCATGTTTCTAAAGGGGCAAGGAGACTTCATCTTCTGACCTTCTCTACCCCACAAAAGGAAGACAGAATCACCATCAGTAGCCCAAAGCCTATTCCTGTGAAGCCAAACATGTTGCCTCCCTCCAACCCTTTCACCAACTGTTTCTCCCACAGCACCCACCTCCTCTCTTCTGGATTTGATAATTCCTTGCAACGGCCACACAGAACTCACAGATTATGGGGTTTATTAGGGAACCACCAGACTACATTTCAAGTTCAGAAATGCACTCAGTCTCCTGGAGCTGGCTGTCTCACTCAGCAACCAGCAGTCTCAGTAGCACATTGCTCTCTCAGCAGTGTGTGTCTCTTGTGTTTCTCTCAGCAGCATGTGTCTCTCATGCTCTCAGGAGCATGTTTCACTCAGCAGCATATCTCTCTCCGCCAGCAATCAGAGAGACTTTTTCTGCCTCTAGGAGGGCTCCTTTAGAGCCTGGCAGAGTGGCCAAACTAACCAATCCCAACATCAGAATTCCATACACCTGAGAGAGACAGAGAGAGAGAGAGAGAGAGAGAGAGAGAGAGAACTTCCCAGAAGATTGCTTCATGCTACTCTCAACAGAAATTCTCAACAGAAATACTCCAGGTGGATAAATTGATATGAGCTACTCAGTTGCTCATAATTAGCACAACTTTTTGACTTGAAACATACAGGTAAGCACATAGACCTTGACACATGCAGAGAACCTTCAACTTTGCATCTGGAAAGATGGAGGAAGGCTATTTGAGAATTATTCTTTCATCTGAATACTTCAACAGAAAGTGCTTTATAATTTGCCTTCATGCAATAAAATTGCATGAAGTGATTGTAATAGTGAAAATGAATCAAATAGAATTAAATGCATCATCAATAAAACCCACATAATCATGCTGAGAGAAAACTAATAGAGAATGATTCAATTTTCATTCAACTTATATTAAAACCATGCATAATAAACTATATGCTATTTAAATATATAAATATGGGGTAAAATTATCATGGGAGATCGGGGCTTCTATAATCGGTTTTCTTCTGATAATCCAGTTCCTTTACACCTCTCGAAGATATGAAATGTTCAGTACATGTCACAAAGTTGTTTTTTAAGTTCTGGATTTTAATTGTTCTGCATGCTACTTGGTTCTGTATGCTAAGTGGTACACACATTCTCAGTACATCATACATTACAATATTATTTTCTAACAATTATCTCAGTTTTGCATATCTGATTTTCATACTTTATGAGTTAAACATAATTCTCTCCAGTTAACAGATACCTGAAATTCAAAGACTTCACAGAAAAGAGTTCCAGTAAGATGGTGGAATAGGCAGAAAGACTGCACAGAACCTCTTCAACAAAGAAAAAGGGAACCAATTAACACAGATGCAGAAGAGAATTCTGGACCCCTGAGCTTTGAAGGAAAGGACACAGAAGTGGACTAAACTCCAATTAGCAGAATAATTTGCATGAAAATACCAAAAAAGGAGACCTAAGGATCTGTGGTCTGGCATTGATCCTGACAGCACAGACAGCTTGGTTATTGCTGAGTGGTGTAGGACTTAAGAATAAACCTAAAAATCAGCCTTACTAGCCAAGGACTGCATGGAGGAATGCTCTAGTGGCTGAGCAATAAGGCGAAGCAGCAACAAAGAGGAAATTGGGCTGATCTGTGGACTTTTGCCTGTCTGGAGGACACAGTCATTTTGAATGTCTACAATTGGCTTGATCATTTTGGATATTTAAAG
>NW_006921678.1:15759-17794 GCF_000298275.1 Orycteropus afer afer
TATTATAATTCTTTATTTTTCCTTTCCCAGGTTCTAGTTTTCAGCTTTTTTTTCTTTTCCCTGTTCCTGAATCCAATTTTTTTTCATTCTTGTGGTTAATTCAATTTCTTATTTTTATTTTTTCATTTTTCCCATTTTTTCTTCATTATTCTCCTCTGTACTCCTGTTCTCTTATTGGCCTCTCCCCAGATGTTGTGGTGTTTTTTGTTTTATTTTTATTTTCCATTTTCTCTCTTTTTTGGTTACTGTTCCTGTGTAATTACACAGTGTGTTTTTTTGTCCATTTGCTTTTACTTTTTTAATGGTTATTTAATTGTTATTTTTGTCTAACTGAGTGGGAGACAGCAACACATCCCATACAACACAACTACACTGACACCCCCTGCAGTTTACTTACTGAGTGAGAGTCACCACCTCCTTCTCCATCAATGGGCCTACAATAAACAACCACCAAGAAGAGCCAGATTCACCATTAGTTGCTCTTCACAAACAGTTAAAAGAAATCTAAATACAACAACATCACAATGTCTCAGAAAGCACAGACCATCACCATCCACACAAAGAAGCAAGATTAAGTGGTAGAAAAAAGGGAGCAGGATTCAGACCCAGAACACATCCCCAAGGAAGAAGAAGCATTGGAACTCCCTGATAAGGAATTCAAAAGAGTTATATTATTTAGGTATCATCAAAGGATTGAGAGACAGATCAAGGAAAACACAGACAAATCCTGGAAGAATTTTAGAAGAAAATACAAGAACAAAATTACAAAATAAATGAAAAATTAGAAATGATTCAAAATCTACAGATAGAAATCCAGAAGTTTAAAACTAAATTGTCAGAAATAGATAACACATTGAAAGGGCAAAGGAGAAGAAATGATGTAATGGAAGACAAAATTAATGAGATTGAGAACAAATACCTGAATACTTCTTTGGAAAGAGATCAATCAGAAAAAAGATAAAAACAAAATGAAGAAAGCCTAAGGCTCATGTGGAATACCATCAAAAGGAATAACCTACATGTCACTGGAATTCCAGAACAAGAAGAGAAAGATAAAACCACTGAGAAAATTGTCCAAGATTTGTTGGAAGATAAATTCCCTGATATGATGAAAGATAAGAAAATATCCATTCAGGAAGTCCAATGAACCCCAAACAGGAAAGACCCCAAAAGAAAAATCACCAAGAGATATCATCATCAAACTCATCAACCGAAAGACAAAGACAGAATCCTGAAAGCAGCATGGGAAAAACAAAAAGTTTCTTACAAAGGACAACCAGTAAAAAATATGCTCTGATATCTCAGCAGAAACCATGCAAGTGAAAAGGCAATGAGATGGTATTTATAAACCCTGAAAGAGAATAATTTTCAATCAAGAAATATATATCGGGCAATATTTTAACTCAAATATGTGGTGAAATTAAGAGATTTCCAGATAAACAGAAACTAAGGGAATTTGTTAAAACCAGACCAACCTTACAAGAGATACTAAAAGGTGTCTTTGAACAGAGAACCATCATCTCAGATCACAATGCTATCAAATTAGACATCAACAGTAGGAAGATCAACAGAAAAAGAGTAAACATATAGAAACTGAACAACACCCTCCTTAGGAAAGACTGGGTAAAAGAAGAAATAAAAAGTGAAATTGAAAATTTCCTTAAACCAAATGACAATGAAAACACAATATACCAAAATCTTTGGGACATAGCAAATGCAGTGATCAGAGGCCAATTTATAGCATTAAATGCACGCATCAAAAAAGAAGAAAAAGGCAGAATCAACACTTTAAATGAAAATCTACAACAATTAGTAAAAGTACAATTAGAAAAGCCTAGAGTCACCAGAAAAAAGGAAATAATCAAGATTCAAGCAGAAATCAGTGAAACAGAAAATAAAGACAATAGAAAAAAAATCAACAAGACCAGAATTTAGTTTTTTGAAAAGATTAATAAAATTGACAAACCATTGGCAAATTTAACAAAGGAAAAGAGGAAGAGAATACAAATAACATGAATAACAAATGAGACAGGTA
>NW_006921678.1:19029-24605 GCF_000298275.1 Orycteropus afer afer
AAACCATAAGAGATCTACATAAATGGAAGAACATCCTGTGCTCGTGGATAGGAAGATTGAAGATTGTGAAAATGTCAATTCTACCCAATGCAATCTATACATTCAATGCAATCCCAATGTAGATCCCACCAACATTTTTTTTAAGGATATAGAATAAACAATAACTAACTTTATATGGAAAGGAAAGAGACCCCAGATAAGCAAAGTACTATTGAAGAAGAACAAAGTAAGAGGTCTCACACTGCCAGATCTTAAAACCTACTACATAGCCACAGTAGTAAAAACTGCCCGGTATTGGTACAATGACAGACACATACACCAAAGGAATAGAATTGACGACCCAGAAATAGATCCATCAACCTATGGTCAGCTGATCTTTGACAAATGGCCAAAATCCATTAAATGGGGAAGAGAATATTTGTTTAATAAATGGTGCTGGCAGAACTGGAGATCCATTTGGAGAAAAATGAAACAAGATCTGTACCTCACACAATACACAAAAACGAACTCCAGATGGATTAAAGACTTAAATGTGAAGCCTAAAACTATAGAGTTCCTCAAGGAAAAACTAGGGGCAAATTTAAGGACCCTAATATATGGCGTAAATAGTCTGTCAAGTATAACCCAAATACACAAACAGCAGAAAAGAAACTGGATGAATGGGACCTTCTAAAAATTAAATTTTTATGTGCTTCCAAAGACTTCTCCAAAAGAGTCAAAAGAGAAAATAAATATAGGGAAAAAAAAATTTGGTTATGATGTATCTGACAAGAGACTTATCTCAGAATTTATAGACAACTCCAACACCTCAACAACAGAAACACAAATAATCCATTTAAAAAATGGGCAGAAGACATGAATAGACACTTCACCAAGGAGGATATTCAGGTGGCCAACAAACATATGTGGAAATGCTCAGGATCATTAGCCAATAGAGAGATGCAAATCAAAACAACAATGAGATACCATCTTGCCCCAGCACTAGCAACAAAGTTCAACAAGACCAGAAATAACAATGCTAGTGAGGATGTGGAGAGATTTGGACTCTCATACACTGCTGGTGGGATTGTCAAATGGTACAACCACTGTTGAAAGGAGTATGGCAATCCCTTAAAAAGTTGGGAATAGAAATCCATTTGACCCAGCTATTCCATTACTAGGTGCATATCCTAAAGAAGCGAGAGCCAGGACAAGAACAGACATATGCACACCCTTGTCCGTCATAGTACTATTCACAATAGCAAAATGTTGGTAACAACCTAGATGTCCTTCAACTGAAGAATGGCTAACCAAACTGTGGTACATACACACAAGGGAATACTACACCACCCTAAAGAATAATCTACAATCTGCAAAGCACCATTTAACTTGCATGAACTTGGAGGACATTATGCTGAGTGAAATAAGTCAATCACAGAAGGGCAAATATTGTGTTAGTCTGTTATTGTAAGTCAAGGAACAGTTTATATATGGAAAGAAATGTTCTTTGTTGGTTACCAGGAGTGGGAGGGTAAGGTAAGGAACATTGTTAGATAGGTAAAGATAAGTATTGATTTGGGTGAAGAGAAGGGCAATGTACCGAATGTGAGTGATCAACATGGTGGCACTGAGGAAGAGGAAGACATAGAGAGGTATGTGGGAGGTGAAGACAACAAAGAAGAACCCTTTTGCACATATAGTACTGCATTTTCAGTGATGGAGAACACAGGTATATGGGTGGATAGATGGGTGGACAGGCTGAACTATTAAGAATATCTATGTAACAGGCAGTGTACCCAAGACCATGTATAAGGTTGGCAGACAATGGTTCTACAAGTGTATTTGTCTGTTCTGTAAGAATTCCCAGAGATATAGTAGAGCTGACATGGGACAATGTTGTAGTCACTTCTTGGTCACAGCCAGCTGCCCAGAGGGAGCGAGTAGTTGAACTTGTGGGCTCAGGACCATAGTCGCAGGGGATATCAAGTTCAATTGGCATAACATACTACACAAAACTTTGTTCCACCTCCTACTTTGTGGAGTAGTGACTGGGATGTTAAAAGCTTTCAAGCAGCCATCTAAATGCAATGATGGGTCTCTCCTCATGCAGAGCAAAAGAGAATGAAGAAAATCAAAGATTCATGGAAAGAATTAGTTCTAGCAACTGGTACACCATGCGATCCTCAGCCTATATGACTATGAGGCCAGAAGAACTAGATGGTGCCTAGCTACCACTGTCAACCACTCAGAGGAGGATCTATGTAGGAGATCCTGGATAGAGAAGGAGAACAATGTGGAACAAAACTCAAAATCATTTGGGGAAAAAAAAAAGGGAGGGCTAAGTTTTCTGGTCTGATAGAGCCTGGTGGAACCACTGAGACTATGGCCTCTAGCTGCCCTTCAGGTCTGCAATTGAATCCACATCTGTGGCTTCCAGCCAAACAAAAGACAGGCATATAAGTTGAACATGTACATGAGGTAGATACACTCCTTGAAGAGAACAATCATGTGAGAAAGAAGGGCTGTTTATGCACAGGGTGACAGTTCAGGGGGCAGGAGTGCATGGAGGGATGGACACAGGGAAGAAGTAACGGGAAGAAGTGGGAGGGGAACTGCTGCATTGGAGTAAATTGTAGTCAATGTCATGAGACAAAGTGTATGTGAACTACTGTATGGAAAGTGAATTTGCTCTGTAAACTTTCACCTAAATCACAATTAAAAAAAAAAAAAAAAGATTTCACAGGAAAAGACAGAGAGAGATAGGACTAGACCAGGTCTTTTAGTCTATACATCTGAGCTCTTCTCTGCATAGACATCACCTAATTATTGAATATAAGTGTGACTCTACAATATATCACAAAGGAAACTCTTGAGCTGTGCTATACAATTCATCCACCACTTGTCTGTCAGTTGTCACTCTGTGGTGGCTTGCATGTTGCTGTGAGGCTGGAGGCTATGCCACCAGTATTTCAAATATCAGCAGAGTCATTCATGGTGGACACGTTTCAGTGGAGCTTCCAGCCTTAGACAGACAGACTCAGAAGAAGGAATAAGACATCCACATCTCAAAGAATTGGCCAATGAAAACTGTATGAATAGCAGTGAAACACTGTCTATTACTGGAAAACAATATGAATAGCCTTGAAACATTATCTGATATAGTGCCAGAAGATGAAATCTTCAGGTTGGAAGGCACTCAGAATACAATTGGGAAAGATGCCTCCTCAGAGTAGAGCCAACCTTAATGATGTGGATGGAGTAAAGATTTCAGGACCTGATTTGCTGATGTGGCATGACCTAAAATGAGGAGAAACACTTGCAACATCCATGCATAATTGGAACATGCAATGTACAAAGTATTCATCTTAGAAAGTTGGAAATTGTCAAAAATAAAGTGGATCACATAATGATTGATATCCCAGGCATTAATGAGCTGAAATGGGTAGTTTTGGCCATTTTGAATTGGACACCCATATGATCTACTGTTCTGGGAATGATAAATTGAAGGGAAATGGTGTAGCATTCATTGTCACAAGTAATGTTTCAAGATCTATCCTGAAGTGCAATGTTGTCAGTGATAGGATAATATCCATGCACTTACAAGGAAGACCAGTTAATACTACTATTATTCAAATTTAGGAACCAACCATCCAAGCCAAAGAGGAGTAAACTGAAGATTTTTTACCAACTTCTACAGTCCAAAATTGACCAAACATGCAATCAAGACATGTTGATTATGACTGATGATTGGAATGTAAAGCTTGGAAACAAAGAAGAATCACCAGTATTTGGAAAATATGGTCTTGGTGATAGCAACAATGCTGGGGATCACATGATATAATTTTTCAAAGCCCATGACTTATTCATTGCAAATACCTTTTTTTCAACAACAACAAAAAAAATGGCAGCTATACACTTGGACTTTGCCAGATGGAGTACACTGGAATCAGATCAACTTCATCTGTGAGAAGAGGTGTTGGAGAAGCTCAATATCTTCAGCCCAAACAAGTACAGAAGCTGACTGTGGAACAGACCATCAGCTGCTTATATGAAAGTTCAAGCTGAAGCTGAAGACAATTAAAACAAGAGAGCTAAAACATAATGTTGATTATATCCCACCTGAAATTAGAGACCATCCAAAGAAAAGATTCCATGCACTGAGCACCAATGACCGAAAACCAGGTGAATCATGGAATAATATCAAGAACATCATCCATAAAGAAAGCAAAAGGCCATTAGAAAGATAGAAAAGAAAGAAAATACAAAAATGTCTGTTAGAAGAGAATCTAAAACTTGCCCTTGAACAGGGAGTAGCTAAAGCAAATGGAAGAAATGACAAGATAAAAGAGCTGAACACAGATTTAAAGAGCAGTTTGAAAAGACAAGGTCAATTATTATAATGAAATGTGCAAACACATGGACTTAGAAAACCAAAAAGAAAGAACACACTCTGCATTTCTCATGGTGAAAGAATTGAATAAAAAAATTAAGCCTTGAGTTGCAATATTGAAAGATTCTATGGACAATATATTGAATGATGTAGGAAACATCAAAAGTAGATGGAAGGAATACAGAGTCAATGTACCAAAAAGAATTGATCAATGTTCATCCATTTTAGGATGTGGCATTTGATCAAGAATCAATGGTATTGAAGGAAGAAGTCAAAACAACACTGTAGGAATTAGGAAAAAACACAGCTCCAGTAATTGACAGAATCCCCACTGAGATGTTTCAACAAAGAATGTTGCACAGTAGGCACTCACTTGGCTATGCTAAGAGATTTGGAAGACAGCTACCTGGCCACATGACTGGAAGAGATCCATACTTGTATCCATCCAAAGAAAGTTGATCCCACAGAATGTGGAAATTATTGAATAATATCATTAATATCACATGCAAGTAAACTCTTGCTGTGGAAAATTGAAAAATGTTTGCAGCAGTATAGAGAACTTCCAGAAATGAGAGCTGGATTCAGAATAGGACATAGAACAAGGGATATCATTGCTGATTTCAGATGGATTTTGGCTCAAAGCAAAGAATACCAGAAAGATGTTTACTTGTGTTTTATTGACTATGCAAAAGGATTTGATTGTGTGGATCATAACAAATTATGGATAACATTAAGAAGAATGGGAATTTCAGAACACTTAACTGTGCTCAGGAGGAATATTTATATAGACCAGCAGGCAGTCATTGGTACAAAACATGATGATTTAAAATCAGAAATGGAGTGTGTCAAGGTTGTGTCCTTTCACCATACTTGTCCAATCTGTAGAATGAGCAAATAATCTGAGAAGCTGGACTATATGAAGAAGTGTGGCATCAGGGTTGGAGGAGGACTCATTAACAACCTGAGATATGCAGATGACACAATTTGCTTGCTGAAAGTGAGGATGATTTGAAGCATTTACTGATGAATATTAAAGACTTCAGTGTGCAGTATGGATTACATCTAAACAAAAACAAAACAAAAATCCTCACAACTAGACCAATAAGCAGCATCACTGTGGTAGTAAAGCTTGTGTGTCAACTTGGCTGGGCCTGGTTGAGTGGTTGGGCAGCTGGATGTAGTTATTCCCCATGATGAGACTGGTAAT
>NW_006921678.1:25060-26597 GCF_000298275.1 Orycteropus afer afer
TAAAGCCATCTTATTTGTGGTTTCTGTTAGAGCAGCATCAGGTAACCAAAACAATCATGATAAATGGAGAAAATGTTGAAGTTGTCAAAAATTTCTTGTTTACTGCTTTTACGTGGTTATTACTTGGTTCCACAATCAACACCGATGGAAGTAGCAGTCAAGACATTAGAAAGCATATTGCACTGGGCAAACATGCTGCAAAAGACCTCTTTAAAGGGCCAAGGGGCAAAGATGTCTTTTTGAAGACTAAGGTGCACCAAACCCAAGCCCTGGTATTTCCAATCACCTCATATACATGTGAGAGCTGGACAGTGAATAAGGGACTCTGAAGAAGAGTTGATGCTTTTGAATTGTAGTGTTGGTGAAGAATACTGAAAATACCATGGACTGCCAGAAAAACTAATAAATCGGAACTGAACGAAGTTCATCAGGAATGCTCCTTGGAAGTGAGAATAGCCAGACTTCATCTCACCTACTTTGATCATGTTGTCAGAAGGGACCCTTCCCTGGAGAAGCTTATCATGCTTTCATGCTTGGTAAAGTAGAGGGTCAACAAAAAAGAGGAAGACCCTCAACAAGATGGAGTGATATAGTGGCTTCAATGATGAACTCAGGATTATAAGGCTGTTGCAGGACCAGACAGGTTTTCGTTCTGTTGTACATAGGGTTGCTATGAGTTGGAGCCCTCTTGACAGCATCTAACAACAACATACAATTCATGAGCTTCATGTTGAGCACTGTTGACCTATTAAGCACTGTTTAGCTATTTAGCATTTTCGAGCTAATGAACACTTGAAAGGTTGTTCAGGAAAATCCAGGCTTCGATACTCTGGGGACATCAATCTAAACTTTTAGACTCTCACTCTCTCCCTTTTCCTTTTTCCCCAAACAATGATCTATGGGTTGTCTATGAATGGTCTGAGGTCCATCAATTTTCATATAACAAATTCCTGTGACTCAGAATTTTGGAGACAGACTATTATGATAATTAAATTTTAGCCCTGGCTCTGAGGTTTCTCTGTCTTCTCTGTATTAAAAGAAATAATATCTATTTGAGAACTCTGAGTTCCTCTGTCTCTCATGTTTTCCAATTGCCTGTTAATTGGCATTAAATATTTCATTATATTTTTATTGGGCATCATTTATTATTCTCAAAAGTAGCCACTCAATCCTATTATCCTTGCAATTATGATTTCTTCTATATCTGTTTTGTAGGACCAGTATACTTTCTGAATTCACTGGGTGAAATTTTTAACAATTGAATATGAATATCATCTTTTTTTATATAAATTTTATTGTGATTTGGGTGAAAGTTTACAGCAAATTCATTTTCCATACACTGGTTCACATAAACTTTGTCTCATGACATGACCATAATCTCCCACAGAGCAACAGCTCTCCTCCAACTTCCTCCCCATAGCCACCTCTTCCCTGTGCCTTCCCTGCATGCCATCCTGACCCCCAAGCTGTCTCCCTGTGCATACATAGATAACCCTTCTAGTCTCCTATGATTGATCTCTCCAAGGAGTGTATCTAC
>NW_006921678.1:26697-27882 GCF_000298275.1 Orycteropus afer afer
CATTATTCTCCCACTCTACCCGGATCCCCCTCCGAGTGGTTGACAATGGTAGCCAGGCACCATCTGGTTCTTTTGGTCTCATAGTCATAAAGGCTGAGGATTGCATGGTTGTACCAGTCCCTTGGACTAATTTATTCTGTACATCTTTGTTTTTTTCCATTCTCTTTTGCTCTGGACGAGGAGAGACCCATCATTGTATCTAGGTGGCTGCTTGCAAGTTTTTAAGATCCCAGTTGCTACTTGCCAAAGTAGGATGTGCAACAATGTTTTTTATTAGTATGTTATGCCAGTTTAACTTGATGTCCCCTGCAACCATGGTCCTGAGCCCACAGATCCAACTTCTCACTCCCTCTGGGTAGCTGGCTGTAGCCAAGAAGTGACTATAATCTTGTCCCTTGTCAGTTCTACTATATACCTGGAAATTCTTACAGAACATACCAATACACTTGTACAAACATTGTCTGCCAACCTGTATATAGTCTTGGGCACAATCCCCCCTGCACAGACATACCTAATAGTTCAGCCTGTCCACCCATATATCCATCCATATATCAATGTTTGCCTTCATTGACAACACAGTATTGTTTGTGCAAAGGTTCATCTTTGTTTTCTGTACCTCTCATTCACTTCTATGTCTTCTTCCTCAGTGGCATCATGTTGATCACTCACATTTGGTACACTGACCTTCTGTTCACCCAAATCAATACTTGTCTCTACTTATCTAGCAGTATTTTCTCCCCTCCTCTTCCACCTCTGGAAACCAACAAGGAAAATTTTGTTCCTTATATAAACCTTTCCTTGATTTTTTACAATAATGGACTAATACAATATTTGTTCTTTTGTGATTGACTTATTTCACTCAGTATAATGTCCTCCAAGTTCATCCATGTTATATGGTGTTTTGCAGATTCTATGCTATTCTTTAGGGTTGCATAGTAATCCACTGTGTGTATATACCATAGTTTGGTTATCCATTGTTCTGTTGATGGGCACCTAAGTTGTTTTCATCTTTTTGCTATTATAGATAGTGCTGCAATGACCATTGGAGTGCATGTATCTGTTCTTGTCCTGGTTCTCACTTCTTTAGGATATATATCAGGTAATGGAATTGCTGGGTTGAATGGTATTTCTAATTCCAACTTTTTAAGGAATTGCCATACTTCTTTCCTTGGTGATTGTATCATT
>NW_006921678.1:44274-46270 GCF_000298275.1 Orycteropus afer afer
TTTGACTTCTTTCTTACCAATTTGGATGCCTTTGATTTCCCTCTCTTGCTTTATTGACATGATTAGGACTTGCAATATAATGTTGAACAGAAATGGTGATAGAGGGCATCCTTGTCTGGTTTCTGTTCACAAGGGGAATGGTTTCAGTCTCTCTCCATTAAGAGTAATGTTGTCAGTTCATTTTGCATAGATGCACTTTATTATGTGGAGGAATGTCCCTTTTATTCCTATTTTGCTGAGAGTTATTTATTTATTATTTTTAATCAGGAATGGGGCTTGGATGTTATCAAATGCCTTTTTTTGCATTGATTGATAGGACCATGTGGTTCTTTTCCTTTGTTTTATTTATGTGTTAGATAATGTTGATTGTTTTTCAAATGTTGAACCATCCTTGCATAGCTATTATGAACCCCAATTGGTCATGATGTATTATTTTTAGGATATATTGTTGGAGTTTATTAGCTGGGATTTTGTTGAAGATTTCTGCATCTATATTCATGAGTACTTGGACAATTTCTCTCAGAAAGATCAGCACAAGCCCAGTTCCCATGAGACAGAGGTTAAAGATTCCCCAAATGTCCAAACTACCATGCTTCTTCATCATTTCAGACATTAACTCCTCCTCCTTCCAGTAATTTTTCCCATCTTGGGGTTCTGTATTTTGCTATAATGCTTCACAAAACTCACAGATATCCAAGGGATTTTCTCACATAGTAGTAGTGGCAGCTGGTAGGCTGGCGAGTCCCAGGTCTGTGAGTGGGTCTGGAGCATCCTCCCAATTCTCGGGGTTGGATGAACCTCGATCAGCAGATCAGATGATGGCTGCCGTCCCAAATCCAGGGGTGAGATGAGGATGAGCCAAAACGCAGAACCAGAGCAAGAACAGGGCAAGTCTTCCCAGGAGATTCGTAGGTATACCCACAAGAAGCTAAGGGTGGTGATTTGAATTATACCCCTCAGCAAGGAAGTACTCAAGATACATTCCACCTGTGTTGCTCCAACAGCAATAACCCAAGTAAATGGCTTTAACAATCAGCAGCTCAAGGCAAATCCCACCACAGAGCCGATTGCCAGTTATTATAGGGAACGACTACTACCAGCTGCCCAGTCAAGTTGACACCCCATCTTAACTACCACACCACCCCAAACAGGCATGGATAATAGGATTTACAGTACATCACAGATTGGAGGACAATGAGTAGAAGGACCACATCAAGCAATTCACTGTAATGAGGCATATTGGTCTGTAGTTTTCCTTTTTAGTGATATATTTTCATGGTTTTGGTATCAAGGTTATGTTTGCTTCATACAATGAATTTGGGAGGATCGAAGACATTTCTATGTTCTGGAATAGGTGGAATAGGATTGGTGTCAGTTCTTCTCTGAACGTTTGATAGAGTTTTCTGATGAAACTGACTTTTTTTTGTTGGCAGTTTTTTATGTCCTGTTCAATTTCTTCTTTTGTTATGGGTCTGTTCAACTTTTCCACCTCAGTCTCTGTTAGTTTTGTTGTGTTTTTTCATGGTGTTCCTGACTTTTTGTCCCATGTAATTTTCTGTGCTGAGATCATTTTGTTTATGAATTGTGTTATCATTTCCTTCATTGCTGTTGTTTTAGTATTAGCTAAATATTTGTGTTTGTCCTCTTTTTTATTGTGATGTGAATGTAAGCCAGCCCCAGGATCAGCATTGGGTAGGTGTTTGTTTGGTGTGTGTAGCCGGAGCCACCCCTCTGGCTGCTGGCCACAGTAAGCCAGCCCTGGATCATTGCAGGGCAAGTATTTGCCCCTGCGTCAGGCTGGGTAAGTGAGCAGGGCAGAAGAGACCATGGAATGAGCAGAGCAGTGTAGAACAGCTAGGGTGGACAAACTTGTCTGTCAGTTTGTCCTACTGTGGTAACTTGAATTTTGCTGTGAGCCTGGAGGCTATGCCACTGGTGTTTCAGGTGTGAGCAGGGTTATGCATGGTGGACAGGTTTCAGGGAAGCCTCTAGACTA
>NW_006921678.1:48194-49619 GCF_000298275.1 Orycteropus afer afer
CAAGTAAAATCTTACTGAAGATAATTCAAAACAGTTGCAGCATATATAGACAGAGAACTTTCAGAAATGCAAGCTGGATTCAGAAGGGGATGTGGTGTGAGGGATATGATAGCTAAAATCAGGTGGATTTTAGCTTAAAGCAAAGAATTCCAGAAGGATGTTTACTTGTGTTTAATTGACTGTGCAAAGGCATTTGATCATGTGGGTCAAGGCAAATTGTGGATAATATTGAGAATATTGGGAATTCCAGAACACTTAATTTACTCATTACAAACCTGTACCTGGACTGGAAGGCTGTCATTTGAACAGAACAAGGGAAAACTGCATGATTTAAAATTGGGAAGGGAGTGCATCAGAGTTGAATCCTTTCACCATACTCATTCAATCTGTATGCTGAGCAAATAATTTGAGAATCTGGATTATATGAAGAAGAACATGGCATCAGGATTGGAGGAAGGCTCATTAACAACCTGAAATACAGAGATGACACAATTTGGCTTGCTGAAAGTGAGGATGACTTGGAGCACTTACTGATGAAAATTAAAGACTTCAGTCTGCAGTATGGGTTACACTTCAACATAAAGAAAACAAATATCCTCACAAATGGACCAATAAACAGCATCACAATAGATGGAGAAAATTTTGAAGTTGTCAAAGACTTCATATTGCTTGGTTCTATAATCAACACCAATGGAAACAGCAGTCAAGACATCAAAAGACATATTGCATTGGGCCAATCTGTTGGAAAGGACCTCTTTTAAGTATTGAAGACCAAAGATGTCTCCTTGAAGACTAAGATGTGCCTGACACAAGCCATGATATTTTCAATCACCTTATATGCATGTGAGAGGTGAACAATGGATAAGGAACACTGAAGAAGAATTGATGCTTTTGAGTTGTGGTGCTGGTGAAAAATGCTGAAAGTACTGTGGACTGCTAAAAGAACTAACAAGTCTGTCCTGGAAAAAGTGCAGCCAGAAAACACCTTGGAAGTGAAAATGGTCAGATTTTGTTTTACTTACTTTGGTCATGTTGTCAGAAGGGACAATTCTCTGGAGAAGGATGCCATGTTTGGTAAAGTGGAGGGTCAGTAAAAGAGGGAAAGACCCTCAAGAAGATGGATTGACATGGTGGCTGCAGCAATGGGTTCAGTAGGGGTTGTGAAGTTGGCACAGGACCAGGCAGTGTTTCATTTTGCTGTACATAGGGTTGCTACGAGTCAGAGACAACTCAAAGACACATAACAACAGCAACAAATATTTGTGCTTGTCCTCTTTTTTATTGTGATGTGAAGGTTTATAATTTTTCTCTGAGGTTACTCTATGATTTTTAATTTCATCCTTGAGTTTAGAACAATACATTCTATTTTGTAACTCTCTTGACTTCCTTACCATTTAGAAGTTGTATAACTACACTACTTTTTCT
>NW_006921678.1:50306-52205 GCF_000298275.1 Orycteropus afer afer
TTTTTTTTTTTTTTCTGATTCATCCCTTTCCAAATAAATAGTTAGGTATTTGTCTTCAATCTCATTATTTATGTCTTCCATTGATTGAATTCTACTCCTTTTCCCTTTCAATATGTTATCTATTTCTGAAAATATAGTATTAATCTTCTGGATTTCTATCTGTAGATTTTGTGTCATTTCTAATTTTTCATTTATTTTATCATTTTGTTCATGTATTTTCTTCCAAAATTGTTCCTTAAGTTTCTCAGTGTTTTCTTTGATCTGTCTTTCAATATATTGAAGGTACCTAAGTATTATTCTTTTGAATTCCTTATCAGGGATTTCCAATGGTGTTTCTTCCTCAGGGACCTGTTCTCAGTCTGTATCCTGCTCCCTTGTTTCTACTGACTCATCTTTGTTCTTTGTGTGTACTATGATGGCCTGTTTTCTGTGAGACATTGTGACTTTGTTGTATTTATACTTAATTGGTGATTGTTTATTGGAGTGATTCACCCAAGTTTTTTTTTTTTTAATGTATCTGAGTAAGCAGGGTACTATGCTCCTCTATTCTCTAGTTAGCAGCACTTATGCAGTGACCACCTGTCTCTTGTTTGGTGTGGTAGAGAACGAGAGTGGCTGCATAGTTCCCTATTAATGGTTTGTAAAGAGAAGTTAAGGGTGAGTCAAACTCTTTGGTGGCTGTATATTGCTGGCCTGTTGGTGCAGAAGGAAGTGGTGGTTCTCATTCAGTAAGTGGAGTTACAGGAAGTATGGGTGTGGCTTGGTTATATGGGCATGATGGCTGTCTCCCATTCAGAAAAAAACAACAATAGAAAAAAACATCAAAAATGTAAAAGTAAGATATCAAAAACACACACACCACATAAACACACAGGAACAATTATCATAAATCAGAAAAAAAAAAGACAGGAAAGACAATAAATGAGAGAAAATACTTAAAGAAATATTTTAAAAAGGTAAAGAAATACAAACAGAGAAAGGGGACCAAAAAAAAAAAAAATTCACCATATCTAGGGAGGGTGGAATAAGAGAAGCAAGGTAGAGTAGTAGAATAATGAAGAAAAAAATGGACAAATGCAAAAAGAAAAACAAGGAATAGGGAGAACCACCAGAAACAAAAAAGAGGGAATGAGGAATAGGAAGAGAGAAAAAGCCAAAAATCCTGGGAAGGGAAGAAGAAAGAATAACAATAAAAATGATAAATAAAGAACAAAATAGTAATAATAAATTTACAGCAGACAAAAACAAGCTAAAAGGAGAAAAAAATATGAAACAAATTTGGGGCAGGGCAAAGTAGGGCACCCAGGCTCCATTGGAGCACACAGACTGGGATGGAATTCCCACTGGCCCAGAAAGTAGATAGGAAGTGAAGGACTTCCATACCTCCATTCACCAAGAGGGTGGAGGTATAAGAGTAACAAGGAGAATGGTGTACCTTTCCAGTCCTCAGTCTATAGAATGTTTTTGTCATCCCAGTAAGTGGAGCTTATTTTTAGGTCCCTGGAATCTGAGAGAAGGTGGTGACTTTAAATATCCAAAATGGTCAAACTGCTTTTAAACATTCCAAATGACTGTGCCTTCTGGACAGCCAAGAGTCCACAGCTCAGCCCATCTCCCTCTTCACTGCTCCTCCTTATTCACCAGCCACCAGTGCAGTCCTCTCTGTGGGACCTGGACAGTAGGGCTGATTTTTAGGTTAATTTTTAGGTCCTAACACCACTTGGCAATATCCAAGCTGTCCAAGCTGTCAGAATTGCTGACAGTCTGCAGCTGCACATGTCTCCTTTTTGGGTGTTTTCATGCAGGTTTTTCTACTGTTGGAGTATAGTCCACTTCTGTGTCCTTCCTTTCAAAGCTCAGGGATCCAGGATTATGTTTTTTATCTGTGTTAATCAGTTC
>NW_006921678.1:53295-63836 GCF_000298275.1 Orycteropus afer afer
TAGATTGCCCAACCTTCCTTCTGAGGAGTGGCTGGTGGGTTTGAACTGCCAGCCTTCTGGTTAGCAGTCAGATGCCTTAGGCACTATGCCACCTAACAACAACTTAATGATCTAGTTGTGAGGATTTTTGTTGAGATGCAATCTATACTGAAGGCTGTAGTCTTTGGTTTTCATCAGTAAGTGCTTGAAGTCATCTTCACGTTCAGCAGACAAGGTTGTGTTATCTATATTTCACAAGGTGTTAATGAGTCTTTCTCCAATCCTGGTGCCATATTCTTCATCATGTAGTCCAGCTTCTTGGATAATTTACTCAGCATATAGATTGAATAAGTATTATGAAATAATACAACCCTATTTCACCCCTTTCTTGTTTTTAAAACATCCATCATTCCCTTTTTCTATTTGAATAGCAGCCTCTTGGTTTATGTGCAAGACCTTCATGTTCTGTAATTTTCATTCCTTGTACTGTTGTCCATAATTTGTTACGATCTGAGCAGTCAAATGTCTTTGCATAAAAAAACCTAGGTGACCATCTCTCTGATATATTCTGCTTCCAGCTATAATCCATCTGTCATCAGCAATGATATCTATCAATCCATGCCCTCTTCTGCATCCAGCTTGACTTTCTGGCAGCTCCCTGTCAATGTAATGTTGCAATCATTTTTGAAATATCTTCAGAAAATTTTACTTACATGTGATATTAAAAACATTGTTCAATAATTTCCACATTCAGTTGGATAACCTTTCTTTGGAATAGACACACATATTGATCTCTTCCAGTCAGTTGACCAGGTAGCTGTCTTCCAAATTTCTTTCTTTCTTCTTTTTTTTTTTTTTTTACCTTGCCCAACCCTAACCCAGTCTCCTCCCCTCCCTGTCCAATAATTCTCTTCCTGTGCCCCTCATAGTTATGCATTCCTATTTGTCCTGCATTTCCTCCATGTGAATGTTGCCCCTCTGGTGCCCCGTGGTCGATTGCTCCAAGGGATGCATTTCCATATAGTATGTGGGTGTATCACACTCAATTGACTCATCTGTATGCACATCTTGTTTACTATTGGGCTGAGAGCCAGCCCTTATGAGTGAATCTTATTCCTGTCTTCCTGATTTCTTGGCATAAACAAGTAAGTTCCTCCAGCAATGTGTCTGCTTGTTGAAACATCTCAATGGGTATTCCATCAATTCCTGGAGACTTGTTTTTACCAGTTCCTTCAGTGCAGCTTCAACTTCTTCCTGAAATGTCATTGGTTATTGACTACATGCTACCTTCTGAAATGGTTGAACATAGACCAATTATTTTGGTACAGTTACTCTGTGTATTCCTTCCATCCTCTTTTGATGCTTCCTGCATCATTCAGTATTCTACTCATAGAATGTTCTTCAATATTGAAACCTGAGGCCTGACTTTTTTCTTCAGTTATTTCAGCTTAAGTTGTTGTTGTTATGTGCCGTCAAGTCAGACCCGACTCATAGCAACCTCTCCTTGGGTTTCTGAGGCAGTATCACTATGGAAATAGATTGCCCCATCTTCCTTCCGAGGAGTAGCTGGTGGATTTGAACCACCAGCCTTCTGGTTTGTAGTCAAGTGCCTTAGCCACTATGCTACTAGAGCTTAAGAAATGCCAAAAATCACACCAACATGAAGACCACCACAGTACAAGAAACTGACAGATGAGTGGTGGATAAGTAGCATATTTATTAGAAATAAACACCAGTGTGTTGGAAAAGGAGGAAGGATTGCAAGGCAGAGGGAGAAGTAAAACTCTGATGCAGATCCTCAGCCAACCACATGGGAAACTCAGAAGTTTATAGTTGTCTCATATAGGGACATGATAGCCAGACATTTATACTCCTATCCCAATCAGGTATTGGATGTGAATTACCCTGAGACTGGAGCGATTCTAGTTAAGACTCTTCTCCTTCAACTGATGCAAGTTTCAAAGAGTTGATCAATGAAATTCTGCTGATAGTTGGGCCACTGCATCCTTCTTTGAAAAGAAATCAGGGCAGCACTCCACTGTGCCTTCCACAATCCTTATTATCCATTGAGAATGTTTTTCTAAGTTTCAGACTCGTATATTCAACTTCCAACTTGACATCTTTATTCTTGCAGATGCTCAGGATCAAATTTGAAGAACCATCTTTGACTTATCTCATTCTCTCAAATTTTCCATTGGATTTGTGAGCAACCACTGATGGCACAATCTTTCAAAAAGTATGTGTGTGTGTGTGTGTGTGTGTGTATATATATTATATATAACCATATCTCTCTATTGTTTCTGCTACCACTAAGGTCCATGCCACTATTGTCACTATCTTGGATTAGTACAATACTCTCCTAAATGATCTCCTTGATTCCACAGTTGTCCTATACAATTTGTTTTCAACATAAAAGCCAAATTGATCTTTGTTTATTAATTAGAGTATTCTGCTTAAAATTTTAAATATATCTCTCAGTAAAAATAAAAATTCTTATAATGACTTATATGATCAAACCAGATTCCTCTATCTTCTGACCCACTCTTTTATTATTCTAATTTCATCTCTTGTCTTTATCAACTCCACCATAAGTACAGTGGCATCTTTGTTACTTAACTAGTCACACTTTTTAGTGTCTAATCCTTGGCTATTCACTCTATCCAGCATTAGCTAACCTCTAGCTACCCACAAAACTAAACCCTTACCTCTATGTTATTTGCTCCAGTATCACATATCTATTGATACCTTCCTCACCCATCATATCTAAATTTATAATGTACCAACTCAATCTCTCCTTTCCATGCTCTACTTTTTCCATAGCTTGTATTATTTTCTAAGATACGATATATTTATTTATTATATTTAGTCTTTTTTTGTTTCCTCTAAGGAAGAATCATAGTCCTTTGAGGGACTCTTGATTTTGGAAGTACCATATATAATACATTTAGGAAAATTACTCTGATTCATTTGTCAGGAAATAAAGGATCCTACTGCATGTTCAGGCTGCAATGGAAGCTGCCCTGCCACTTTGACCTTATGACCCAGATGATGCAGTGGTGCTAAACATTTTAGCGGTAGGTAAAATTGCTATTTGATTTTCTGGAATACTTTAGTAAAGAAGTCATACCACTAATTCTTAGGTTTTAGAGCAGTGTTTGGAGCAATTCCTTTGGGAGAGAACTATTTTCAGTTTTAGAAACAACTCTGGGCACAGTAATGCATTCCAGTAAGGATCAGATGTCTTATTTTATGCAACTAGAGCTGCTCATCATGGGCTAGGAAGAGTCACATACTCTGAACCATAAAATCATACAGTCACAACAGTAATCCATGCTATAGTGGAAATAAAAACAAAGCTTAATGGATCCAGGATGCATAAGAAAATTACATGAATAGGCAGTTCAGAATCCCATGTCAACTACTTCTATTGATTTTTTTTTTTTTTTTTTCCTCAGCTTACTTCTATGGTCTCTGACAGGGTTCCTTAGGTCCAAATAACAGAGAATTAAAACTTGAGTCTGTTTCTCAAATAAATCAATTCACTATGTTGATATGAGCTAAAAATGTACTACTGCTGCTGCACTATAACCCAACCCATGTATGGCACTAAAGGATAGTGGTAGGAAGAAATACTCCCAGGGAAGAGAGTTGGGAGTAATATCCATGTTCATTCACTTTGTATGAAAGTAGAAAATGATTTGACTGGTTGAATAGGACTTAAAGTGATAAGAATCAGAAGATCAAAACACAGAAGTCTGGGTAGTATAGTATATTGATTGATATGAGAGAGAGTATAAGTGGGACCCAACTTGATGGTACCTAACAACAATAATTACATGAAAGAGTATACAAAGTTTGTGGATTATTGTATATTTCACATTCATATCTGACAGTGAGTCTTTATCACAGAGGAGAATCTCAGTCACTAGATGGACAAAGTAACATCCTGCTGATTTTAATTAGCATATTTCTTACCACCACAGTGTTTGTTCAATGGACTGATGAACAGGTTGTCCCTAGCTGTATGGGTAGAACTATGTATGGACCCAATGGGGCATTGTGTTGGTTAAGTTTGTGTGTCAACTTGAGTGGGACTGGTTGAGTGACTGGGCAGCTGGTGATAGTTATTCTCCATGATGAGATTGGCAATCAACTCCATAGTGGGATCTACTGTAAGCAGGTGAGTAGTTGCTTTGGGGATGTGGTCTGCTTCCCAATATAAGAAACAGCTTTGGGAATGGTCTCTAGCTTATGGCACACTTGGACCCTACATGTAGCCATGTCATTGTTCAGCAGCCTGCCATGCTCTGCCGACCTCAGGACATATAATGGACTTGAAGTAATGGGCTGCTGTGTGGTTTGGTAACATAGAGACTGTGGCATTTTATTTGTCAGCTTTGGGCTTTTTAGCCTCAGCAGCCAGTAGCTGCCTGAGTGAAGAGATGCCTCTAGCTTCAGTGGGATAGGAGCAAGAGGCAGAACTGAAGCTCAAGGTCCAGAGGCTTTCACACAGCCCCTAGAGCCTGGCACTTTGAACTCAGACTAAAAGCCTCCAAACTGTACGAGAATAAACTCCTGTTTGTTAAGAGCATCCCATTTGTGGTATTTCTGTTAGAGTGGCCCTAGGTAACCAGGACAAGCATGCTGCTTCCAAAGATAGTTAGCTATTTCAACTGTACCCCTTGTCTATGGCAACAACCAAGGTGGCTTTAAACATAGTACCAACACAAGTTGAAAAATAGAAGACATCTTGAAGTGAAGAAAGTTGAAATTATATTGAGCCTTTTTAACCTTGGAAGAGGCTGAGACTTAACTTTACCAAAATTGACATAATTCTTGGTATAAATTTGTTCTCACAGTCATAGTACTTTAGCCAACCTTACCATCCAAACTCTTACAAAATTTACTGGAAAGAATCTTGCACAACATTTCTGCAGACTAACAGGCAATTTTATGACCAAAAAGATGAAGCAATGGGTGCATTACCAATACTATGGAATCCATTTATTTTACTATATACCTTATTACCCCAAAGGAGTTCTGGTGGTGTAGTGCCTAAGGCATTTGACTGCTAACCAGAAGGCTGACAGTTCAAACCCACCAACCACTCCTCAGAAGGAAGGTTGGGCAATCTACTTCCATAGTGATACCAACTCGGAAAACCAGGGAGGGGTCACTATGAGTTGGACCCGACTCCAAGGCAGTGAATTTGGTTTGGTTTTTTCGTTTAACACCCCAAAGTGTTAACCTAATATAATAATAAAATGACTATTAGCTGCTCACCTAAAATGAGAGCTTAGAGCCAAAACACCCTGCTCTTTATAGTACTGTCCCTGAAAGTGTTCTATAAGCATTAAACTAATGGCCAATAAATGGTTTTGTATTATCAATATCTAGAATATCCAAATCCCATAAAACTATTCTTATCTGTTTTGAAAAACTGTCTTTTCTGTATCTACAATTTAGTTTCTTCAAGATAGGAGGTTTTTGGTTTGTAGTTGGGGGATGCTTCATTTTGAAGACACAAGAAAAATTCCACTGAACTTGAAGGTAGGATTAAAGCCTCATTTGGTTGGGCTCATGCCAGTGAGCCAATAGGCAAAGAATATAGCTAACATAATGTTAGGTAAAACTGATCACGATAAAGAGTGAGAATTGATTCTATACAATCGGGGAAGGGTAGAGTATGTCTAGGACCCACACTATTCATTGATTCATTGGATAATCTCTTGGTGCTTTAGTGTCTAAACATAAATCTGAATGGACAACTACAGCAATCATAGCCCACCAATGGAAAGTCAAGTAAGGGCTTTGACTCTTTATGTGAATATTGGGTCATTAATTAGGCAAGAAACTTACATCAGGTACAATTATGGGTGGTGAAAGAAGGATATAGTAAATATAAATCATGACAGGATCATTTACAACTGATAGGACTGTACTTTCTAGACTATCCCTATCTTATAAAATCTTTGGTAAAACTGGTAACCATCTATAAATTTAGAGTCTTGGTTATGGTAAATGAAGGGTATAAGTTTATGTGAGTGATGCGCTAGAAGAACTTTATTGAACACCTGGTACTTGGTCTCATATCCTCTCTCTCTCAATTCTGATTCCAATTACTGAATTATCAAGCAACATTGTACAGACAGTGCCTCATTTCTAGCATCCATTGTCTCTATTGTTTACTTCCTGGGTACTTCTCTGACATATGGTATGGGACTTCAGGAGCTAGCTTAGAATTTACATGTGCAATTTAGAAGTTCAGAGGGTAAACACTCATGGGGAAACCCTTCCTGAGGGAAGGGGACTAATGCATAATTACTTCTTCCTTTTATCACTTCAGTGGACAATCTTGAGATACTATCATAGGACACTTCAGGGGGTCCAAGTAGAACTGATCACCAGTATTACACAGTAACGTTCAACTTAATAACAAGTCTTTGTATTGGCTTTCTCCCCATTCCTGTTTCACTTCCCCTGTTTCTTCCCTTCTGCTTTCTGGGGTAATTTGCCCAACAAAACATTTGTATGAAAATCCCTTTCATTTATGCTTTAAAGGGAACCTAGACTAAGACTACAAAAATTTTCTATTAATAGATTTATCATCATCTCCAGGAGTCTATACATAAAAGGTTCACAAATCGTCATGATAGGTGAGATCTTTAGGGAGAAGGTGCAGAGTTAAAAACAAGATAGCTGAAGACAAAAACATCAAAAACACTATATTTTATGAAAGGATATAAACTGAGGATCATACATAAGAGAGACAAGGAGAGGTTTCTGAATGAGAAGTAATATTAGAAGACTCATATCCTGTACCTTGAAAGTTTGAGAAGCTATATTTTCAAATTTTGGAATCATCTCAAAATTAACAGTAAGTCAAGCACAAGACACTTTCTTTTATGGTGCATTCCTTCAACCTGGAAACACCAAGTAAATGTTAAGGCAGTGATATTTGGAGGTGGAGCGTATAATACAATAGGCAATTTCAGTAGCTCTACATTTACTTGGTCTTGTTAGTAAGTGGTTGGTTCAAGGTAGATTTCAATTTTATTTAATCTTATAATTCAACAAAATTTCTGGGGAAATCTGGTAAAGGATAAGGAATGGAAATTGTGTAATTTCCATAGCAAGGATTGTTGGGTATTTCAATTTTCTTTAAAAATCTTCCTTTCATCTACTCTTCAGATTACTGAAAAATAATGAAAACACAGTAGTTTCTGGTGTGTGTGTGTGTGTGTGTGTGTGCGTGTGTCAGGGAGAGAGAATCTTCTATGTTAGTGCAGCGTTGCTTGTCTTGATTTTCCTACATGACTACAAATCACATTCAACTTGGCCTGGGCCTTCTGCTCAGGAAATTTAAAGGTTACAGAGGATGTGTACAGGGCAGTATACACAGAAAGAGTGGAGCTCTTCCACTAGTTTCAGATCTTTCCTGGAATTCTGAAATTTTCTGTTGGATATTTTATCTAGGCAATTGCTATCCTCATAGATTATCAGAGTTCCTGTCATACTAGCCATTCCAACAATTGAAATAAAGATGCACAGTTGTAAAATTGTTAGCTCTTTGTAGATGCATGTTATACGCATTCAGCCATTAAATGGTTGTTGGATTGAGCTAAAGATATGTTTTAACATTCATTTCAGTAGCTAACAACCAGAAGATATTTTCTTAACTCTTCATTTCTATATGTATTGATTAATATTCTCCATCAAGGATCTCCTCTATGCTCCTACACCTTTCTGAATACAGAAGTTGCAACCAATTTATTTTTACTTTTTTATGTTACTTCCACTTATATCCTCATAACCATGAAGAAAAGTTTTTCTCATGTTTAACAGAATAATTAGTTGTAACTATAAATGTTTTTTGAATAAATATATCCATTTTATAAAATCAGTATTTATAGATTTTTACATCCTATTAAGATTTGCAAACAGATACCAATTAACACATTTATAAACTCATCTATAAAAGCTATGCCTTCAAGACTTATAGAATTGAATAACATTAGCCCAATAATGGATGCCTATCATTTTGATAAAAAGCAGAACTGAGAACTATGAATATAGACATTTATTTGAAGAGCTCACAAGAATACTAGCTTGAATTACATGAAGGGTCATAGAAAATCAGACAGGGTACTTAGTTTTTCCTTTAATAAGTCTTATATTTTCCCTTTGAGTTGCTCAGTGAATGAAGTCTTAATCTTGAATAAAGGTCCATTTAACAAAAAAAAAAAAAAAAAGAAGAAGAAGAAAAATTTTGGCTCAATAGGTGAATTTTTAGCAATATTTCTGGGTAGTACATGGTAAATAACAAATAGTTGGGCCTACACCCACCTTGTTATTGCTGTATACCTGATATATTTGAACAGAGTGACCTTGTGCCCATCCATGGAAATAAGATAATATAGAATCCAAAGCAGAACAGCATAGTGATAGTGATCTTTCCTGGAATAACATCTGCTACCAGCTGAGTGTGTTTACATTTAGGCACCACTGACAGATGTGCTCTTAGTCAGCCCATCTGTGTGGTGTTGGGAGCTAAGGAAGTTGAAACTAGACGGACAGCAATGGAGAGTGCTTTCTACAATATCTGATGTTCTAGAAAATGTTCATTAGCATCTCATAACAAATATTTTTCCCCAGTGCTATAATTCCTTAAAGTTAACTAACATGTGTGTACCACCTGGCATTAGCAATAAAGTTTAGATTTGGAATTGTTCTTAAGAATACAGCTGTGGTAGGATTCATATTTTAGAAGAGACAGCAATCATTTACTTAAAAATCCATAGATAATTTAAAAAAAATTAATTAGAATATCAGTGTAAATCCTTCTCATTTTTGAAAATATTAAGAAAATATTTTCACCTATGGAATAAGAAAATACGGAATTAAATAACCATCAGTTTTTGTAAATAGTTGGTTATATTCAGAATGTCTAAAGGTAGCTGGTTATATAGTCATCTATACTTGAGAACTAGGCTTAATAAGTAATTATCTATTTTCAAACTGGGAGCTCTGGTAGCATAGTGGCTAAGGCACTTGACTGCTAACCAGAAGGCTGGTGGTTCAAACCCACCAGCCACTCCTCAGAAGGAAGGTTGGGCAATCCTACTTCCATAGTGATGCTGCCTCGGAAACCCAAGGAGGGGTCGCTATGTGTCAGGGCTGACTCGACGGCACATAACAACAACAACAACAACATTTTCAAACTAGGTTTCCCAGGTAATTTATTGTCCATAAGAAAAGGCAGTATCAAAATATAGTGGTTAAGAAGATATTCTATAAAGTTAGAACACGTGGGTTCAAATCCTGATTCTTTCATTTTTAAGCTGTGTTACTTAGAATGGGTTGCTTAACTGCCTATGCTTTTCCTTATCTATAAAATTGTTATATGTATGGCACCCAACTTCTATGCCTTTTATTAAGATTTAATCAGTTAGTTTTTATAAAGCATTTATAAAAATATTTAGCATAGAGACAATAAAAATTTTCTCAAAATAGATGAGCAAGATTTCTATACTGCCTTGAAACCAGAAGAATTAGATGGTACACAAACACATTGTTCCAAACCTACTTTGATGAGAAGTGACCAGAGTTTTAAAAGCTGTGTACAGCCACCTAAGATGCAACTATTGGTCTCTCCATGTCCAGAGAAAAAAGAGTAAAGAAAATAAAGACACATATAAACAATTATTAGTCTAAAGGGCTAATGGACTTGGAGAACCTCAGCTTATACAACCCTGAGACCAGAACTAGATGCTGCCTGGCTACCAATGCCAACTACTCAGAAAGAGATCAAAATTGGTGATTCTAAATAGAGTGGGAGGAAAACTGTGGAACAAATTTCAAAAGAATCATAATTACCCGTAATTAATTGCTGGCCAAATAGAGACTAGTAAAACCCCCAAGACTATTGCCCTGGATTACCTTTGGGCCTGTAACTGGTTTTATGAACTGAATACCTACTCTAAGTAGAAACATCCCTTAAAATAGTTAATTGTGAAAAATCAGAAGGCCAGCAGTTGCACAGGGGTAAAGCTAGACAGATATAAATATATAAGTAAGAAGGTGTGGTAGTTGGAACTGTGTGTCAACTTGGCTGGACCACAATTCTGTGTGGTTTGAGCTGTTGTGGTGTGGTTGTTCCCATAATGGAATCAGATGATTATGTGTTGAGCAGCCAATCTGTTGAAAGGGAGTTTCCCTAGGGGTGTGGCCTGCTTCCAGTATATCTGTGGACATGCTGGGAGAGGAGACATTCTTCTGTGGATTGGAATTCTGTTATGCTGCCTACAACTGTTCATGAGTGAACAATCCACCATTTGGCCTGGAGATTGTGGATTCGTCATTCACTGAAGTCAACAGCTGGTATACTGCCTGCCAACCTTGAGCTCCTCAGCCTCTGTGACTGCAAGAGTCAGGAAAAACCTCCAGTTTGACATGGAAAAGCCTCCAGCTTGATGTTTGATCCAGGAACTTTGGACTTGCCAGCTTCTATAAGTGTGTGAGCCATTTTCCTAATATAAATTTCTCTATATATACATGTTGTT
>NW_006921678.1:64741-83222 GCF_000298275.1 Orycteropus afer afer
TAGATTGCTCAACCTTCATTCTGAGGAGTGGCTGGTGAGTTTGAACCGCCAGCCTTCTGGTTAGCAGTAAAATGCCTTAGGCACTACACCACCAGAACCAGGGAAGGGGTGATCACAGGGAGGAAGTGGGAGGAAAGCTCTTCCATTGTGGAAACTGTAATAGGTGCCATGAAATCAAATGTGTATGAACTGCTGTGTTTAACATGACTCTACTCAGTAAATTTACATCCAAGTCCCAATAAAAATAATAATAATAAAAAAAGGCAAGAGTTTAATTGGGCTCATAAATATTCTGGTTACTATGCAGATATCCTTCTGGCAGGACAAAGGAAATGTTCCACCACTCGTCTGTCAATTTGTTGTATTCTAGTTGTATGAGTGTTGCTTGTGATGTTGAAAGCTATGCCACTGGTATGTCAAATATCAGGAAGGCTATCCTCGGTGAACAGGTTTCAGGAGGACTTCAAAACTAAGACAGATTAGGAAAAAGGATGGGGCTATAGCCACTTCTTGGGGGGAAAATGGGCAATAAATACTTTATGAATGGAAGGGAAACATTGTCTGATATAGTGCTGGAAGATGAGACCCCTCCGATTGAAAAGCACTCAGAGTACAACTTAGGAGGAGCTGCCTCCTGAAAGTAACATCAACCTTAATGACATGGATGGAGTAAAGCTTACTGAGCCTTCATTTTCTGATGTAGATGACTCAAAATGAAATTAAATATCACAAACATCCATTAATAATTGAAATATGTAATGTGCAAAATATGAATCTAGAAAAACTGGAAGTTCTGCAAAATGAAATGCAGCACATAAGGATAGATAGCCTTGGTATTAGTGAGCTGAAATGGACTGGTATTGAGTACTCTGAATTGAACAATGTAAGCTGGGAATGATATCACATTTCTTGTGAAAAAAGAGCATTTCAAGATCAATTCTGAAGTACAGTGCTGTCATTGATAGGACAATGTCCATATATCTTTAAGTGAGACCTCACCACTCATCTGTCAGTTTGCCATACTGTGGTAGCTTGCATGTTCTTGTGAGGCTGGAGCCCATGCTATTGTTTACTTAAATACCAGTGGGGCCACCCATGGTGTACAAGTTTCAGTGGAGCTTCCAGATGAAGACAGACTGGGAAGAAGGGTAAGGCCATCCAATTCTGAAAAACACTGGCCACTGAAAACTTTATGAATAGCAGTGAAGCATTTTCTGATGTATTACTGGAAAATTTAATGAATAGCTGTGAAACATTATCTGATATAATGCACAACGATGAGCCCCTTGGGTTAGCAGGCACTCAAAATATGACTAGGGAAGAGCTGTCTCCCCAAAGAAGAGTCAACCTTAATGACATGGATGGAGTAAAGATTTTGGGAACTTCAATTTTGGACTCAAAATGGGAAGAAACAACCGCAAACATTGATTAATAATTGGAACATGGAACGTACAAAAAAAGAACCTAAGAAAATTAGAAGTTGTCAAAAATGAAATGGAACATACAAAGAATGATATCTTATGCATTATTGAGCTTAAATGGACTGGTTTTGGGCATTTAGAATCTGACAATCATGTGATCTACTATGCCGGGAATGACAAATTGAGGACAAATGTTATTATCATTTATTATCACAAAGAATGTTTCAAGATATATCCTGAAGTACAATGTTGCCAGTGATAGAATAATATCCATACACCTGCAAGGAAAACCAGTTATTACTATTATTCAAATTTACACACCAACCACTGAAGCCAAAGATAAGGAAACTGAAGATTTTTACCAACTTCTGTAGTCTGAAATTGACCAAACACGCACTCAAGATGTGTTGATTATGAGTGGTGATTGGAATGTGAAAGTTGGAAACAAAGAATCACTGGTAGTTGGAAAATATGGCCTTGGTGAAAAAAAAAAAAATGACACCAGAGAGTGCATGATAGAGTTTTCCAGGGCCAATGACTTATCTATTGCAAATACCTTTTTCCAACAGCATAAACAGTGGCTATACACATGGACCTTGCCAGGTGGAATAAACAGAATTAAGATTGACTACATCTGTGGAAAGAGGTGATGAAGAAGTTCAGTAATTTCACCAAAACAAAGGCAGGAGCTGACTGTGAAACAGACCATCAATTGCTCATATGCAAGCTCAACTTGAAGCTAAAGAAAATTAAAAGTACACAAGAGCCAAAATATGATCTTCCTTATATCCCACCTGAATTTAGAGGCCATCTGAAGACAGATTTGGCATATTGAACACCAATGGTCAAAGACCAGATTAATTCTGGGATGACATCAAGAATATCATACATGAAGAAAGAAAACAGTATAAAAAAGACAGGAAAGGAAAGAAAGATCAAGAAAGATGTCAAAAGAGAGTCTGAAACTTGCTCCTGAATGAATGGAAGAAATGTTGAAATAAAAGAACTGAATAGATTTCAAAGAATAGATTTAATTCACTGAACACCGATGACTGAAGCCCAGATGAGTTGTGAAATGGTATCAAGGACATCATACATGAAGAAACCAAAAGGTCATTGAAAAGACAGGAAAGGAAGAGAAGACTTTCTTTCCTGCATGTCAGAAAGAGACTGTGAAACTTTCACTTGAAAGAAGAATAGTGGAAGCAAATGGAAGAATAATGAAGTGAAAGAGCTGAACAGATGGCAAAGGACAAATCAAGAAAATAAAGTAAATTATTATAATGAAATATACAATGACCTGGAGCTGGAAAATAAAAAGGGAAGTTCATGTTTGGCATTTCTCAAGCTGAAAGAAATAAAGAAAAAAAATCAAGATTTGAGCTGCAATATTGAAAGATACTATAGATACAATAGATCTGGTGGTGTAGTGCCTAAAGCATTTGACTTCTAACCAGAAGGCTGGTGGTTCAAACCCACCAGCCACTCCTTGGAAGGAAGGTTGGGCAATCTACATCTGTAGCGATACTGCCTTGGAAACCCAAGGAGGGGTGGCTATGAGTGCGATTCAACTCCACAAAAGTGAGTTTTGTTTTTTGCTTTTGGTTTTTATAAGTACAATATTGAATGATGCAGAAAACATCAAAAGAAGATACAGGGAATACACAGAGTCACTATACCAAAAAGAAAGGTTGATGTTCACTCATTTCCAGAGAGTAACATATTATCAAGAACTAATGGTACTGAAGGAAGAAGCGTGAGTTGCACTGAAGGAACTGGGGAAAAAAAGGCTCTAGGAATTGACAGAATAACCACTGAGATGTTTCAACAAATGGGTGCTGCACTGGAGTCACTTACATGTCTATGCCAAGAAATTTGAAATACATCAGCAACCTGGGGAATCAACTGGAAGAGATCCATATGTGTGCCCATTGCAAAGAAAGGTGATTGAACAGAATGTGGAAATCATCAAACCATATCATTAATATCATACAAAGTAAAATTTTGCTGAAGATAATTAAAAAATAGCATTTAACAAGGGATATCTTTGCTGATGTCAGATGGATCTTGGCAGAAAAATATTCACCGGTGCTTTATTGACTGTGCAAAGGCTTTCAACTGAATGGATCTTAATAAATTATGGATAACATTGCAGAGAATGGGAATTCCAGAACACTTAATTGTGCTCATGAAGAACCTGTACATAGACCAAGAAACAGTCATTAGAACAGAGCAAGGGGAACCTCATGGTTTAATATCAGAAAAGATGTGAGTCAGAGTTGTATCTTTTCACCATACATATTCAATTTGTATGCTGAGAAAGTGATCTGAGAAGTTGAATAGTATGAAGAAAAACAGCATCAGGACTGGAGGAAGACTCACTAAAAATCTCTGATATGCATAGGACACAACCTTTCTTGCTGAAAGTGAAGAAGACTTGAAACACTTATTGATGAAGATCAAATACTGTAGCCTTCTGCATAGAATGCATCTATCTATCTATCTATCTATCTATCTATCTATCTATCTATGTATCTATCTATCTATCTTTATATCTATCTATCTATACAAAAATTGTTACAACTGGATCAATTAGAAAAATCATGATAAATGGAGAAAAGACTGAAGTTGTCAAGAATTTCATTTTACTTGGATCCGTAATCAACATCCATGGTCATAGCCATCAAGAAATCGAACAACCTATTTCATTGGGCAGATCTGCTGCAAAAGACTGCTTTAAATGGTTTAAGAGCAAAGGTGTCATTTTGAACACTAGATAGTGCCTGACTCAAGCCATGGTACTAGTGGTGTAGTGCCTAAGGCATTTGACTGCTAACCAAAAGGCTGGAGGTTCAAACCCACCAGCCACTCCTCAGAAGGAAGATGGGGCAATCTGCTACCATAGTAATACTGCCTTGGAAACCTAAGGATGGGTCACTACATGTTGGATCTGGCTTGAAGGCAGTGAGGTTTTTTTTTTTTTTTAATGAATGTGAAAGATGAACAATGAGTAAGGAAAACTCTAGAGAAATTGATGCATTTTAATTGTGGTGTTGGCAAAGAATATTGAATATACTATGGATTTCTAGAAGAATGAACAAACCTGCTTTGGAGGCACTACAGCCAGAACGCTCCTTAAAAGTGAGAATGGTCAGACTTCATCTCTAGTATTTTCGGTCATATTTTCAGAAAGGACTAATTCCTGGAGAAGGATATTATACTTAGTACAGTTTTGTTGTTGTTGTTGTTATATGCTGTCAAATCAGCCCCGACTCATAGCGACCTCTCCTTGGGTTTCCGAGGCGGTATCATTGCGGAAGTAGTTTAGGATCAGCAAAATTGGGGAAAATCCTCAACAAAGATGGATTGGAATTATGGATGCAATAAAGGGCTCAATCATAGCAATAGTTATCATGATGGCAGATCCAGACAGTGTTTCATCTGTTGTCCACAGGGTCGCTATGAGACAGAACAGACTCGATGTCTCCTAACAACAATAACATGCACATAAATTCAATCTATTTTGCCTTTTGAATTAGGTTAGTTTGATTCGGTTACTCAGAGCCTAATAAAGCTTATAAAAACTTAGATAAATATAAATCACAATAAACTATCTGGAGAGACCATGCCTAATAAACATGAGTCAATTATTCTGATACCTGTCCATATCCTTCCTAGTTTTGTTTTTGTTCATTCAACATGTTGTGATTTACCACAGGTTGAGATATAGATATAGATATAGAGATAGAGACAGAGACAGAGATAGAGATAATCTCCACAGGTTAACAGGGAGCTCTGGTGGCATAGTACCTAAGGCATTTGACGGCTAACCAGAAGGCTGGTGTTTCAAACCTACCAGCCAGTCCTCAAAAAGAAGATTGGGTAATGTACTTCCTTAGGGATAACTGCCTTGGAAACCAAAGCAGGGGTCGCTATGAGTCAGATTCAACTCTACAGCAGTAAGTTTGGTATGTGTGTGTGTGTGTGTCTGTGTGTATACACATAAGTGTGTGTGAGTATTGTTAGACAAATACATAAATATATATTCAGGCTTTAATTCTCTGGAGAGGTTGATTTAAAAAAAAAAAATAGTGGATTCTGGTATTTCTTAAAATATATTCCATATATATTGAAGGTGCATTAGAATAGAATTCTTGGTTAGAAAATTTGAATTGTTTTATTTCCAGACTTCTCAGAGTTTTCAATACACTAAATGTCTTATGAATCCTGAGAGTTGTATGGAATATGTCAGCACAAATCATCCATTTGCAAAGCACCTTTAACAAGAATGTTTCTCAGAACATACTTTGAAAAGAATTCCACTGTATTATAAAATAAGACTAAAGAGAAGAATTTTAACCACATTTCCAACAAGAATACCTTTATATCTACATGAAAATAATAAACATTTTAAATGATAATTGACCTAGGAGGAAATATTTTTTCATCCATTTGTCTTTTAAAAAATTTATTCAAAGTAAAAAAAAAAGTTCACATGAAAGGCCACAAAACTGCTACCTACATCAAATGTGATAATTGTGTGATGGAGTCTGATTATGTCTCAAAAAGAGGTAGAAATAACTTATTTGTGTGGTTCTTTGAAAATAAAAGAATGTTTGAAAACAAAATGCAAATATGAAGATCTACACACTCAACCCTCACTTATTGACATAGTTACATTCCAAAACCAGGTAATTATGCTAAAATAGGCATTACATGAAAATACAGGATGACTACCTCATTGCATAACTGCCAAATCACTGACACTCATGGCTCAACTATTAACCTTAACTGTCACATCCAGCATTACTCTCGCCTCACATCTTAGCATTTGTTATTGCCAGATGAACATCATTAATGCACAACATAGAAACACAGTAGATTTTTTACTATTGTCATAAATTCAGAACATCAGATGTTGAGATATTTGATAAGGGAGGAGTAAATATATTTATTAATGGTTCATTTTTGGTGTCCAGAAAATGTTTAAAAATTGAAAAGTGCTAAAACTGACCTCATGAAATTACAGTTATAATTTTTGCAGAAAACTGTACAGGATCTAAAAACATAAACTTGTCAGTTATGGAAAGTCATGTCAATGGATTTAAACATTCAGGTTTTCAGAAGCAAACTGCAAACAGTAGCAAGTGCAGGAAATAGCAGTCAAAATCACAAGTTAAAGGACAGTTTGTAAGAGTGTGCAGTGTTTAAGGAACCATTGGCTTCTCAGCCCTGACACTAGAGTGGCCCACTGACAGCAACTAGCAAGAATATAAATTGGATATAAAGGACCACCACATATGTACTATTCCATTACTTCACCCACAGAATGCAACACACACAATTGCTAAGGACTTCCTGATATTCATGGTCTTTCAATATTGTTCATATTCCCATGTAAAACCTTTAAAAGAAATGTTTTGCTAATGTATGGATGGACTGAAGGTAGGGGAAGACAAATGTGTTAGCAAAACTTGTATCTGGCATTGAGACATAAAGCAGAATCAGGAGTTTGGATATAAGAGATGAAATAAAAATTGAAAAAAAAAAGATATAATTTATTTTACAATTTTACAAATGATAAAATGATAATACCCAATTGCTATACACAAACAATAGGGAAACAGTGTTGAACAGAATGAACCTGACAGAATAAACCTCATCTTTCAGCTCCACAAATTGTATAAGAATTACTCAGTAGCAATTATCCTGTGCAGCAATACTATCTCTGTAAACTCTCTTTACTTCTTGCTATATACATTTGAAACATTTGTGCTTTTGCCTACACAAAGAAACAGTATTTATTAAAAAGTGCTACTTAATTGAGAGACACAAGGAGGCTGAAAGCCACAATCTGAAAACTGCAATTTAAATACATTACCAGCTTAAAGACATTTTTTTTTTTTTTGTAAAGTTTTGGATATACTAGACCCTTATTGTAACACTAGCTATAAACAACATTGAAGTCAGTTATAAAGTAGATCCCTCTTAAAGCAGGTTTAGTGACTGAAGTCTCAAAATAGCTTCTTTATTCTAAAATGGGCTTATCTCCAGAGTGATTCACAGTGCAGACCCTGAAGATGTCAGTATAACACAAATCTAGTGTGTATATATTACAGACCCTGTGTGTATACACAGAGATACACATATATAACATTGTGTATATGCATCACACATGTCTATTTGTACTATATAGATATATCTATAACACATATATAATAAAATATCTATTTCTAGGTGGGCTTTATTTGGACTTTCTTGAAATACTAACAATAATCGTCACTCACTCATTTTTTAAAACATTGGTATATGGATAATGATTGATGAGGAAAATTTCAAACTTGCAGAGATAACAACTAACTCTACATAACTCTTTCCACAACCCTTTCACAATTATAATACTCCATACAATAACCACATGAAAACAACTCCTTATGGACCAAATACCACGTAATATGCATTATGACTAACTGGCTCAATAAATGACTTAGTTCAACCCTTTTTTCCTTTGTAGCTTAATAACTAGTTGGTATGTACACTACCCATAGCATTATTTAAATAGATTGCTTCTATAAGCATATATGTAGAAATTCCCATTAGCAACTGATATACAATTCATATGATATACAATATATGAAGACATTTGAATGCCCAGCACCTTCTTTCAGATAGAAAAAAAACTTCCACAATAATTTCATCTGCCCAGCAAACCTGCTACTGATTTATTTTTTTATCTGAGTAATTTAATATTAATTATAGAACAGGCTGGGTAGTAGAGATGAAAATATTTCCATGGCCTATTCATGTCAACAGTACAGTATTAACCATGTTTTCTAACATACAAGGATATTTTCATAATCAGCTGCCTGAGCATTGCCAAGTGTAGGGTTAAATCATGAAAAGAAAAAAGAAAAAAAAAAAAAGTAAAGCTGTGAATTATAATATTGCCCAACACAGGGGTTAAGCCCAGATATTTCAAGTATTTATGAATTGATTTTGTCATAGTCCCTTATATACCCTAATGGGTTAAACTGCAATCCTTTTCTGTAATCTTACTGTTAGCCTTCAATGATCTCCTTGCCCTGGCCCTGTACGAAGGCCACAGCAGATAGTCAAGGGGGGAGGGGTGATGGAAAAGTATACAATGGGGAATGAAATGGTCGTGTACAGTCTGTCTTCTTTGAACACTAAATGCCTTTAATTGAATTCATTCTAGAGTATTGAAAGTTCCCTGAGATGAACAAAAGTAGTCTCAGTCAATACTGAAGCCCTTTTTATATGCTGGACATTTTCAGAAGTGGGCAACATTTAGAGAACACAAAGCACTGGGTAACAAAGCAATGTGAAGAAGCTAAAAAGGCACTACTTGAATGAATCTATGAGATAAACACCAATGCACAGAACAGTGGATGGCTGCAATGCTTTTGCTGTGGCCTTTAAAATTGTTTAAATACATTTGTTGAAAAAGCAGTCAAAATGGCAAGGTACCTTGCTGAGGCTTTTTAAGACCTACCTTGAATGATTGCTCATATGGATTTTACCCATATGAATTTACTTGTGACTTTTAGACTCCCTCTCAATTCACATTAGCTCAAATCAAGGATATTGAAGTCACCTACATTTGATTGGATACATAAATGAGACTTTTCAATTTACATTCAAAACATATACCTAATTGTTTTAAAATTCCAAATAGATAAGTGGTTTAATGATGAGAGTACATCAATGTTCTACCCAATTTATCTATGCCTCTTCTTTATTCATTCTATTTTCTAAGAAACACAAAAATTCTCAGAAAATATTATCTATATCCTAAGGTTTTGTCATACTGTAAAAAATAATACCACATATTAAAAATATTGAGAACTGTACCAGTATGAATATCCTTTTCCATGAATATATATACACATATACTGTAGATATATATGTATATGTGTGTGTGTATGTGTGTGTGTGCATACACACTCATAGCATGCTATTTCTTCTTTTCTTGGGCTGCCTTCCCTACAAAAAAAAAAGCAAAACAAATAGATTCTCCAAGCTATTTCTTCTTTTCTCAGACTGCCTTCTCCAAGAAAGAAGAAGTCTTAGAAGTTGTTTAATACCAGGAGTAAGAGTGGGAATTCAGTGCTTCTGTTTTTCTGTTTCTAAAGAAACAATTTGTCATTAGAATTACCTACTAGTATAGGATAAGTTACCAGAAAACTGGCATAGTGATCAAATTTGCTTTATATTAATGTTTTAAAAAATTACTTCATCTTATTAATAATTTAATGTTTCTAAAAATTAATATGATAATATGATTAAGTATTATACAGAAAAAAATATTGGGAAATTTAATTATTTTGAAGTGCAAAATACTGACACATAGTTTCACTGTTAAACCTCTTAAAAAGTTTCACCTCTGCTATGGAACCAACACTCTACTGATGGTATTGTTTCTGTACTAGAAATTTAACAGTGGTATAAAGAGCATGCAGATCTTTCCATTTGAATAATAAGGGCAATATTAAAGAACTGGAAGTCATATTTCAGCTCTCTCAATCAAACATTTATTCTAAAGACAAAGAGATTCCACAAAATTGTGATGAAATGTAAAAGATGTGGAAATCTTCATTCAAATAAAAATAAAGTTTGCATTAGGAAAAATTAAAATATTTAGAGAACACTTTCACATTAGTAGCATAATAATATATCAATAATATTTTAATGAAAGGAGAAAGGTTTGTTGTGTAGAAACATCAGTATAATCTTTGGTACCAAAAGTACATTTTTTATGCTAACTTTACTGTCTTGGATAACATGGAATATGTTTTAGAATATTACTAAGTGGTACAGTTTAGCTGGTACCTTCTACACCATCGAAAAATACTTGGAGGTTTAGAGTTGTGCAAAATAAAATTTTTGAAGAAAGTCTTTGTGTGATTGTTCTTTAAAAAAAAGTAAGAGCTTTAAAGATGATTATTTTAAGGTTATTATCTCATTCGTATTTATCTGAGAAAGGAATTTTAAGCACCCTAATACCCAAACCAAAAGAGATTCCAGAAGACAAACAAAAATAGAAACATAATAAAAACATAAAATTCATGATCAGACTCAGAGTCCTGACAGAAGGCATTTACTTGAGTTGTTTGATCATATGGATTTCACTGCTCAAACTGTTTGTGTCATGAGTTCCACCGACAAGGATGGTTTGGTTTCCCGAAAGGCTGAGTTGTGTTCCTGGGTTCCTTTTCTAATGTGCTTGGCTTTGCAGTGGCAGCCCAGCAGGGATGAACATATTTGCTTTACCAAACGATGAATGCATTGCTGGATCTTGTAAACACTACTGATTATACATTCAAGCTGTGTTCTCAGTGGAAGTGGCACTTACTAGGACCCTTGAAGTCAAAATATTTGATTTTTAGAGCACTTGGCAGATATTTCATCAGCTGGTAATGGATTTCTTATAAACCTCTTAGATCAATCGTATAGTCGCTTGGTGAATGCTGAAACCCAGTCTTGGTTTGGATCCTATTTTCAAATTTTAGGATGCATCTTCAGAAAAGAAGTGCATATTCAGTTTATTTTGTCTGTTTTTCAATGTGCTTTATTGCTTTACACACTTTCCTGTTGTCAGTTTTAGAGCTCCTCTGTTATGTAGCACATTTAATGTTTTGAATTCTAATGGCATTCTGTGAGGACTTGCATTGGAAAAGTACCTATATTTTAAATCATCATAGTAATGATATTTGACAGCTTTTCCATTCAAATCCTTTGGAAATGGCCAGAATCCATATAGGTGAATTTCATCACAGAATCTTGTAGCAAGTGTATACATGAGGAGACCTGTGCTGGGTCTTTTGATAGGAACTTTGTTGGTCAGCCAGTAACTGGAAAAAAAAAAAAAAAATAGAAGAGAAAAATTAAGAGAAGCACATTATATATCTTATAGCAACCCCATATAATTCTATTGTGTAGAATTAAAGCAAATAATATTTAAAATGTAACTTTAAAAATAACATTAAAAAGAATACCTGAAAAATTAATATATTTCTTAAACATCTACAAAAAAATGATTCTTTTACTTCTCTTTATCCTTTTTTATAGGTTTTTCTTGCGGTCAAATAAATACACACAGGATGTGGACTGTAGGTAATGTGAGTAGTGGAATCTCACTATCAAAATGAATTAGCAGCAAATATTTACATAGTACACAGAGTAGAATCTTTTCAGAAGGGTAAAAAACACTGCAAAAAGCTTAGTAATAGGGTGGAGAGTAATCCTTTAAGAAAACATGAACTTGAAATATAAATTTGAAAACATTGCTACAGATTTTCAGAATGTCTGATATTTCAGTTAAAATTCAGACAAGTAAAAGCCTTGCATGCATTATACCAACCAAGGTATTCAATTTCAATTGCCAAGGTCACATTTCACTAAAGCAAATTAAAAACCTTGTTTTAATCAATCTATATATATATATATATATATATATATATATATATATATATATAAGCTATAGATGAAATATAGCTATAAAATAATTGCTAAATAGTTCATGACTTATGCAGTTTAACATTTTCTTACAGAGATAAAATACATTTCAATTATGATAAACATTTTGTATTATTCATTTTAAAGACAATAAAACACTGCAAAATATTCAGATCCATCACTGTTGACAAATTTTGCATGAAAGACATACAAACTTACAAGCTAGTCATGATCTCTGGAGGAAAGAGGGTTTCCAATTCTTCTTGACATATCAATTTCTTTCAAGACATTTATCTATGTGGTATCAACCAAAAGAGGAAGGGTGTGTATTTTCTTCTATTTCCAAAGTTGTCCATTTTTAAAAAGACAAAATTAAAAAAGAAAGTTTTGTTTTTACTGTTGTTTGGGGAAATGTAATCACTGCCATCCAGATGTAAGCAGAAGATTATATTAAAAATAATCTGCCTTTGCACTCTTTTCAATAGTATATCTTATTCTTCCCTCCCTATTTTTTAAGTTTCTATGGGGTTTTCTAGACGATACATATATTGATGTAAGAAAACAAAACACACACAAAAAAAACCCTGTTCTTTTACTTTTTTGCTTAAATAAATGTTGGACTTTCAAACTTCACTAAATAAATGTCAACCTTCACTGTTAATAATTCCCCCTTCTCCCAACCAGGGTTGCCTTATATATTGTATTTTTCTCATTTTGTACATGTCATGTGTTAAATGTTCTCAGCAAAGTAAAACGCTTTACACACCTTTCATTACCAAAATTGTTCTGAGAAATCCTATTCTCAATATGGAAAATTTTCCAGAGGGACATGTTAGAATTTATTAACAATTCAAAGGTAGCTGAATAAGCAAAAACCACATACCATGTATTGTTAAGAATTCAAAGAAAGCACAGATATTAACCCTATGTAATGAGAATAGTTAAGCTGGCAGAAGGCTTTAGACACTATGATACAATCTTAAGCACCTTCACTCTAATTAACAGGTTTTGTTAAAAAAAAGAACGATAATTATGGGAAAGTAGATGTGATCTGTGTATGGCTACTATGTTAACTAGGTAAATTGGTTAATTAAAACAGTTACTTATTTATATGTTCTTTAAGTACATGAACAATGTTCAAACTTAACCAAAAAGAAATCATTACTTCCACCAGAGAAGTTTGGCAATCAAGAATAGTTGGTCAATATAAAGTTTATGCAGAATTATCTTATTTCTAAAGTGAAGGAAAGATAACAAGTAGGAAATAATATGTTGTTTTAGGTGCCATTGAGTCAGCTCCAACTCATAGCGATGCTATGTACAACAGAACTGAACACTGCCCTGTCATGTGCCTTCCTCAAAATCATTGGTATAATTGAGACTGCAGCCACAGTGTCAATCCATCTCATTGAGGGCCTTCCCCTTTTTCACTCACCCCCCATTTTATCAAACATGATATCGTACTCCTGGGAATGGTCCCTTTTGAAAATATGATCAAAGTAGGTGAGACAAAGTCTGACCAATCTTGCTTCCAAGGAGCGTTCCGGCTGCACTTCCTCCAAGATAGATTTGTTCACTTTTCTGGCACTTCCTTCAGGATAGATTTGTTCATTCTTCTGGTAGTCCATGGTATTTTCAGGATTCTTCACCAACACCAGAATTGAAAGGCTTCAACTCTTCTTCAGTCTTCCTTACTCATTGTTCAGCTTTCACATGCATAAGAGGCAATTAAAAATACCATGGCTTTGGCCAGGCACATCTGTCTTCAAAGTGACATCTTTGCTCTCCAACACTTTAAAGATGTCTTTCGTAGCAGATATGTCCAGTGCAGTATGACATCTAATACTTTGACCGCTGCTTCTATGGGTATTGATTGTGGGTCGAACTAAAATGAAATATTTGACAACTTCATCTCTTCTCCATTTACTGTCATGCTGCTTATCAGTCCAGTTGTGAGGATTTTCATTTTCTTTATGTTGAGGTATAATCCACACTGCAGACTGTAGTATTTAATCTTCATTAGTAAGTGCTTCAAGTTAACCTTACTTTTAGAAGTGTCATCTGTATATCATAGGTTGTTAATGAGTTTTTTCCCAATCCTGATGCCATGTCTTCTTCATATCGTTCAGCATCTTGTATTATTTGTTCACCATAGACATTGAATAAGTATGGTGAAAGGATACAACCCTCACACACATCCTTCCTGATTTTAAACAATGCAGTATCTTCTCTTCTGTTTGAATGACAGCCCCCTATGTACAGTTTCCTCATGAGCACAATTAAGTGTTCTGGAATTTACATTCTATAAAATATTATCCAGGAGCTCTGGTAGCGTAGTGCCTAAGGCACTTGACTGCTAACCAGAAAGCTGGTGGTTCAAACCCACCAGCCACTCCTCAGAAAGAAGATGGGGCAATCTACTTCCATAGTGATACTGCCTTGGAAACCCAAGGAGGGATCGCTATGAGTCAGGCCTGACTTGATGGCACATAACAACAACAACAACAATATTATCCATAATTTGTTATTATGCACAGAGTCAAATGCCTTTGCATAGTCAATAAAACACAAAGAAACATCTTTCTAGCATTCTTTAGTTTCAGTCAAGATCCATTTGACTTCAGCAATGATATCCCATATTTCATGTCCTCTTCTGAATTCAGCTTGCATTTCTGGAAGTTGGCTGTCAATATATTGCTGCAAACATTTTTTTAATTAGCTTCAGTAAAATTATACTTGCCTGTGATATTAATAAAATTGTTCAATAGTTCCACATTATGTTGCATCACTTTTCTTTATAATGGGCAAATATATGGATTTCCTTCAGTCAGTTAGCCGGGGAGCCATCTCCAAATTATTAGGCATAGCAAATAAGTGTCTCCAGTGCTGCATCTGTGTGGTAGTTAAGGTTGTTGTCGACTTGGTTGGGCCTGGTTGAGTGGCTGAGCAGCTGGTGGTATTTATTCCCCATGATGAGACTGGCAATCCTTCATGGTGGGATCTACCACAAGCAGCTGAGTAGCTACTTTAGGGATGTGGTCTGCTTTCCATATATAAGAAGCAGCTTTGAGAATGGTCTTTAGCTTATGGCATGTTTGAACCCTTCATATAGCCAAGTCATTCTTCAGCAGCCTGCCATGCTCTGCCAATCTTGGGACTTTCAATGGACTTGAATCAGTGGCCTGCCATGCTGTTTGGTAACATCGGGACTGTGTCATTTTATTTGTTGACCTTGGATTTGTCAGCCTCAGCAGCCAATAGGTGCCCGAGTGAAGAGATGCCTCTAGCTTCAGTGGGCTGGAGGCAAGAGGCAGAGCTGAAGCCCAAGGTTGAAGGGGTTTCACACAGCTCCTAGACCTGGCACTTTGAAGTTGGACTTCTAGCCTCCCAAATTGTAAGAGAATAAACTTGTGTATGTTAAAGTTATCCCATTGGTGGTATTTCTTGTCAGAGCGGCACTAGATAACCAAGATAATCTGTTTCTTGAAACATCTAAATGTGTTTTACATCAATTCATAGAAACATGTTTTTCACCATTCACTTCAGCTTCAACTTCTTCCTTCAATACCGTTGATTTTTGATCACATGTCACCTCTTGAAATAGTTTAACATCTGCCAGTTCTTTTTTTGTTCAGTGACTGTGTATTCCTTCCATCTTCTTTTGATGCTTCATGCATCATTCCATATTTTGCTCATCAAATCCATCAATATTATAACTCAAGGCTTGAATGTTTTCTTCAATTCATTCAGCTTGAGAAATGCTAAGCATAGTCTTCTCTTTTGGTTTTCTAACTCCAGGTCTTTTTACACTTCATTATAATAACTGAATCCTCAAGCTGTTCTTTGAAATCTTCTGTTCAGCTCTTTTATCTTGCCATTCATTCCATTCACTTTAGCTACTCTCCATTCATGAGCAGGTTTCAAAATCTCTTCTGACATCCATTGTGGTCTTTTTTTTTTTCTTTTTTCCCCTTCCTTTCCTGCCTTTTTAATGACCTTTTGCTTTCCTCATGGATAATGTTCTTGATGTAGTCCCACAGCTTGTCTTCAGCCATTGGTGTTCAATGCATCAAATCTATTCTTCAAATGGTCTCTAAATTCAAGTGGGATAAAATCAAAGTCATATTTTCACTCTGATCTACTAGTTTTAATTTTCTTCAGCTTCAACTTGAACTTGCATGTGAGCAATTGATGGTCTGTTCAACAGTCAACTCCTGGTCTTGTTTGGGCTGAAATTATTGAGCTTTTCTCACATCTCCCTCTTTCCACAGATATAGTCAATTTGATTCCTTTGTCTTCCATTTGGCAAGGTCTACATGTATAGCCACTGTTTATGTTGTTGGAAAAGGATATTTGCAATGAATAAGTCATTGGTCTTGAAAAACTTTATCATGCTATCTACAGGTCATTTATATCACTAATACCATATTTTCCAACTACTGGTGATTCTTCTTTGTTTCCAACTTTCACATTCCAGTCACCAGTAATAATCAACACATCTTGATTGCATTCTTGGTCAATTTCAGACTACAGAATTTGGTAAAAGTCTTCAACTTCTTCACCTTAGTTTCAGTAAAAAACAAAAAAAGCCACTACCATCTAGTGGATTTAGCACTACCATCTAGTGGATTCTGACTCAAAGCAACCCCCGTTGGGTTTCTGAGGCAGTAAATTTTTACAGAAGTAGATTGCTCCATCTTCCTCCTGCAGAGTGCCTGGTGGGTTTGAACCATCACCCTTCCGGTTAGTAGTCAAACACATTAGGCAATATGCCACCAGAGCTGATGCATAAATGTGAATAATAGTAATATTAACTGGCCTTCCTTGTAGGCATTTAGATATTATCTTATCATTGACAGCACCATACTTCAGGATATATCTTGAAACATTCTTTTTGACAATGAATGTGACAACTTTCCTCTTCATTTTGTCATCCCTTGCATAGTATACCATATGATTATCTGATTCAAAATGGCCTATGCAAGTTGATTTCATCTCAATAATACCTAGGATATCAATCTTTACACATTCCATTTCCTTTTTTTAACAACTTCCAGCTTTCCTACATTCATGCTTCACACATTCCACATTTTGATTATCAATGCATGTTTGCAGCTGTTTCTTCCCATTTTGAATTGCTCCCCATCAGCAAATGGAGGTCCTGAAAGCTTTAATCCATCCATATCATTAAGACCATCTCTGCTTTGAGGAGGTATACTTCCCCAGTCATATTTTGTGTGCATTCCAACCTGAGGGGCTCATCTTCCCGCACTATATCAGACAATGTTTCAGAGCTATTCATAAAGTTTTCCAGTAATATATCAGACAGTCTTTAACTGCTATTCATAAGGTTTTAACTGGCCAGTTTTCTCAGAAGTGGATGGCCCAATCCTTCTTCCCAGTCCATCTTAATCTGGAAGCTCCATTGAAACCTGTCTAACAAGGGTGACCTTGCAGTGTTTTAAAAACCAGTGGCATAGTCTCCTGGTCTCAGCAACATGCAAGCCACCACAGTATGACAAACTGACAGATAAGTGTTGGAGGAAATAATATACTGCTCTATTATTTGTATGGGACTCAAAGGTCACATTATATGTGACTCCTAGAATACATTGCAATTAAATGTTTTCCATTTCTTAATTCTTTTCAGATTTCCTGGAAACTAACTTAAACCAGATTGATCAGAGACAAACTGCAATGCCACCTCCACATGCAGTACAAATAAGCAACTTCAATATTACAAGGAAATACTGAAGAGGAAATTATTTACTCTAAATACATCAAAATATTCCAATAAATTTCTTTAGGAGACAAGTTTAATTTTAAATACATAATTTTATTTATTTAATTAATACCCCAATTATATGATTTCTATTAAAACTTTCACAATTTCCTTCATGTAATCCTCACTTCAATCACATCACAAAGTAGAGAACACTCTCAGGATTTAAATTCTTCTTTTATTTTTTTTCTGTGTCTTGAGTCTCATAACACGTAAGCTACCACAGTATGACAAATTGACAGATGAGTGGTAGAGGAAGTAATATACTGCTGTATTATTTGTATGGGACTCCAAGTCACATTACATGTGACTCCCAGAATACATTGAAAGTAAATGTTTTCCATTTCCTAATTCCTTTTGGATTTCCTGGAAATTAACTTTAAGAGACAGTGGAAACTAACTTTAAGAGACAGTGGAAACTACTCAAGACACAGTGGCTGCAGTGATGGGCTCAGGTATAGCAAGGATCATGAGGCTGGCACAAGACCAGGCAGTGTCTCGTTCTGGTGTGCATAGCGTCGCTACGAGTAAGAGACAACTCAATGGTACCTAACAACAACAATCTCAAAAACTATCAGAGATATGCCATCAGCCAACATTTCTTGACCCAGGGCATTGTAGGAGAGACCATAAGCAGAAAATAAATGAGGTCATCTTCTTTCCCTCAGGTAGCTAGCAGCTAAATTCAGAGCCAGGTAAATGAACATTTTATATATATATATATCACATTATAAACATATCAGTATAGCTTATGAACTGTATAAGAGATACAATTCTAATACACTTTTTTGAGACACAAGGT
>NW_006921678.1:83322-84350 GCF_000298275.1 Orycteropus afer afer
TATATATATATATATATATATATATATAGTGACCATAACAGATCCCGAAGAAAATAAAAGAAGAATTTAAATCCTGAGAATGTTCTCTACTCTGTGATGTGATTGCAGTGAGGACTTCATGGAGGAGATTGTGATGGTTTTTATAGGAAGCATATAATTGATATAATTGGGGTATTAATTACATAAAGTTATATTTTAAAAATTAAACTTTGTTCCTAAAGCATTTTATTTGAATTTATGGACATGGAGGCCTCAGAAACTTGTTGAGCTCTTGGATTAAATAAATTAATTTATGCAATTTATTTACTGGTATAGATTAACTTTGTTTCAGCAAGGCTGACAGAAGAAATGTTTTGTGATGTTTGGCTTGCTACACTTTGAATAATTTATAGGAAAATAAGCTACTATTTGTAAGAGTATTTTGGAGAAACTATACTAACATAAAATGTCTCTTTTCCTGTTGATTCCTGCATACACACACATACACAAGAAAACAGACCTAATAAATGACATCCATCACAAATATGGCAGTCAATTTGAAACAAAAATCTTAAAGTTAGTTAAAAACTAAGGCTGTAAGTAATAACATTCTGTGAATTTAAAACAGCCAAACAAAAAAAGGGAGAACTGATCAAATACAGTCAGTAAAAGTTGAGAGTGTACTCACTATAAATCTCATATCATGCTTTTTCTATAAGTCAATCTAAAGTACAAGATTTTGTATTTTCCCAGGAAAACATTAATTTGCCTTTGAAGCAGATAACAATGAATATTCCTTTGTACTCCATTAGCATAATCAGTTAGATCTTTTGTCTCAGTTTGACAAGAATATAATATTAAAATCTATACCTGAAAGGGGAGTCTGGTAGCATAGTGGCTAAGGCACTTGACTGCTAACCAGAAGGCTGGCGGTTCAAACCCACCAGCCACTCCTTGGAAGGAAGGTCGGGCAATCCTATTTCCGTAGTGATACTGCCTCGGAAACCCAAGGAGGGGTCACTATGAGTCAGGTGTGACTCGACGGTACA
>NW_006921678.1:84450-88177 GCF_000298275.1 Orycteropus afer afer
GGCTAAGGCACTTGACTGCTAACCAGAAGGCTGGCGGTTCAAACCCACCAGCCACTCCTTGGAAGGAAGGTCGGGCAATCCTACTTCCGTAGTGATACTGCCTCGGAAACCCAAAGAGGGGTCGCTATGAGTCGGGGCTGACTCGATGGCAAATAACAACAACATACCCGAAAGTATACATGTATATAAAAGCTGACACATAAAAGCTACAAATTCTTGTGAAGAGGTTATCAAAAAAAGATAAATAGGGAGATAATTAAGTTTTCAAACTAATTAGGAAAAAAGTAATTGAAAAGAGTGTGCTAATAAAATAATGAAATATATATATTCTAAAGTGTTCCAAATTTTATGTCAAATTCGAATCTCATTGTCTTGTTCTGTTTTTCCCTTAGTTGCCACTGAAGTTTATTGTGGCTTATGGAAAGCTCCATGTGTGTCAGAGTAGAGCAGTGCTGTATGCAGTTTCCAATGGCTGTAATCTCATCAAAGTTGATCACTAGGTCTTTCCTGTGAGGGACCTCTGGGTGGACTTGAACCTCCAATCTCTTGGTCAGCAACCAAATACATTAGCTATATGCACTACTCAGGCATTCTTTCATGTAATTATAAAGTTTAGCAGTGTTTTCAAATCGGCAAGCAGTATTGCTTGCATATGTGCATTTGTTTTTATGTAAATGGGTTTTTGAATTATAAAATCAGTATGCTCCCTATAGAAAATTTGAAAATAAAGAAATTAATGAGAAAGAAAAAAATATTACTAATAATCCAAGCACACAGAAATAGTTGCTGTTACAACCTGATGCTCCCTTTTGCTTCTCTGGGTGATTTGGGTCTTAATATATATTAAAATCATTCACAGAAAAAAACAAATATATCAGCTACTATAAGTTTTATTTCTTATATTCTTAATTTGCTTCTGCCTATCTTCCTGCCAGAGCTCTGGTAGCCTAGTGCCTAACACATTTGGCTGCTAACCAGAAGGCTGGTGTTTCAAACCCACCAGCCACTCCTGGGAAGGAAGATTGGGCAATGTATTTCCATAGTAATACTGCCTCGGAAACCCAAGGAGAGGTCACTATGAGTCGGATCAGACTCCACAGTAGTGAGGTTAAGGTCTTCCTGCCACCCTCTCTGCTTCCTTTCTTCATTTTTAATATTGTCATGCTCTGTCCTGTTTTAAGAAACAAAGTCACCCCATATTTTTTGTATAAATTGAATACGTGTAACTTTTTATAGATGTATAACATGGATGCCATATTCTTGCAAAGCAAGATTTCTTATCTACTATACCCCCAATGTATCAGTCTAATTTCTTACTTCAAACTCAACACCTTCAATGCTTTTACCCAAGAAATCAGTGGTATAGTAGGTAGAAAGAAGCATGACAAACATATATTGTGGTCAGAGAACAAGAGGTTTTAGCTCTGCTACAATATTTACTAGCTCTAAGCCCTTGCTTGCTGACAGTGAAGATGGCTTGACTTATGAAGATCAAAGACACAGTCTTCAGTACATATCACACCTACAAAAATCCTCATAACTGGACCAATAAGCAACAACAAGATAAATGGAGAAAAGATTGAAGTTGACAAAGATTTCATTTACTTTGATCCACAATCAACATCCATGGAAGCAGCCATCAAGAAATCAGATGTCATATTCACCGGGTAAATCTGCTGCAAAATATCTCTTTAAAGTATTGAAGAACAAAGATGTCACTTTGAAGACTAAAGTGTGGCTGACCCAAGCCATGGCATTTTCAATTGCCTCATACGTATATGAAAGGTGGCCAATAAATAAGAACTGAGAAGAGCTGATGCCTTTGAATTGTGGTGTTGGGAGGAAATACTAAAAATACCATGGACTCTCAGATGAACGAACAAACAAACCTGTTCTGAGAGAATTACAGCCAGAATGTTCCTTAGAATGCAGAATGGCCAGACTTTGTCTCACCTACTTTGGCCACATGGTCAGAACGGACCAGTCTCTGGAGAAAGATACCACATTTGGTTAAGTACAGGGTCAGCAAAAAAGGGGAAGACCTCAAGGAAATGGAATGACACAGTGGCTGCCACAGTGGGCTCAAACACAGCAAGAATTGTGACAATGGCTCAGGACCAGACAGTGTTTTGTCATAGGATCATTATGAGTTGGAATCCATTCAACTGTACCTAACAACAATATAAGCCCTTGGGAAAACTACTTCACTTTCTTGGGCCTCGGTTAATAATATTAAACATCCAAGACTGTTGTGGTAGTATAAAAGAGCTGATAAGTATGAAAGGACTCGACATAAAGTCTGATACATATTAAGCAGTTGTAGTTAAATCTCAACATAGCCCAAAATAATCTATTACTCATTTTCTCAATCAAATTCTACTTCTCTCTTGGAGACTTGTGACCACACATTGTCTAGGCTATTGTGGTCATCTTGTTTAATCACTATGGACATGTTTCCTTAGTTGGGAGACAAAAACATTTCATTCCGTGCCTTTGAGATTTCCTCTATCTACAAAATTCTATTTCTGTTTCAAATCTTCTCTCTCCATGAAACTGTATACTTCTTGAGAAAAAAAAAAAACTGATATATTCATACTTTTACTCTGCTTCCTCCACCTCATTCCACTCCCTGAAATTTCTTGCAGGTTTTAATATATTGTAAAGCAAAGATAGTACTTAAAGATGACTTGATTTGAATGTCAGCAATCTGTTAGATTTTATCTCATAATAAAATCAGATAATAACCACCTAAGGAGACAAAATGTCTGATTATTTCAAGCATCTGAAGTACTGCTTGTATATCTGACTCAAGCGTATGATCAAAATTCATATACTTGACACTCAACACATTAACAACCAAGGAATATTAATTTCTTCTCTAAAACTCAGACATGACAAATTCTAGACATATTTGAATAGAGAAGACGGAATTCCATTATTCCAAGAGTTGTACTTTAATGTTATGTATATGTCAAGCTGCCATTCATGAGCCCAAAATTCTTTTAACTGGAATGTGAGATGAAGTAAATAAAATAATTCACCAGTCTACTCTTAGTTCAGAGGTGGTAGTGGTGGTGGTTAATCACTGATGAATTAATTCTGACTCATGGCAACCCCATGTGTACAGAGGAGAACTGCTCCATAAGGTCATCAAGTCTTACTTCCTAGGTGCCCCTGGATGTTTTTGAACTTCTGACCCTTCAGGTAGTAGCTCAGATATTAATTTCTTCTCTCATATTTTTCTTCCCACAATTGATCTTGTTCTGGTTTCACAAGAGGACTTGATCAAAGGTAAATAATGTGACTTATGATTCTAACAGGAACTTGAAATATTCTAAAAGAAGTAGACTTCTACAATTCATCTCTGCGAGAGATGTCTGCACTTCCCAGTACTACATCCCACCCTCAGAAAGTTCACAAAAACCATTCATGATGATGTCCTTCCCATCAAAAATGCTAGCAGGGAGAAAAACAATAAATTTTCAGATTCCTTCCTCCATATTTGTCAATATATTTGTTCTTTCATAGGAGAAGTATATGTAATGTACATAATATACAACTTAAAAGAGCCATCCTGAGCATATTGAAATGGTATTTTTCTACTTTTTTCCCCTACATTATGGAAATAATCTTTACAATGCATTTGTAGCCTGTAGTATGTTACAAAGCATGAACTCATTCTTTAAAATGCATAAAAATTATATATATATATATATATATATATATA
>NW_006921678.1:88277-114376 GCF_000298275.1 Orycteropus afer afer
TAAACCTCATAGCACCTTTTGAAATAATGAGATACCTTGTGTTGCCACAAAAACAGGGTTAATGATAATTTATTTAAAAAGAACTTTCAGGACTGTATCCACTGAGAATGAACCATTCTATCCTTGAATTAATATTTATCTTACCCCATAGAAGCAACAGGGATTGATCTTAAATCTGCATCTAATATGAAGAGACAAAGGACCAGAGAGCCACATCCATCTATCGTTATTTGGAAAGATAAGAGTAGACCCAGGGAAAAAAATAAGTAGTTTATAAGAGGTGGTAATAATAATAATTTGTTGAGTATGTAGAGTAGACCAAAGACTGTGTTGAAAACTCTACATGTATTTGTTTGTTTCAGTTTATGCTTACCACAAACCTATGAGGTAAATGTCATCTCGTAGATTAAGCCATCAAGGCTTGGGAAGGTTAAATAACCAGTTCAAGATGTCAGAGATTGGGACAGGACCAGGATTTAGGTCCACATCTCTCTGTCTCCAGTGATTTCAATTTTACCTTATAAGATAGTGGATTCTTTAGCTCCTAAAGGGCATTTGTCTTGGAATGGAAAGTTTATGGGCTCATTTTCAACATAGAGGTCATAAGAGGAACTACAGATTTGTGTGGAGTTTTGGTGATTAGCAATTCAATCTCAACACTGCTGTTTTACTCAGGCAATTTTTCCCCCCCAAAGTAAATTATCATTGCTAGTGTATAGAACTAAGTTTTCCCATATACTCTCTCAAAAATATTTAATGTCAGAAAATGACTTTGTGGTTTCAATATATATTTATTAACCACATTGCAAATGTTAAAGGCATTGACTTAGTATCAAAGGGTAGGGATTTCCATGCATATGTGAATGAAATGTCATTAAAATGAAAGCAGGGATTTGTAACTTCAAGAGGTCAATCTGTCAATATTTTCCTTTTTCTATGTGCTCTTTGTATACAGAACACAGTGTTAAGTGAAAAGGGGAAATGAAAATTATTTCTGCATATTTAATATACATAAAAAAGAAAAGTTTTTATCAATTGTCATAAGCAATTCATTTGAGGCATAGAAGACTCATGGCATATGCAAAGCACTAGAGATAATATTTTAGGCCTAATCTCAATATTCTATTTGTGTGTATGTTATTTTATATTTACTACAGGGACCAGACTTTGACCTTAGCTCTGAATTAAACCCTTCTTTTGATCTGACCATGTACATAAGTTGAATGGAGAGCAGTTAGAATATTCTAGAGCTAATATGCACTATAAAGATTTTCGCAAGTGTCTCACATTTTGCTACTAAACACACACCTTTATTACTATAACACCAGCAATTCTACTCCATTTAATTTCAAACTACTTTCACATGTTCCTCATAAAATCCTGTGATATATATTCTACTGTCTATATTACCTGTATTTCACAGGGGGTGAAATTATAGCCCAGGAAGTAAAATAACTTGTCCAAGTTTGCTCATTCAGTGAGCTGTGCATGGATATACTGGTCAGTGTTTAACAATAGGTACTGGATTGATAAGAGGAGATAATTCACATCATTTGCCGATTTCTGTGGTGTAAATATTCCCGTTATGGTTGATTTCAGTCTTACAACTTTAGATACTGTAGTGTTGATTGAATGGAGAAATTTGACATTATTCAACAGTGGGAAAGGACTGAAAAAACTGGATTCTTGCTCTTGCTTTACCTGTAACTACGTGATCTTGGACAAACATTTGAATATTTTCAGCCTCGGTTTACTCACTGATAAATGAGGTCCTTTCCATGATTTCTTCTACACTTAAAACTCTCATTTGTAAAATGTCACAGGTAATCTGATTTCTGATTACAGAACATGGGGCCCAAAGAACTACAGAATTAGTCTAATCTTCAGTTTTTGTTCACATTTACTAAGTACACCAACTTTTATAATGTGTGATGTGACATGACATACATTTCTCTTCAGCCACATTATTATAAACCAGACATCATAAAACTATTTATTAAAATCATGCTTGCTGAAAAACTTGAAGTATCATTCCGTTTCCTATAATTCTTGCAACTAGAGTTTACAACCAAATCTTTATTTATAAAGTCTTAATAGATTGATTTGTGATTATCTAAAAATACAAAATGATTTATTTAATTTCAGAGGAAAACTAATAAAAGAGAATGCTATCATAGGAAAATGTAATCTGGCTGAACAGTGAGAAAAATTAAACAAAATAAAAAGAGGGAATGCTCCAAATGTCATTCATCTTGTTAGCAACCTGAATGGAATTAAAATGGCTCCCCTCAAAATCACATGGATGATTCACATCATCATTGGTTAGCTAGATTTTGGTGAAAGAAAATTTAAAATGCATACTTTCAGAAATAGATGGATCCTAATTTTATTTTTAAATATATCTTTTGGGACTTCTCAAAAATAATGCTAAAAATCTTGAACTGATGCATTGACGTCATGACAAAACAATGATTGTAGATGTCATAGAGGGGGTTTTAATGACCTTCTCTTTAAACCCACGTAAACACTCAGCTATAACTGAAACTGATAATTTAAACTTCAAGAATGAGGAAGTGGTGATGCACGAAAGGTGAAGTACTGGAAACACAGTAGAGATTTACTTGAAAATCAAAAACCATGGAAACCTTACCTTTTTCTCCCTAATACTGATAGGAAGCAGTGAAATCATTTATCCTAAGACACAGAGTCATAGAAGGAAAGAAAGAAAAATGGAAAAGTGGGAGGAGGGGGCGAAGTGGGGGTGAATGGTGGTGGTGGTGGGTGGTAGATAGTCTTAAAGCTTAGTAAAAATAGGTTAGGCATTTAAAATAATTTGGAAGATGAAAATGATAGTGGTGTTTATTCATGAAAAATATTCCTTTCTGCAAACATCTATTCCCAGGAAACATCTAGAGACTACACATCCAAGTTGCCCAGCCAACATAATAAAAGTCCATTTTACTACAATAAAAGTAAAAGTACATTTTACTCAATAAAAGTCCATTTTACTACACTGACAAAATGTAAGCAACCCTTCTAATGATCTGATTATCCTTTTTTAGCTTGACTTATACTATTTACAAATGTATTTGCCAAGTTTATATAAATTAGTCAGGTTACATTAACCTCCCAGATCCAGGAATAGGGACCAACAAATATGATGTATAATCCATGCAATAATATGGATGGATTTGTACATCCATATTTGCTAACAAAGTGTATAAACTAAGCATTAGACAAAGACCAGAGTTTCAAAACTTATCAAAGGAATTAGAATCACCACAGACCTAAGAGAGTTCTAAGTGATTCTTTAAAGATTTTTAAGCATATATCAAACTAATAGTATATGGGGACAATAAAACAAAAACCCAACTTATTGCCATAGAGTCTATTTCAACTAATAGTGACCCTATCAGACAGAGTAGACCTGCCCTATAGGGTTTCCAAGGTTATAAATCTTTACAGACACAAACTGCCTTACCTTTCTCCCCAGAGCAGCTGGTGGGTTTGACCTAGTCATCAGCCAAATGCTTTAATGGCTATGCCATCAGAGTTCATCCTGAGGATTTGTTGTTGTTGTTGTTAGGTGCCATTTAGTTGGACTCGACTCATAGAGAACCTATGCACTAGTCCTATGCCATCCTCCCAACTCTTGCTTTGGTTGTGCCCATCATTGTAGCCATTTTGTTACTCCATCTCTTGGGAGTCTTCCCTTTTTTCACTAACCCAATAGTTTACTAAGCATGATATCCTTCTTGAGGGACTAGTCCCTTCTTCCAACATGGCCAAAGTACATGAGATGAAGTCTGGCCATCCTTCTTGCTAGGGAGAATTCTGGCTGAAATTCTTCCAAGATGTATTTGTTCATTCTTGGCAGTCTATGGCATTTCCGATATTCTTCACCAACACTACAATTTGAATGCATTGACTCTCTGGTCTTCCTTATTTATTCCCCAGTTTTCACCTGCATATAGAAGCTATTAAAAATACTATGGCTTGGGTAAGGAGCACCTTAGTCTCCAAAGTGACATCTTTGCTCTTTAACACTTTTCGGAGGTTTTTTGCAACAGATTTGCCTAGTGCAATATGCCGTCTGATTTTTTGACTGCTGCTCCCATGGGTGTTGGTTGTGGATTCAAATAAAATGAAATCCCTGACAACTTCAATCTTTTCTCCATTTATCATGATGTTGCTTACCAGTCCAGTTGTGAACATATGAGACAGATTTAAACTATTTCCCTCAATTTTTATTTTTCCTGCCATATGGGTGATATGCTGAAAGAAATGCCCATTTAGACAACTGTCTTATCATCGTCATACATTTCTCACTCCATAGTGGACTGTCCATGGGCATATAAATTGAGAAAGGGGCTTCTAGCTGTGGGAAAAGCCCCATGAAGGACTATTACTGGGGAAATGCCAAGGATGCAGTCTTTGGCCTCCTCATTGCATTCTAAAACTACTTGGCACTGGACATTCTGCCACTGTGCACTGTGCACCACAAATTTTCACCACTGAAATATTGAAGGGCCATAAAGTGAGGCATTATTTTTCTTGGTCAAATATTAATAAATATAATTTTGGTCCCTCCAAGCATTAATCTTCAGTTGATGAAATTTCATATCTGATGGAATTAATAACAATATCTCCCCTCTTCTCTTTTTCAGCCTTAATGCTTATCCTTCAACATATTTTAGGTTGAACCACATTCCTATTTATATAATTGTTGCTAAACAGAAGAGCATTAGTACAGAGATATGTATTTTTATACCTATAATGTTCTTGTTCCTCTGAAAAAATAAAACAATCAGAAATGCAGCTGTAAAGACAATTGTATTATGGAATATACAGTCCTTCATAGTGGAAAAGTGTGACAATGAAATTGAAATTATAATATTAGTCTATTCTGTAACAAACTAATTTGCTGAGATTTTGCCTTATTATGATGTTTCTAAGGAACCTTAGCACTACAGTAGTTAAAGCCCTTGTCTGTCTACCTCAGAGTCTGTGGTTCAAACCCACCAGCTGCTCCTTGGGATAAAGATTGGCAGTATGCTTCTGTAAAGATTTACAGCCTTAGAAAACCTACAGGGCAGAACTACTCTGTCCTATAAGGTAGCTATGAGTCGGAATGGACTCCAAAGCAATTGGCTTGATTTTGGTTTCATGTCATTTTTAGAAAGAACCTTGGTGGTGCAATGAGTAAAGTGCTCTGCTATATACTGAAAGGTAGGCAGTTTGATCCCACCAGCTGCTCTGCAGGTGAAAAGACTTATGTATCTGCTCCAGTAAAGATTACAACCTAGGAAACCCTAAGGAGCACTTTTACTAAGACCTATAGAGGTACTATGAGTCAGTTCTGCTTTTCACTTGTTTTGTGAGTCCTGGCTGGTCTTTTCACAAGTCTCTGTTTCCAATTCCTGATCTGAAAATTTAGGCTAATACATCTTACTTTCTGGGAATTTGGGGTAATTGAATGATATAATACAACTAAAGTTCAATGTGAATCATGAATAATTATGCAAATGAACATTAATATATCATGTTGATACAACCATATTCAGATAATTGAGTCATATACAAAAATCACCTATGCACCAAACACTCAACTAGTGAATTTGACTTCAGTTCAGTTTAGTTCTTATTTCTGTTTAAAAATCTAGGGAATTATTGTCTGCATTATACAACTAGGGCTTGAAAATGTTCTGGCAAAACAGCAAACAAATAAGCAAAATACCCAGCAGTTTCTTCTTTTGGAACTTGATACATTTAAAAAGGCACAGGGAAGTGATTATTAGCTCTCCCACCAGAATGTGAAATACATAGTTCAACTTACCTACCAATCACAATATTAACATAAATTTAGAACCACTGCCTGGCACAACCAGTTCTTTCATACAATTTATTTTCTTTTAGCCATATGATATAATAGAAAATCAGGAATAAGAGTCTCAAAACTTTTTCCTGATATTTTGAATAAGAATATAAGTTGATGGAAATAATTAGCTCAGGCTTCATAACAATAAACTTATCAGGAGTGTGAAACATAATTTTTTTAAAAGTGGAAATGTAATAGAAATGGCTTTTTGTGGTTGTACTTCAAGAGGAATGTTTCCATAATAAAACCTCTTAAATCACTTGTTTGATAATTGTTTCTACAGGGGAAAAAATCTGAAGACAGGCAAGCTGTGGGAATAGTTTCAGAGTGTGTGCACAAAATCTTGACCATCTGTTTCTCTGTTAGTACATTCAGAGAATATTGGGTATGCTGACTCAAATTTCATGTATAAACTTTCTTAATGCATAAAACACATGTAAAGTGCATAAGCCAAGAGATGAATCTGAGGCTCATAAAAATTTTGGAAAAGAGTATAGGCTACTGGTGAATAAATAACACTTAAATGTTAGAAAAAAAAAGTGGTTAGATTTAAAATATTAAGAAATCTCGTGCTGAATCATTAATGGTTTTGCTTATCTGTGAAACTCCTCCAAAATATCTCATTATCTACATATTTTTCTTTTCAAATGAAGAAAATAAAGCAGAGAAGTAAGCTGAAAATCGTTAACATTTGGGGGAAGCCTGTAGCTATGAAGAGAGTCTTTCATTTTTGACATTAAAAAAAAAGAAAGCCTTCAGGATTTTGCCCCAAGAATTGTGTGTCAGAGCAAACTCAGAAACTCAGGCACTGAACTATATATCTGAGGAATGTTAAGTATAAGATTTAAAAGAAAAAGTAAGCCAAGGTAGGTCATCCTCTTCAGATTCTTAGTAAAAAAAAAAAAAAATACATTTAATGAACTCCTCAACACGAGAGACTTGGAAAATAAGACCCTTATCCAACTAATTACAACCACCAGTTAGTTACTGAAGAAGGAGAAGCAGAAGAATTTTAGGAGTGGTGTGAAGTAAAAGCAGCATAATAAATATTATAGTTGTTTTTATTAGGTTCCAGTCCTTCTATGAAATTTATTTTGAAATTCCAAATATCATTAAAGAAGGTCACAGGATTTCATGTTTTTTAAAAGAAGGCAAATGTGGAAAAAAAAAAAAAAATTAGGATGGTCTATGAATTCTGCTTAAAAATACTTTATAATATTAACATTGAATTTTCTAAGTCAATGATGAAATTTAATAATGAGAAATGATATGTGTGTGTTGATAGTTGTCTTTCACTTTTCACATTTTGGTCACTAGATTCTGTCTCTAGCATATGAAGTTCCCAAACTTTAAGTGTTTAACAATTCATACTTATCTAATATTCCTGAATAGTTTGGTCCTATAGACCTTCATTTAAACAATCACCATGATTCTTCTTCCTATTACAAAGGTATCAGGTCAGAGGCAAGCTACAGAAGTACAGGGCTGAACTCTGGATTTTAGGAGGCCTTTTATACCTGGCAACTGTATACTTTAATGAAAATAAATTGGAGTGTTTACAAGTGAGATATCAATATATAAGCACTAGCTAAATGTGCATTTTATACCTATAGAACTAAGATCTAAGTTAATTAATGAGTTAGATTTTTTTTCCTCCACTGCACCCACCACCAATTACAAAAAAAAAAAAAAAAAAGGCATATCACTAATTTGTAGCTTGTAGAAATCTTTCCCTAACACTGAATTACCAGTAGGGATCAATTTCAATTGACTATATTAGGGCCAAGAAGAATAACATCAGACAAAACAAGGATAAGAGCTGACTGTGGAAGAGAAAATCAGTTGCTTATACATAAGTTCAAGTTGAAGCTGAAGAAAATTAAAACACACCTACAAGAGTCAAAATACAATCTGAAAAACAACACCTAAATTTAGAGACCATCTGAAGAATAGATTTTACTCATTAAACACCAATGATCAAAGACCAGATAAGTTGTGGGATGAATCAAGAACATTATACATGAAGAAAGCAAAAGGTTTTAAAAGGCAGAAAAGACAAAAATGGATGTCAAAAGAGACTCTAAAACTTGCTCTTGAATAGGGAATAGTTAAAGTGAATGGAAAGAAAAATGACAAAAGAGATGAACAAATGATTTCAAATGGCAGTAAATGCTTGGCATTTCTCAAGCTGAGAGAACTAAAGAAAAAAGTTCAAGTCTTGGATTGAAATACTGAAGGATTATATGGCCAAAATAATGAATGATGCAGGGAGCATCAAAAGAAGATGGAAGGAATACAGAAAGTCACTTTACCAAAAAAATTGGTTGATGTTCAATCACTTCAGGAAGTAGCATATGATCAAGAACCAGTAGTTTTAAAGGAAGAAGTCCAAGCTGCATTGAAGGAATTGACAAAAAACAGGGGTCCAGTAAGTGATGGAATACCCATTGAGAAATTTCAATAAATGGATGCAACTCTAGAGGCTTTTACTCATCTATGCCAGAAAATTTGGAAGACAGTTACTTGGCTAACTGACTGGAAGAGATCCATATTTGTGCCTATTCTAAAGAAGAGTGATCCAACAGAATGTGGAAATTATTGAACAATGCCATTAATACCACCAAAACCAAGCTCACTGATGTCAAGTCAATTCAACTCATAGCGACCCCTTCTTTGGTTTCCGAGGTGGTATTGCTATGGAAATAGATTGTCCAATCTTCCTTCCAAGGAGTGGCTAGTGGGTTTGAACAACCAGCCTTCTGATTAACAGTCAAATGCCTTAGGCACTATGCCACAAAAGCTCCCACACAAGTAAAATTTTGCTGAAGATAATCCAAAAATGGTTATAGCGGGATATTGACAGGGAACTTCCAGAAATGCAAGGTGGATTCAGAAGAGGATGTAGAATAAGGAATATCATTGCTGACTTTAGATAGATCTTAGGTGAAAGCAAAGAATACCAGAAAGATATTTACCTGTGTTTTATTCACTATGTGAAGGCATTAGATTGTGTGGATCATAAATTATGGCTAATGTTGCAAAAATGGGAATTCCAGTGCATTTAGTTGTCCTCATGAGAAGCCTGTACATAGACCAAGAGGCTGTCATTCAAATAGAATCAGGGAATACTGCATGGTTGAAAATCAGGAAGGGTCTGAAGTCTGGGTTATATCCTTTCACCATACATAGTCAATTTATACGCTTAGTATATAATGTGAAAACCTGGACTATATGAAGAAGAATGTAGCATCAGGACTGGAGGAAGACTCATTAAAAATCTGTGATATGCAAATGACACAACCTTGCTTGCTGAAAGTGAAAAGGACTTGAAGCATTTATTGATAATGATCAAAAACTACAGTGCTCAATATGGATTACACCTCAATATAAAGAAAACCAAGATTCTCATAACTCAACCAATAAGCAGCATCATGATAAATGAAGATTAGAGTTGTCAAAGATTTCATTTTACTTAGATTTACAACCAATACTACTCAACGGAAGTAGCAGTAAAGAAATAAAAGAGTACTGCCCTGGGCAAATTTGCTACAAAAGATCTGTTTAACATGTTGAAGAGAAAAGATGTCACTTTGAAGACTAAGGTGTACCTAATGCAAAGCAGAAAACCTAATCCCATAGCCATTGAGTCAATTCTGACTAATAGCGACCTTCATGGGGTTTCCAAGGCATTAAATCTTCATGGAAGTAGATTGTTTCACCTTCCAGGGAGTGACTGATAGGTTTGGACCACCAACCTTCTGGTTAGGAGTCAAGTGCCTCAGGGACTGAGCCACCAGAGCTTCTTGAGCCATGGTATTTTTTATCACCTTATATGCATTTGAAAGCTGGACAATAAATAAAGAAGATCAAAGAAGAATTGAAGCCTTTGAATTGTGATGTTGGTGAAGAAAACTGAAATACCATGGACTACGAGAAGAATGAACAAATCTACCTTGGAAGTATATAGCTGGACTGTTCTTTATAAGCAAAAATGGCCAGACTTCATCACACCTACTTTGGTCATTTAATCAGAAAGTATCGTTCCCTGGAGTAGGATACCATGCTATGTAGAATGGAGGGTAAGAGAAAAAGGGAAGACCCTTAATGAGGTGGATTTACACAGTGGATTGTGTGGATGGCTCAGGACCCGGTAGTGTTTTGTTCTGTTGTACATTAGGGCACATGAGTTGGGATTGGCGCTGTGGCACCTAACAACAATAACAAGATTAGGTCCAAGTCATATAGTTAAAGAAAGTAGCACATTCTTGCATTCAGGAGAATGAATTCTTGTAGGAAGAACCATTCAAATTTTCTTCTCTAATCTTAACCAGCACTTTCTCCACCAGCACTTCCTGCATTTTCAGAACACTAGCTGTAGAATATTCGGACCAAATAGAAACACAGCATTGATATATGCATTAGTTAAAAACCTTCTTTTCAAAATGAGATGTAAATTTGCGAACTATGCGATATATGCGGTTCTATAGACTTCAAGAGTTCCTATGTGGAGTGAGTGCTTTGCACTAGCTAAGAAACTGAAAGGTTGGCATTTTGGTGCCACAGGAGAAAGGTCTGGTGGTCTGCTTTTTAAAATATTGCAGCCAAGAAAACCCTATGGCTCTCAGTTCCACTCTGTAACACATGAGGTCACCATGAGTTAGAATTGACTGGATGGCAGCAAGTTTGGTTTATAGACTCTACTGGAATACTAAGTCATGGTCTTTCAGGCTTTACTGTAACTCATCCTGACCAGTTTCCCTGTTACTTGTCTCCTGTTGTATACATTTAAGAGTCGACTATATATTCAAGTGTGGGAAAACATTGCTTCTTTTCAAACAGAAGTTCTACATAAGTTTCAGTTTTCAGTTGATTCATCAAAATAAGCTGGTTCAAAAAGGGGGAAAAATACAAATTGCTTATATCTGTTCAACCTCAAACATTACTCATGATCTGCCACTGATGATGGCTAAGCCATCTGGGGAATATGATAGGTGTTCAAAAAAAAAAAGTCTGTCACAGTGCAAAGCAATGAAATGACATGTGAAAAGGTTTCAAGGTTACCTCATAGGTCAGCACAGAATCCTCAAGTAGTTTGGGAAACACAGGTTCTGAATTTATATAGACACATGAACTATGTTGCATATTACATTTACATATGCAATTATGTATAATTCATTAATATATAGCATCACATATGCAAATAAACCTTTACAACGCATTGACTCAATGGCAATGAGGTTTTTTTTTTTTGGCTTGATGTAAATACATCTCTCTAGTTTTCTGTGATAATGTATACACACTTCCATTAGGTACATTACAGTTATCTAAATATCAAAATATATAGCTGAAAATATTGCCTTAAAATTAAATGCAGTTTAGGATATCAGGGCTTTTTCAATTGCAATGTCAGTTATATCAAATGTTTGTTTCATTTATTTTTTGCTGCTATAGGGAAGGCAGGCTCTTGAGTTAACAAAGCAGAAATGCAAAATTTCTGATAAATTTCTGCCTAACATGAAGTATTTTTGTTAAGAGATTTGTTAGAAATAGTTTTATCAAGAATATAAAAAAAATCAATGGTAAATCTTCTTTCTGACCCTGATTTCAATTTTTCAGAAACTTTTAATGTGAAATTAAAAGAAAATAGATTTGCTCACAAATTGTTTCACTATCTGTTTAGATACATCTGAGAACCTATGTATGTTTATTTTATTTTATTTTAAGAAGAACATTTGCATAATTACTCATCATATTCACTGTGCTTCTCTTGATATCAATGGTACAAATTAGAAGTTTTCAAATTCTATTACAAACTTTGGTACTAGAGCCATAAATCAATAATAATAATAAAATTGAATAGAATAATTTCAATATCAAGATTAATTAGGATATTAAAAAAAAAATCTAGGGTCTAGAAACATCTTATTTTAAAACATCTCACTGAAATACCATGCGGGAACTACAGCAATTCTGTCTCCATCAAAAGAAGAGAAAGACTGCACAACTGCATATCTTAAATCTGTGTGGCCTTTTAATGTTTCCTGTTCCTCTTAAATATTGACCCAGCCAAATACTGATCCAGTTTGTCCCCAGAAAATGTGCAGCAATCAAAGATGAGAAGAGATATTGGGATCACTTCCACTTATCTGCATATTTGGTATAGACCATCCTACTGAAAAAAAAAAATAAATCAAAGTCAAGTATCACTGGAGTCATGTATTTGTATTCATTCCACCATGGAAACAGTTTGAATGCTTTTCTCTGGGGACTTAATGTATCTCAGTGACAGCTGCACTGCCACAATATGCTGAAGTGGCTCATCTTGACAGGTCACATCCTGGATTTCACATTCTGAATGGCAGCTGGGATGCCAGAGAGTTTGTCACAGTGGGTGGGCCCTGTATTTAATCAGACCCTCCCTGGCTTCAGAGACAAGCTACACATGTGGCCATAGGCAACAATAAGAAGTCCAGGGTGTACATTTGTCACTCTAGTTCTCACTAAATAACAGTGACACTCATGGCAGCAATCTCTGAAAATCCACAAGAACAGTGCAAAATGCATTTTCAGATCACAGATTTCCTGTTTTTATTGTAGTACTTTTCCTTGATGCCATAAGAGACATCAGTACCATGTACACAGCTGATAAACACTTGCTAAGTGATTAAAGTTTAAAACTGAATCTACAGTTCTATCCATTTATGTACATATGAGTAAACATGGGCATATATATGTATATATATGCACAAATATGTATATATGTATTTTTGTATATATATATGTATATATACTCTACTAGCACAGTGCCAGTATCTGACTGCTAACCAGAAGGTTGGTGGTTCAAACCCACCAGTCACTCTGCAGAAGTAAGACTGGGCAATATACTTCCACAAAGATTGACTGCCTTGGAAAGACAAAGGGGGCCACTATGATCTATCTATCTATCTATCTATCATCTATTGCAAAAAATGGGAAAACCCTCAATGAGATGGATTGACACAGTGGTTGCAATGATGCTCAGGTATAGCGAGGATTGTTAGGCTGGTGCAGAAGTGGGGAGTGTTTCACTCTGCTGTAGGTAGGGTCGCTATTAGTTGGAGCCTAGTCAATGGCACCTAACAACAACAACAACAACACATACATATATATGTGTGTGTGTATGTACATGTGTGTATATATGTGTGTACATACACACACACACAACTACATAAATGAATAAAAAGTAAAACCCTTTCAATTACACTTCTGGGACATCTCACCAATCAGAGAAAAGCTGGGATTGTAACTATAAAACACTGTTACTCTCTGGAATGTAAAATACGTTTCTTAGGTGAACCTTTACTTCTTGAGAGTGAGTTTTTACTTCTCAAATTCATTACTGACAGGGCCCTGCATAAACCAACCACCATGAAAAACCATATTGAGCTGACAGGTAATAAATTAATACATGTTGAAATGAGGAACATTTTCCTCAGTCTTTCAGAGTTCCTCCTTTGTGCCACGTAAGCAGTTTGTCAGTGCATTCACCCAGAGTACCTGAGGGAGTGACTCTATTACTACTTATTCTCAAAATGCTTTTCTAGGCTGGGGGCTCTACTTTCTTCCATTCTCTGAAAGTAACACCACCTCAAAAAGCAATATCTCTTTGAAAATCTTCTGAAAGTGGTTCATAATGGAATCAAATTTTTTGTGTTGAACATAGGTTAAGTTTATGATTTCTGAGCTTGTCTTGGCAAAATGTCCCCTCTCAGACCAAAAGCCTAGATTCTGCCCTGGATTTTCTCACTTGTGAGACTCCAGAGACTCCTAGAGCCACTTCCTCTGATTAAACCTGTACTTGGCCTGTTAAAAATCTAGGCGGAAAGGCTTCAGAATTCTAATAAAAGATCAGGAGTTTGTGTAGAATGTGAGAGGTCCTTGTTCTACCAGTATTGTTTTCAGTCGAAAAGGTAAAAGGACTTCAGCTAATCCTACTGTTGAATTGAACAAGAAAATAGCTCAGTGTTTTCAAAGACGTTGATTTCTGTGAAATTTTCTTAGCAGGTCTGAGATTGAGAAGAACTGTTTATAAGCTTAAGCTTTTGTCAGGTAAAGAACAAAGCCCTGTCAAACAACCGTCTATGAAATGCTTATGAATTCTGGTGCATACAGTATTTGAGCCTCAAACACAGTCCAGCGATCTATCAACATAGTGTGAGAATAGGCATTTGTATGTAAAGGAATATTCTCAAATCCTATTTCCTTTACTTAAAAGCTGTGAATATTTTCTACATAGGAACAGCAGTGCATGCACTCATTCTGTCACCCCACTGGTGCTCTGCCCTTTCAGGATAATTGCTAGTAGAATCTTAAACAAAAACACTATGTGGTGATAGCTCTGCAGAACTGTGCCAGCCAAGGATGCTTCCTCAAACCCATCATTCTCCCTCTACAAAACAACTACGTTTAGGCCTGATCCCCACTCCTTGGTCTTTTTTTTTCCATTTTATGGATTAGAAACTTAACCTCAATTCTTTCTGAAAGGTAAATACATATACCATCTTTGTTCCACTCTTGCCTTGCTTCCATCCAACTATTACCTGAATACTTTGATAAATCTTTTCATTTACTTGTAGTTTTTCTTTTATTTACTGCTATTTTCTAGTAATAGAGAAACTGTTGGAAAAGGAAGGATATTAATAATTATGTATCCATAGCAGAGGAGCTCTGGTGGCCTAGTGCCTAAGGCATTTGACTGCTAACCAGAAGGCTGGAGGTTCAAACCCACCAGCCACTCCTGAAAAGGAAGATTGGGCAATCTACTTCCGTAGAGATACTGCCTTGGCAACCCAAAGGGTCACTATGAATTGGATCTGCTTGAGAGCAATGAGTTTTGTTTGAGTTTCTCTATAGCAGAGAGAAGGAGAAACATAAGTTAAAGAGAAAAGAGAGGTAAAGACCAGTGTCCTTTATCTCTAAAACTCTTAAACATACACTGAATACACTTTAGAATCATCACAATGTCATATTCTCTTCTAAATAAAAATGGTTTTTCTAAAGCATAATTACATGAGATATGTTGTTGTTGTTGTTGTTATGTGCCGTCGAGTAGGACCCGACCCATAGCGACCCCTCCTTGGGTTTCCGAGGCAGTATCACTACGGAAATAGATTGCCCCATCTTCCTTACGAGGAGTGGCTGGTGGGTTTGAACCACCAGCCTTCTGGTTAGCAGTCAAGTGCCTTAGCCACTATGCTACCAGAGCTCCTACATGAGATACAGAGATTTAAAAAAATCTTGTCTACCTATTATTAGGTTTATTATTAAGAGTGTAGTGGTGCTTTGGTGGTGTAGTGCCTAAGGCATTTGACTGTTAACCAGAAGGCTAGTGGTTCAAATCCACCAGCCACTCCTCAGAAAGAAGGTTGGGCAATCTAAGTCAGTAGACATGTTGTTTGTTTTGTGCCGTTGAGTTGGATCCGACTCATGGTGACCCCTTGGGTTTCCGAGGCAGTATCACTACGGAAGTAGATTGCCCTATCTTCCTTCCCAGGAGTGGCTGGTGGGTTTGAACCACCAGCCTTCTGGTTAGCAGTCAAGTGCCTTAGGCACTACGCTACCAGGTGGTCAGTAAACACACCACCTCGGAAATCCAAAGAGGAGTCACCATGAGGTGGAACCGATTCAACAGCAATGAGTTTGGTTTTGAGTGCTAGTTTTGAAACTTTCGGCCACAAATAAGCAATGTTAACAACAAGAGGATTGTGTGGCCCAGCTAAAGAGGTTAGTTACAATTTATACAATTGTTGTGTAAAAAAAATAAAATCTGTTCCAACGTGGAAATAAGTGAAATGCAGCAGATTATAAGCACACACTCTGGAGCCAGGCTGATGTGATTCACAAGCCAGTGTTACCTCCTACTCTGATGTCTTGGGAAACTTATTCAACACCTCTGTGGCTCAATAGGAATAATATTTACCTTATAATATTGTTATGAAACTAAAAAAAATAAAATTTGTAAAGTACTTCTAACAAAGCCTGTCACGTAGTTAACACTGTATTGGTTTTGTTGAGTAAAACAGACTAGAAAGCAAATTTTCAGAATCAACCCATTTCCAAGTTGTTAGATATGCATACGCAGCAAAAATCTATATAAAACAGATATTTTATTTTTCCAATTTCAGAGTACCCTTCAAACCCTCAGGAGGCCTATTTCATGTGTTGTCACACTTCTGGATAGTAATGCATTGTAACGCTGCTTGTGAGTTCCAGTAAGCAGTCCAGGACATATTATTAACATTGACATGACAACTCATCTAGACAAAGATAGCCTTCTGAAAGTTTGCCTTCTATTTGCTTTTCTGTGTGAGTGTGCATGCATCTTTGTGTAGATATGAAAACAATAAGCATGTGTATATGTAAGCACACAAGTACAACTAAAAATTAATTTAAATAAAGGTACAGGCAAATCAGTTGTACAGAGGCTTTAGTAAACAATCATACTTACTTTTATAACCATATGGTGCATGACTAAAAAGATAAATATTATGTATTTTATATGTTTTCTTAGATTCTAAGAAATACATAGCAAATTATTAAGCTAATGACCCATGGTTTCTCAACATAAATTCCATTATGCATATATATAAGATGTGTTTTAAATGTCAATTGAAAACTCTTTAACAGTATTAATTGAAGTTAGTGGTCTGAACAGTGGGTTATTAGTTACATTATTTAATATATTATCCTACATACATTTATTATGATTTTTCTTTTTCATTTATTACTTCAGTCCTCCAATATTCACTTAGTTTTAAGGGCCTGCTATTTACCAGGCACTCTGCTGGGGAACAAGTGCAGAGAAGATAAATGAGATCCCTGATCTGGGAAACTGACGACCTCCATTCCATAACTGAGAACCTGGAGAGCTCTTTACAAACTAAGTAAGGGAGTGTATCGAATGTCTTTGCCAGATCAATAAAAGCTGCAAAATGCAACTATAAGAAATACTAGCATTGAGCCTATATATTAAAAAAAAAAAAAAAAAAGGAAATCCCAACTCTATAACTTCCTATCTGGATTCTTGAGCAAGTTTCTTAAAATTTCTCACCCTCAGATTTTTATATTTTCAGTCTCCCTTTTAAGGGGACTTATAAAATCTCCTTGATAGATTAAATTAGAAAATCAATGTTCAATTAATGGAGCGCTGATTATCCTTGACATTTCTCTTCTTTCTGTGCAAAGACACACAATGATCTCCAGCACATTGTTCCATCACCAATCTGTTACAAAATAGTCATTTTTCCTTCATTATCCATTTTCTCTGCTGTACTGTTTTACCTTCCATTGGAATCCCATTCTTAGGTAGATACAGCTAGATGAGTCAAGTTTGATCATATCTGCTTAAACTTCACACACACACACACAAAAATTGTTCTCATTGGATTCTGAATGGATCTGATTTTTCTCTATGTTTTTGTTTGTTTTGTTTTTGGATTGATAAGGGACTAAGGAGATGAAACATGATGGTATTCTGGAGAAGCAGATGGACAATATTTGGGTATACAGGCAGTCCCTAGTTTATGAGTGAGATCTATTTCTAAATGTGTTTTTAAGGGACATGTTTAGGTGAGTAGGTACAGGTGGACATGCTTCTTATTTAGCTTTATGTTAGTGCAAGAAAAGTCTCACAGACTTTTCTGTGATTTAAATGATGCACAAGCAGAAAATGAAGGTGATTGTAAAAAAATTTGTTGCAAGTGGGAGTTTGTTCATTCATTTCAAATTGAGGGAATATTTACATAACATTAAAGGGCAAGTGTGAGTTGTCTGTAAGTCTAATGTTCATAACCAGTACATTTACTGAATTCCTAAAATCTATGATGTAACTGTTTAAAACACTGGCACTGGAAAGGACTTAGTTTATCTATGAGTTTCACAACAGAAGCTAGTTTAGTTTAAACATTATTTACCTTGTCTAAGGAACTCTGAAGGAGTTTTTGTGGGGTAGTGGTTAAGCATTTGACTGCTAACCAAATGGTTGGCAGTTCAAACCCATGAGCAGCTCCATGGGAGAAAGTTGAGGCATTCTGCTTCTGTAAAGATTTACAGCCTTGGAAACCCTATGAGGCAATTCTACTTTGTCCTATAGGGTCACTATGAATAGAATTTCACTGAATGGCAATAGGTTTTCTGGGTTTTACCTTGACTAAATAGATGCAGAATATGAATAAACAAAGACTTCATATTTGGATAATGTTAATATGCTGTATCCATGGATAGGAAAGAACAAGAACTTTGATACAAATTACCCAAAGTTTTATTTGTTTGTTTGTTTGTTTGTTATACATAACTCCACATGGAAGGTGCCTGGGGGCATAGTAGATAAGGCATTTGGCTGCTAATCAGAAGGTCAGTGGTTCAAGCCCACCAGCTGCTCTATGGAAGGAAGATGGGGAAATCTACTTCCATAAAGATCTACAGCCTCAGAAATGCAATGGGGGGTCACTGTAAATTGGAATCTACTTGATGGCAGTGAGTTGTGTTTTTTTTTTTTTTTTTTTTTAACTCCTCATGGACTAGTTTTGTCTTTTGGGGTTTTGTTGGGGCACCACAGTTTTTGCAATTATATCTAAAATGAGAAAATGTGTATCTGGGACATATGCCTGAGGGAAGTCTTGCCAATCCTTAAAAAAAAAAAAAAGTGAAATATTTCAGTATCACAGATGTTTTGTTATTGAAGATATTTTTGCACCACAGATGTTCATTTTCAAACATGCTTTGGAGCACAGTAACTGAATAATAAGAAAATTTTGCTCTTCTTATCAATGAAATGAAAGAAATTGTTCTTATTTTCAAAGTGTGACTCTCCTTCTTTTAGATAATGTAAGTTACTACTGCACTAAAGTATAATTCAACATTTTAGAAAATCCAATATTTCTTTACTAACTTCCATATTCTTCTTTCTCTGCTTGCATTTATTAGCCTGCTTTAGTTCATCATTAATTTGAACACAGCTTAAGAAATTAGCCTGTAAAATATTCTTATGGGCTCAAATAACTTGATACAACATTAATTTTATAAAGTTACAGCTCTGATCTTTACGCTTCCTGGTCAGGAAATTCTACTGATTCTCTTTCAAAATAATAAAGCTCCTTGTCACATCATTAAAGGCTTTCTAGAATCTTACACCAATAAAACTCTAGTAAATTCTCTCACTTTTCTCATTCATTTCTCTAGTTTTATACTCAAAAAGATTTGCTGATTCTCCTTTCAGTGTGTCAATTTTTCATTTATCTCCTGTTCTATCATCTTCCCTTAGGGAAATCCAACCCACAATTCAGGACACAAATTTCTTCTTTTTAATGAAATCACTTGTGATTTACCCTTATGAACGTAATTCTTCCCTTTATAGTACACTGTTGTATTTATTCATTCATTCATTCATTTATTCTATATTTAATCAGGTACCAGATATTGTGTTATGATTCGAAGGCAAATAAGATAAATTTTTATGTGATTTAGTTTGATGATTATAAATTTCTAAGTGATTTAATAATATTTTCCTTATTTATTTTTTATTCTAGAGTTGATCCATCTTATTTGGGGTTACATTTTTTTTTTCAGTCATAAACAATAAAGAAATTGGAAAAAGAAGGAACTAGCCTTAAAGAAGTCATCCAATTTATATTCTTTCTTTTATGATATAGCATTTTTGTGTTCCAGATATGATACTATTTTGGTCTTTCCAATTTGCGCACAAAATTCTCAATCACAAATTCTAAGATTTCCATAGGTTCAGATCACTTAGTAAATGGTCTTTTATTAACTCTACAAAGTGACATTTCTACTTGGGTTATCATATGAGACTAAGTCAACTGAGCATAGGAGAATATCTAATATTCTGAAAATTCTCCACTTATTTTGAAAGAAGTTGTCATTTTGTTAAGCATAATCAAATCATGTTATAATCAAAAAGAAGATCATCTCAGACATCTGGAATAGGATAGTTTTGGAAATTGTGTGTAAATGAGTAAGAAAATACATGGAAAAAACATTAATTTTAAAATGTCCTCTTTTTTAAGTACAAGTAAATGTGATCACTTGAAATTGGAACACATTGCAAGGGTTAAAAAATACAGACAGTTTATTTAATGTAATATTAATGTTAGTGGTTGTTAAAAATAAATTTCTCTACTAATTAATATTCATTCAAATCAAATTTGTCATCAGAAGTTGTACTTATCAGTTACATGAAAAGCTTAAGAGCATTGTACAATGGAAAAAAAAAAGTCTCTATGGAATGTGTAGTTCCCAATTAGTACATCAGGAATAATGTACTAAAAAACAATAACAATTTACCAATAACTAATTTATAGCTGTTTCATTTGCCAAGTTTGAAAAAGAAACATATTCTCCTTTTTGAAATGCAGTACACATACTGATGCATTATTAATACTCACCAGAATGGAAAATAAACATCAGTTGAATTTAGTCCAAATTGAGAGAAATATAGATGTATCAAAAAAGACAATTTCAGATATCTGGAATAGAATACTTTCTGAAATCAGGGTTAAGACATAAGATGTGCTAATTGGATCTCCTATTTAACTAAAGCCCTTTTATTTATTTGAAGATACTTTGTTAGAAGCAACTGCTATTAATTTAAATAAATCAGTAGAAAGGACAATTGCCTGGAGTGAGAGAGATTCCTGGAGAGAGAAATGAACTTCTCTCAATTACCCAAAGGAGAATTTACTAAATCTCTTTTTCAGTGATGAATTAATTAGAGCTGTTGTTGTTAGGTGTTGTCCAGCTGGTTCTGACTCATACTGACCCTATGAACAAAAGAACTGAAATACTGTCTGGTGCGCATCCTCACAATCTTTGCCATGTTTGAGCCTACTGCTGCAGCCACAGAGTTAATTCATCTTATTAAGGGCCTTCCTCTTTTTCGCTAACCCTCTTCCTTGCCAAGCATGATGTCTTCTCCAGGGACTTGAATCTCCTAATAACATTTCCAATGTATGTAAGGCAAAGTTTCACCATCCTCGCTTCCAAGGAGCATTTTGGCTGTATTTCTTAAGGAGCCTTTGTGGTTTAATGAGTCCCGTACGTCAGCAGTCTGAACTCACCCATCGGCTTTGTAGGAGCGAGACCTGATGATCTGTTTCCATAAAGATTCCACTAAGATACACGGCAATTGTGACATGGGGTCACTATGACGTAAAAGTGACTCCACAACTCCCAACAAACCTTATGAACTAACGATGTCCCAAACACTGTTCTGTTTTTTTTTTTTTTTTTTTTTTTTTTTTTTTTTTTTTTTAACCTATAACTCAAATGAGTCTCTCAGCAACCCTAGGAGGCAGGTACTCTTAATGTTCCAGACTTTATAGCTAAGGTAGGTACTCTTAGGTTTACTCCATTTTACAGATGAAAAAACTAAGACATGAAGAGAAGAAGGAACTGACTACAATTATAGGGCTTAGTTAGCTATGGTTATGTGGATTGAAAAAGGAAATCTGACACTGTAGTTTGTGTCCCTAAATACCATGCTAGCTGGACCTCTATAATGCTATTGATTTGGCCATGAGATTTTTAGGTGGTATTACATTAATTGCACATTTAAAAATTAAATAAAATGTTATTGAGTGTCAAATACTGCATCTTACAATTTATTCAGGTATTATTCTGAAATTAGTCAGGTTATTTGCATCAGCTGAGAAAAAAACACATAGAAGTAGAATATTCTAAAATCTAATGCACAAAAGAAGATTAATATGATTTGCTGTTACATATATAATGCACTACTCAGTGTTGTTGTTGTTATTTGCCGTTGAGTTGGACCTGACTCTTAGCAACCCCTCCTTGGGTTTCCAAGGCAGTATCGCTACGGAAGTAGATTGCCCCATCTTCCTTCCGAGGAACAGCTGGTGGGTTTGAACCACCACCCTTCTGATTAGCAGTCAAGTGCCTTAGGCACTATGCTACCAGACCTCCTCACTACTCAGTATAACCTGGAATATAATAACTGTCATTTTTCTCAGCTTATGTTAAATCCCATGTTCACATCCTCAATTTGTCAAATCAACATGATGCTCCAGATTTTTGTGGGACAAATTGTCTTAGAAATATAAAATAATTTAAATAGTCAACTTTATACATAATTATTTTTTTTTTCTGGAAACTTGACAGCACACAACAACAACAACGACTCTATTTTTACTTATATTGGGCCAAAATAATGTTGGTACTTGGAAAAGATTAAATTCATCAGAGAAAATTGCTACTACTCTGTGCTGATATTAAAATGGAATACTACTAAGACTGGAAGCTCTGGTGGCATAGTGCCTAAGGCACTTGACTGATGACCAGAAGGTTGGTGGTTCAACCCACCAGCCACTCCCTGGAAGGAAGAATGGGCAATCTACTTCCACAGAGTTACTGCCTCAGAAACCCAAGGAGGGGTTGCTATGAGTTGGAGACTACTCAATGGCACATAACAACAACACTAAAACTTACCTTTCAATTTCCAGGTAAAAATATTCCCAAGTCATTTATTACCACTACTGACTTTATTCTTAGCTCTAAAAAAGTCTAGGGAATTTTCCGATTAGTTCTAAACATCTACACATACACACAATACCTGAGGAAAACAAGAGTCACTACTGATTATTAGCTCTACTTTCCACCTGTGAAATATAAGTTATCAATAGGTGCAAGAGGTACTTCAAAAAGCCAATGTTGAATTGTTTTGAAGAGAAAGAGAGACTCCAGCAGCTTTATTTTATAAACCATAATATCTCCACAATTAGGGAAAACCATATAAAACAAAATAATAAGATCATTTATATCTCAATCTCATGCACTTATTCTCCTATTTCCATTTCCAAATTATTCTGCTGTAGGATAATTTCAGCAGATTATATATATACATATGTTGTTGTTAGTTGCCCTGAAGTTGGCTCTGACTCATTGTGACCCTGTCCTGCCTTGTCCTGCATTATCCTCATATTATCTCTATCTATATATACATCTACATCTATATCAATATCTATTTGCAAACCCACTGCCATTGAGCCAATTCCAAAACATAGCAATCGCCACTGGGCTTTCAAGGCTTTAAATCTTTACTGAACTACATTGCCTCATATTCCTCTTGTGAAGCAGGTGGTGTGTTAGAACTGTCAACTTTTTGGTTAGCAGAATGCCTCATACACTGTTCCACCAGAGCTCATAAACACACACACACACACATATATAACATATATATATAATATATATATATAAACTCTGGAGCTCTGGTAGTGTAGTGCCTAAGGCCCTTGACTGCCAACCAGAAAGCTGGTGGTTCAAATCCACCAGCCACTCTTTGGAAGGAAAATTGGGCAATCAACTTCTGTAGTGATACCGCCTCAGAAACCCAAGGAGGGGTCACTATGAGTCCTGTCCGACATGACGGCACATAACAACAACAATAATAGGAGCTCTGGCACTTGACTAAGGCATTTGACTGCTAGCCAGAAAACCCACCAGCCACTCTTGGGAAGGTAGTTTGGCTAATCTACTTCTGTAGAGATACTGTGTCAGAAACCCAAGCAAGGGTCACTATGAGTTGACATTGACTCCATGGCAGTGAGCTTGGATTTTTGTTATATGTGTATGTGTGTGTGTGTCTATATATAATATTGTAATAAATATATTATATATGTATATATTCCTCAGTACACAAGATACACAGAACACAGGCTATTTTACTTTTCCATTATATTATTTTTCTTTTGTTCCATACGTTACCCATTCCAAATGCAAAGTTCTAACACTCAACAAACTATTGGGTAAAAGAGATGTCCTTTATGTTATGGATAAGGAACTATAAATAACAGAAATAGAGGTTAACTGTTCCAAGTACACACACACACACACATTTTTTCCATCCAGTCAGTCATTTCACAGATGATAATAAATAAAATACAGTTAAGTCCAGGGCTGTTAACCAAAAGGTTTATAGCCTGGACCCACCCAGGAGTTCCATGGGAGAGAGATCTAGGGATCTGCTTTTGTAAAGATGGCAGCCAAGAAACCCCTATGTGACAGTTCTACTCTTGCCTGAGGTTGCTGTAAGTATAAATAGACTCAACAGCACCTAATAACATGAAAGAAATAGGATTGACAAATCTATGAGCAGCAACTTTTTGCTAGTATTCGAATATTCATTCACAAATGTTATCTTTCCTTCTATCCCAAAGCCAAATGTTACATTTGCGTGTCATCTCATTGTTTCTTTCAAACAGACAGGAAATGGAAAAAAGGGACAGAAATTCTCCCTCTGTAACATTGCAGCACTTCTGTGGTTCAAGGCAAATCATCTTGTAAGAGGGGTGAAATATTACAGGTGCAATGGTTGCAGTGTAACCACATTTAACAAGGAAATGTTGTTATGTTGTTGTTATGTGCCGTCGAGTCGGCCCCGACTCATAGCGACCCCTCCTTGGGTTTCCGAGGCAGTATCACTACGGAAGTAGGATTGCCCAACCTTCCTTCCGAGGAGTGGCTGGTGGGTTTGAACCGCCAGCCTTCTGGTTAGCAGTCAAGTGCTTTAGCCACTATGCTACCAGAGTTATTAATCCAGATTTGTTTGCTTTCCCCAGAGAAATGGTTGTTAAACATTTACTAGCAAGTGGGAGCTTGAAAGGAACCTCAATTTGTGAAATGCTACTTAATTTTGTAGAACTATCTCTCAATCATTTTCTCATACTTGTGTAAAGATCATGACATTTATTGAAAAGGTTATATGTTTGAGATCAATACATTGCATATGTAGGCTTATTAAATCATTTAATCTTACAAATGAGTTGTAATGTCCTTATTTTTAAATGAGATCTTTGATGGTATGCAAAGTATTCTTCAGTTCTGACTCTTGGAAATAATTACCATATATGTTCATAAATCTCTCTCCTCCTAAAATGCAGCATAATATGCTACCAAACCAAATCAAACCAAACTCATTTTGGTTTTGTCATTGAATCAATTCTGACTCATTGTTACCTCATAGGGTTTCCATGGCTATAAATCTTTATGAAAACAGATTGTCTCATCTTTCTTCCATCAAGTTGCTGGTGGATTCAAACCACCAGCCTTTAGGTTAGCAGACAAATGCCTTATCCACTGCACTACTAGAGCTCCTTGTAATTAACTAAGGAAGGTAAAAAAGAGGTAGGCAAAAAGATATAATGCGTGGAGTAATGTGTAGTAGTTGTTACAGTGACATAAAAAGATATATAGTTAAGGTTCAAAACATAAAATGTTTACAAGAACCAAGGAGGAGACCAGGATGAGTGAATCAGGCTGGTTAACAAGACAGGAGAGACAATATGGTAGGTGGATTTTGGAGAACTGGATAGGAAGTCCCAACCAATAGAAGAAAGCACAACTCAGCTGTGGCTCATCATTATCATAAAGAAATACAAATCTGGCATTAGCAGATCTCATTTTTAAAGAATCACCAGGAATTAAAATTTCTTTCTGAAATCTCCTGACTCTTAAATATTGACAACTAATTCCATTTTGAAATATCTGTGTTAATAAACATATCAGTTTATTATTGAGCTACAATCAAATTGTCAGTCAAGAGACCTTTAATCTACAGCTAGAATGAGGAATGGAAATGGCAGTAAGATGTTTCTGCTTGTACAAGAGTAAGAGAAAGTAATCAGGGATTTTTAATGAAGTCCAAGATACTATTATTTAGGCTTCTCACAAGTAGATAAGTGCCAAAGAGACAGTGAATAACAATGTATTAAAAAATCTATCTGGATAAGAAATATCTAAATTATAATTTTCTCATTTCTGCCCCAATGTTACTAACTACTTATGTTTCGAACACTAGAGAAAAGAACCAGTCAAACATAAATGTGAAATTGAAAGTCACATAACACCAGAAGTCATTAGCTTATTTATCCATTAATGCTATTAGTTTAATTCAGATAACATAATTTTTTGTTTAAAAAACAAAAGAGTTTTGAGAGGCGGGGCAAGATGGTGGACTAGGCAGAAGTATTGCACAGACCCTCTTCAACAAAGAAAAGGGAAACCAATTAATACAGACACAGAAGATAATCTTGGACCCCTGAGCCTTGAAGGAAAGAATGCAGATTTGGACTAAACCCCAACTAGCAGAAGAATTTGCGTGAAAATACCAAAAAAAAGGAGACCTACGGAGCTGCGGTCTGACAGCGAA
>NW_006921678.1:121616-138048 GCF_000298275.1 Orycteropus afer afer
TCAGCATTGTAGATACTTGGAATATATTCCCTGGTACTTTCCACAGGTATGTACTGATGAATAATTGCTTTAAATGAAATAATAAATGAATACAATAGAAAATGAAAATCACCACCAGGCAATTTCAGCAAATCAGAAAACTGTGACATTGTTTCTAGTACTGTGTCATCCACATTAAACTCCCTATCAGAATTATTTAAACAATGTTGAAAAAGCTTTCTCCATAAACAGATTTTCTTTTCAATTCTATAACCTTTCACTTACTTAGAATGTGTAAGAATTTATATTTAGTTATAATAATGAATTTTACTTGTTTCTGGCCAGATACATATTTAAGATTCCTACTGATATTTCAAATTTCATTTAAAATAAAACATTTCAAATTTAGTTGGTTTGAGCTTTACAAATAATACGACTCATCATCAATAACTTTCCAAAGAGATTTTGACATTTCTTTGCAGATGTCAAATGGAAGTCAGAGTAGATAAATGAACTACGATTTAATAAAATGCTTCAAAACCCAGCTATAAAATTTGTGTTATTCCTTTTATCATTTCAGAAGGAAGGTTGGGCAATCTACTTCTGTAGCGATACCACCTTGGAAACCCAAAGAGGGATCTCTACGTGTCAGATGCGGCTCCACAGCGGTGAGTTTTTTTTTTTTTTTTTTTTGTCCTTTTATCATTGGAAAAAGAAAATTACTATTAGAATTCTATTTTAGAATTATTTAGAAACTTGGGTCTGAAGTTTGGGGTATAAATCTTGAGCTACATACCAAAAACGAACCTCATTGCCCTAGAGTTAGATCGGATTCCTAGTGACTCCTCCTTGAGCTTCGGAGGCGGTATCACTAAGTAAGTACATTGGTATCAGTAAGTAAGTCCTTCTGAGGAGTGACTGGGGGGTTTGAACCACTAGCCTTCTGGTTAGCAGTCAAGTGCCTTAGGCACTATGCCAGCAGAGCTCCTTTAGCTACATAGACAGTTTATTTATTTGCTTCCTCTTCATGTCTGTAGCAAATAATCTTCTTTTCATCTCTGACCAGAAAACAAAGGGCCAGAAATAACTCAAGACTTGTGATAACTTTATATAAAAAAAGAGTGCATTCACTTTCTGAATATCATTTTGGCAAAGAGTACAGAACTATATAAATCAATAGGCTTTGTTATATTTTAAAATCATAGATCAAAAAGGAATGATAAAATGCTCAATTATTGTCATACTTATACACATTGACACTATTCTATAGAGAGCTTGGTGGAGAGCTGCTCCTAGAATCAGCAGCTCTGGCTCTGCCCTGAATTGTGTGTCTGGTCTTAGATGAAGCTCTAGTTCTCAATATTTTCTGTAAGAGAAGAAATTTAACTAGATTATCTCAAAGGATCACTAAGATCTTTCACATATATATTTATTAGTTATGTATAACATATTTACATATTTATATGATACATGTGGAAACTCTGGTAGCATAGTGCCTAAGGCACTTGACTGCTAACCAGAAGGATGGAGGTTCATACCCACTTGCCACTCCTCAGAAGGCATGTTGAGCAATCTACTTCTGTGATACCACCTCGGAAACCCCAAGAGGGGTCGCTATGAGTCGAATCTGACTCGACAGTAGTATGCTTGGTTAGGTTTGGTATGATACATAGATGATCCTAATATTCTCACTACACCTAGCATCTTTATGTAATTACTTATTTCTGACCCAAAACTTTTATATTATATATGATCCTACTAGCGAGACCCAGTAAATTGGCTAATGCTTGATGAGAGTCATAAAGCCTTTCAAATGACTTTCGATTTCCCCAAGCAGCTATGGATTATCTCACACCTTCTTCAATACTTTCAAATATTTTCTACCTACATTAGGGAAAATTTTGGAACTATATTAAGGAAACTAGAATTAGAGAGTACAGAAACTTGATAAAATATAAATAAGAAAAAAAATACGTGTCAATGTTAGCATTTCCTTTCAAGTGAAAATGGGGGATTTTCAAAGATACTACAAAACTAGTTTTCAACGTTTGATATAATAAAATAAGGAACAGGCTATGAAAATGTTCCCCAATATTACTAATCATCATCCTGGTTAGGAAATTCCCAATCAAACCAAAATATTAAAAGGGGTATTCAGAATTTCCAAAGCAGCTTATTTCACTGTGAGTCATAATCATGGACAGTGCAAAGCAATTTCTCAACACACTAAGGGCTTGAGAGGAAACCACATTCCTCCGCCATCTCCTGGCCTGTCAGGGCAGCAGGGCTTTGAAATACCATTTGTCTGCTGTAGAGTTTCTTTCCCACTCTGTCTATATTTGCTCTTGAAACATTCCAGACTCTGGGTTACTTTAGGGTATTAAAAAAATAAAAAAAGAATCTCCAACTCTCCTATTACATACAGACAAAAGAATAAAACAACAAGAAAATAGTTTGTCTAGTTGGTCAGTTTTTTGTTTGTTTTTAATTGCTTTTGACTATTTTATTCTGTACTAAGTACCCCCTTTCCCTCACCCAACCTGTTTGCAAGGAGCTCTAGTGATGTAGAGGCTAAAGTATTTAGCTACTAACCAAAAATTCAGCTGTTTGAACCCCACCAGCCACTCCTAGGGAGAAAGATGAGGCAGTCTGCAGCTGTAAAGTTTTACAGCCTTGGAAACCCTGTGGGGCAGTTATACTCTGCCCTATAGGGTCCCTGTGAGTGAGCATCAACCCTATGGCTGTGGGTTTAATCTGTTTGCAATAACAGCATGCCTCCTCATTATCATACTCACCGTTTGTCACAGTGAATAATCCAAGGATTTTGTGCCTATGCACACCCAGTTAATGAGAAAAACAGAAGGGAAATGTAACATCTACTATGTAATATAGTAGGAGAGAAGAGAGATTCATAAATCTATTTTGAACATATTTTTGTTCTGTAACTTTGAATTATTTCTAAAGAGGTTACTTATTTCAGTAGTTATAAAACTGCCTCTTCTTATCACTTTCCTTTGCTTTCTAGAATAAATTTTACAAGATTATGGTTTGGATCCTAAAGCTTTTTCGAAATTGAGACTCTGAGTAATACCCTTTTTTTGGTTTGTTTGTTTCAATCCATAAAGTTGCTTTCCAACAGTATGTTTAGTTCTTTCAAATGAAGACTATTATGCATGACATAGCTATGACACATAATTTATGGTTTGGTTTTATTGCAAATTATTGGTCTATCCCCTTAGCTGATCTTTAATCCTGTTTGGAAACTCTTTGGTGCATCTTTAACCAGTGACAACTCACAATCCAATTAGAAGTATTCCAATCATTTACACAGTATTTTGGGCTAACATTCGCAAATGACCTTGCCCCTTCACTCTGGACTATCAAGGAGGCATTCAGCACCTGTTATTTTTTCCTCTTCTTCAGGCTTGCCTCAGCTTCTCACACAAGACAGACATTCAATAAATGTTTGGTGAAAAAGTGACTGTGCACATCTCCTCCTATTTTCCAAATGCTATGAATTATGTGATCAAAAGTATTTTGTTGTTTCAATGAAAACTTTTTAAAAGAAAAATCTCTACTTCATTTTTCACTGAGTCGGATAGGAATGTTATGCTTTGTGAATTGCTAAAATGTTTGTATGAAACATATTTTGTGTTATTTCTTGCAAAATAATCAGATTACTAATTTTGAATCTGATAGTAATTCTGTTGTAAGCATCTGTTCCAAGGGGAAAAAAAGAAAGAGAAAGAAAATATTTACCAGCTAAACAAACTATAAAATTTTAGCAGTATTGCTTCTTCCTAGTTGTTGTTTGTTGTTGTTGTTATGTTGAGTCGGCCCCAACTCGTAGTGACCCCTCCTTGTCTTCCTAGTAGTGACTTTTATTAATGGAGACCTGCTGATGGATTACTTGACTGCAGCACATATAGAATCCACAAAGTATTGAAGGTTTTCTCTTTTTTTTTTCTTTTGAATGTGGAAGATTTACATACACAAACAAAGGAACAAAGATGAGCGTTTTGTAAAAGTTCCTACACCTTACCCCACCACTGTTTTCTTTATAATTTCATAGGAAATGTCAAATATTTATAATGCCTGCACACTTTTCTCAAGAACTACTGATAAACAGATATTTTGGGTTAATTTCAGCTTGTCTTATTCTGAAGATTTATGTAACTAAAAAATAATTTCTGAAAAAAGTTGACTGAATTCTGCTGAGAGAGAATATGATCCTCAATGGAAAAAATGCCAAACCAAAATTTTAGGTACAAGTAATAATTTTACTTTAAGTAAGATCTAACAGAGAAAAGGAAAAGAAGAAATTGGTTAGTTAGAAGTTAGTTATTAGACTAAATCACTGAAAACATTAATAATGTAGTACAGAATTTCTGGCATTATAGATCATGTTATTAAAAATATCCAGTTATTACATGATTGTTTTAGCTATTAATTTCATCCAAGTTTATAACTTGTACAAATATTCTCAGATATCTAAAACAAAACCCTTCCACTTCCATTGAGTCAACTCATAGAGAGTCTGTAGGACAGAGTAGAACTGTCATGTAGGTTTCCAAGGGTGTAAATCTTTACAGAAGCAGATTTCCTCATCTTTCTCCTGTGGAAGGGCTGGTGGGTTTGAACTGCTAACTTTTTGGTTAGCAACAGAATATTTCAACTACTGCACCACCATAGCTCTTTACCTGAAACAAAGAAGCTTATAAATCTGAACTCAGTTGCTTGATTCTATAGCTAAATGAATTTGAGCAAATTTCTCTGTAATTGTTATTAAAAAAAAAATAACCACTCAGCCCATAATTCATTAATGGAAGGTCTATATAAGCTAGTTTCTAAGAATTCCTAATTATTTTATTACTTCATCACTTTATTATTGTATTTTGACAGAAGGAGTAATGGATTGTTCTACTGATTTTACTATCTCTAGCATAATATCAAATGATAATACTTTCTTCAAGAGCATACTTTAAGTAATTAGAAAATGGGACAAGCAATATAAACCATACTTTTATTAAGAAAACTATGTGGTGGTGACAAAAATGTATATTGCCTAAAAAAAAAAAAAAATCATAGTAAGAAACTACTGATAAAAGTGATGGCTGCTGAGAGCTCAATTTCTTTCAGCAACACAGTCCTTTTGACCATGAGATTGATCATGTGTATGAAGATTTTATGGATAAAAGTAGAAACAGGATACAATTGTGTGATTGCAAATTAGTTCTTAACATGCTACCATTTGACTGCATTCTCACCAGAAAATCTTAATGAAGGAACACAGCTAAGCAACATCATAGCTGAGAAAACTGTCTTGTGTTGAAATCCACGTAAAAACAAGAAAGCAGCCAGCATTTACTGAATACAGAGCAGAAACTTGTCACTTACAAAATTCGGGTACTGAACTTAACTGAGGATCCTTGAGTGGCATAACAGATTTATGGTAGACTACTAATTTAGGAGCTCTGGTAGCATAGTGGCTAAGGCACTTGACTGCTAACCAGAAGGCTGGCGGTTCAAACCCACCAGCCACTCCTCAGAAGGAAGGTTGGGCAATCCTACTTCTGTAGTGATACTGCCTCGGAAACCCAAGGAGGGGTCGCTATGAGTCAGGGCTGACTCGAAGGCACATAACAACAACAACAACAACTAATTTAGAGTTATCAGTTCAAATTCACCTGAAGTCTAATGTGCTTTCAGCTGTGTTGCTTATTTTCAGAACCACAGAATTAGAGAATTGCTAAAGGGACTTTCAAAGTGATTTTATAGCTGAAGACTTGAAACTTATTCTGGGATTGTATACTTACTCACCTAGATTCTTAATTGACTTGGGAAAGGTTGAGGAGAAGAGAGAAAAAGAAAGGGAGATGACTTTTTCATCAACAGGAGTCATGGTGTGCAGGCACATTGGGTATTTGAAAGGCAATAGACTCTTTCTTTAATGTAATTTCTAAATGAAGATTCCAGTATTCAATCCTCCAGTCTTCTGTCTTGTTTACTTAGCATTTATTAGTAGTAGCTAGAGCTGGCATTTCAAATATCTTTAGCTATAACTTGTAAAGTGTGGCTAAAGGCAGTGGTCATATTATCAATCACACTGGGAGCTAGAGTTAGCTGATAAACTGCAATCAATCATATGGGAATGCCTACTCTAAACTAGTTTCTTCAAATGAAATTACATGTCAAACACCCCAAGGTAATAAGAATGTCAATTTTTAAAGATCTATGGAATACTTGATTCAATAACCTTCTTTAGTAAACTCAGACCGTACCTAGTCATTCTCACGTTCCAGAAATTCATTCTAATACATTTACCTTCCATTTTAAATTCACAACTAATTGTTTTAATGTATTTAAGAAGTATTTTGCTGCTATCCATACAGTTTTCACTGGCCAATCTTTTTATAAGTACATCACCAGGTCCTTCTTCCTAGTCTTAGTCTGGAAGTTCCACTGAAAGCTGCCCTCCCTGGGTAATCCTACTATTAGGAATATCAGCAGCATAGCTTCTAGCAACATAGCAACACACAAGCCACACTAGTAAGACAAACTGGCTGATCAATGGTGGTTTAGTGGAACCAACTCGATGGCACTTAGCCACAACAATTTAAGAAACCTCTGAATGAAGACAGCATCCAGTCACTTAAGCTAAAATAGGTTAATAATAGGTTAATAATAGATTTAATCCAAACAGTGTTTCTTTGCTATTCATAAGATTTTCCTTATGAAAATGGTGAAGAATGCTGAAAGTACCATGGACTGCTAAAAGAACTAACAGATCTGTCTTGGAGGAAGTGCAGCCAGAATGCTCCTTGGAAGCAAGAATGGCCAGACTTCATCTCACCTATTTTGGTCATGTTGTGAGAAGGGACCATTCCCTGGAGAAGGATGTCATGCTTGGTAGGGTGGAGGGTCGACTAAAGAGGGGGAGGCCTTCAACGAGATGGATTGATACGGTGGCTGCAATGATGAGCTCAAGTGTAGCAGGGATTGTGGGGCTGGCACGAGATAGGGCAGTGTTTCGTTCTGCTGTGCATGGGGTCGCTATGAGTCGGAAATGACTTGACGGCACTTAACAACAACAACAACAACAATATATTTAAATTCAAATAAGTTTATGCAGATTAACTCAAGACATAATTTGCATGATGAAGGTTGTTCCTCTTTTTTCCTGAAAGGTCAGAGAAAAAAGGGAAATTTTGGGACTGTGTATTTTCTACTACACATTAGAATATTGGGGCTTGAAATTAGAAAGGAATTAAAAAAAATCAAAAGCATATAATGAATATAAGATATGAAGTAAATGCAGGAATTTTCCCTATAGCTCTCAAATACTGGAGCATAAACCTAAGTTCTGAATGCTAAATTTCAGTCTTGGATTTTAAAAGATAGTAATGAAATTTAATTTATTTTCTTGGTTTGTTGTTGTTGTTGTTGTTATGTGTTTAAATTGTTTAAAATAACCAGTTTTCCTCCAGAAAGCACCAAAATAAATTATTTCCCAATTCTAATAGGTAGTCTCTGTCTACATACATGCTGAACAAGATTCTGAAAATCAATACTCCAAGAGAAATCTAAGTTACTAAATTACACAACTAAGTCAACTTTCTTAGATGGCTAGAATGAATTTCTGAGAAGCTCTGGTGGTATAGTGGTTTAGGTATTTGGCTGCTAACCAAAGGGTTGGTGGTTTGAACCCACCAGCTGCTCTTCAGAAAAAAAAAAAAAAAAAGATGACACAGTCTACTTCTATAAAGATTTACAGTCTTGGAAACCCAAATGGGGGTCCCTATGAATCAGACCTGACTTGATGACAAGTGAGTTTGGTTTTGAGAATGAATGCCCAGATGGTCAGTTTAGATGTTCCCAAGAGTATCACTTCATTGTTAAAATCTATTTAGTCTTTGATCAGAAGTTGGTGTTGTTGTTGTTCTTCCTTTTTTAATTCTAAAAAAACCATGGTATTGTTTTTGCATATCTTCGAGTTTTGCAAGCATCGATACTACAGAGTAAAACTCTCTCACAGGGTCTCCTACTCTGTTATCTTTATTGGACCAGATCAGGCCTTTTCTCCCTTGGAGCAGCTGAAGGGCTTCAAATGATGACCTTTGGGTTAGCTGCAGAGCATGTAACCACTGTGCTGCTAGAGCTCCTTAGCAAACGCATACAAATCAAAAAACCAAATTCAGTGCCGTTGAGTTGGATTCGACTCATAGCGCCCCATCCTTGGGTTTCCAAGGCAGTATAACTATGGAAGTAGATTGCCCAATAGGCAGGTAAAATTTAGCAAACACTAACTTCACTATTTTGTAGATTCTTGGCACAAATTGTTTCTCAATATATATCAGTTTGATCAATTAATAAACTGCTGGGAAGACAAGCTATCTCAATTCTGTTCTCATTATTAATATTCAAGCCTCCCTTCTTGGCATGGTTTCCCTCTTATTTAACATAAGCTGAATGGCAAATTGGATTTCTCCTACTATCCAGAATGACACAGAAGTTGTTTTCTCCCTTCTGCTGCCCTGCTTCTTTGATTGATCTAGAAAAGTAACCCTGCACCAGAATTCAGAGTCTTTTTTTAGCATAACTTTGTTCTTTTTCAAAACCTCACTCCCCTCTCCTTTGCACGTATGTCTTCACCTCCATCATAAGGTATAAGGGAGTTTCATGCTTCCTCTTAGGTACATATAGGTATATAGAAAAAAAAAAAAAAAAAAAAAAAAAAAAACACCAAAAACTCACTGCCATCAAGTCAATTCTTACTGATAGTGACCTCCATTGGGTTTCCAAGGCTGTGAATCTTTACTGAAAAACATATTGCTCCATCTTTCTTCTATGGAATGGCTGGTGGGTTTGAACTATTTACTTTTTTGTTAGCATCCAAGCATCCAAATCCCTTAACTGCCATACCACAATAGCTCCTTATATAGGTATATCAAAAAAAAAAAAAAAAAAAAACACACACACACTGCCACTGAGTCAATTCCACAGAGCAGCTGGTTGGTTGCTTGGTTGGTTTTGAACCACTGACCTTATGGTTAACAGCCGAATGCCTTATCTACTATACCACCAGAGCTCCTTATAAATCTTTATGGAAGTAGATTGCCTCGTCTTCCTTCCCTGGAACAGCTGGTGGGTTTGAACCACCTATCTTCTAGTTAGCAGTCAAATGTCTTAGGCACTACACCACCAGAACTTGCACGTATGTATATAGAGAGATTAAAAAAAAAAAAAAAATGTACAAATATAATCTCATGAAATTTACAATCTAAGCAGACAGAGAAGTCAATGACCAATAATCATACATTCTGATCACTATTCTAATAGAAATATGTACCACTTGTGAAGAGATTATGAGGAAAGAAACTCAAGCCAGTCTCAGGGAAACAAGAAAAGTGAGGATATAAGTCTAAAAGTAATTTAACTTTCATTGAATCTTGAAGGCCTAGAAATGGTCCAGGTGGAGAAAAAATAAAAAGCATACGGAAGAGATAAACCGCAGCATGCTAAATTCACAGAGTTGCACTGAAGGCTTCCCGACTCCTAAAAAGAAGTTCTAGACATCTTGAAAAGCCTTTTAGTTTCATAAGAGAGAACCATGAATTGGATAGCGTGTTGGCCAGTGGAAGACTGGCAGCTCTGTTTTTCACAGGTTCTATTTTGAGTTACACAAATTCAAACATAAGCATTTACAATTTTACATTCCTCGATGGAATCTGAACAATCAAGGGTAACAAGATTAAGACCTCAGGAAGCACTACAATGCCAAAAGGATTAATATCAAAGGCCACCAGTATGGAAAGAATTACATCATGAACATTTTATGAGATTTAAAAATATCTACTATGCAGTGTCTATCTATTCAGAAACATTAAACTAAGACACATACAAAGAGAAATAGTACAGCTGTGTTGCTCATTGGCCAAAATAGAAACCATATGGAAATGGTTTTTGGCATAAGACTAAATTTAAAACAAGCAAGTCATTTTCAGAAAGCTGTTCAGTGATTGTTTCCATTTTCAAAGTTTTTCTTTTTCTTTTTTTTTGTTAATTGCTTTGCCTCATGTGACTTTGAGTTGATTCAATACTTCCAAGAATATCCACATGAATGACCATGATGAACTCTATTTCCTGAAGTGTACTGGTAGTCTACTTCATTCTACATTTTACTGGGGGATCTATTGGGAGCTTGGCCTGATTCAAATTATTCTGAAAACATATGCAAGTCACATGAAGTTATTCTGCAAAGGAACATCCTAATTTTACAAGATTTTTATCTTTACTCTCATTTAAAATTTAAATATTTTCACATCTCAAAGATCTGTGCAGTAACTGAAGTCTGATAATTAGTATTTTTTCATTGGTCTCAAAATTGAAAAAAACATTGATACTGGAAGATGTGTGAAAATACTATCTGACCAGTTTTAGAAAATCATACATTCTTACAAATCAAATAATATATTTTCTTTCTCATTAGTAAATTATGCGTAACCAACTGAATATTTTGTAATAGAATGGCAGTTACTCAGGAGTTTAGCTATTTGTGTCAATTGGTTTGATTTCTGTAAGGTTTGTTTTCTCTTCCATGACATTTATATTCAAGAGCTAGATATGGTTTTAAACATTATATTATTGAGTAAGAACACAGATAGTTTAAATGGTATATGCTAAAAGTAAACATTAATGATCTGGCGGAACCCTGGAGAACTTCAGAGAGAATATTAAATGATATCCTAGTTTCAACATACTTTTATATAAGGAGAAATATGATGAAATATGGATACTGAACATGCAATATGGAGATCATTGGAACTTCTTTGTTAAAATATATTGAATATAAGGAAGTAATTTTAAAGTTATTTAGTCAGCTAAAGTGACAATGTAAAGCAGTACCTATCATCTCAATGCAAGAAGAAATTACTAGGCATAAATTCAGGGCAGTAAATTTAACAACAAGAACATAAAGAATAAGATGGGGTATTTGTGCAACAAGTAAAGCACGACACAACTAATTTTTGAAAATTGCAAATGACCACAAATTTAATATGAATCAGTAATATATCATTATGAAGAAAGCCAATAATATTATTGCCATGATACTCAATATATAAAGGTCTAGCAAAACAACTTGCAAAATAATATTGTGTGTGTGCATATAATATATATTATTAGCACATTAGATTATATATATTATATTTATTACTTCCTCAGTATATATATAAGACATATGAGCCCATTGGTGGTTAACCATGAATATTAACATAAAGTACTATATACAGTAAGCTAATAGGACACTATGTATTCATACATGAGTTACTATTTGTATATACTATTTATATACTTGTTATCAGAAGTAACAAAACCCTGGAGAAGGGCATCACGCGTGGTAAAGTAATGGGTCAGTGAATAAAAGGACCTCAATGGGATCAATTGACACAGTGCCTGCAACAATGGGTTCAAATGCAGCAATGATTGTTAAGGGTAGAACAGGACTGAGCAGTGTTTCATTCTGTTGTACATAGGTCACTATGAGTCATAACCAAATCAACATCATCTAACAAAAGCACATTTATATATTCCATACACAACATATAAACACTAGTCAAGGAATAATGCTTCCACAGTTTGCATTTACAGAAACAGCAATGCAGTAAGATTTTTTGAAAGTTTAACAACTGAATAAATCCAAAGAAAGAGCAAATTTGGTAGACTAAATGGTCCTACATCAAATAAATATGTGTGTATGGAGGGATGTGTATGTACACACATATATACCTCTTTACTGTCAAAAAAAATTTTAGATGAATGTGGGTTAATTTAATTATGGTCTTGAAGATATGAATAATATGTAAATTCCATCAGAAAATGACTTTAAAATAGGGATATTTCAATAAGTTATTTTAATTATTGTGATCATCAAAGGTTAAATGAGCCTCATTAGGAAGTTATGAAGAAAACATTCCTGATTAGTTTATGAAAATAAATTACAAGTGTTTATTGTGGCATTTTGTTTGTCTGAGTAAGAACAAAAAAAAGCATAGAGTCATTGAAACTCATAGCCCAAAATAATCAAAATGATTATTTCTGCCCATGCTCAAGTATTAAAGGTTACAAATCTGAGACTCAAAGGATGTCCTAATTCAGTGATATTTGTGTTGACCTTTCCTGGAAATTATAGTCCTACATCATTCTTAAAACTTCTATAAGCTAATGTATCAGTTTGTGTCAGTGTGCAAGTCCTTTTTAAAAAGAGCATAAAAACATTTTCTAAGAACTTTGTAACCACATCTGTGAACTCCAATTTGAGAAACATCACTGGAGGTTATGGGTGATGTCCCAAGCATTTCAAAGAAAAATTCTTAATCCCAAATTCAAGGTAGTCATGTAGTCAATGCATATTACACATTTATTTTGTAGTCATCAGAGTATCCTCACAGCTAGAAAAGATTTAGAGAATTTTTCAAGTATAAGGGTAGCTTATATATTCATTACTAAAACAACAAAAATCACAAGTGGTAGCCATTGTTCAAAAGAAAATTGAAATCTATGCATATTCAGTTTATCTTTACCTTAAACAGTTTTCTGATGAAAATGTTTGTTTGCTTACAAAAAATGTTAAATAACCTTAGAAATATTTAGTAAGGCAAGGTCTTCACAGGAAATTATTTATATATTTTTATCAGTGTCAATAATCAACTATGAGTCTTCAGTTGAAGTGTTTATCTTGATTAATACAAAATAGTATCTTATCAATTTAATGACAGTATAGCTACTATTAAGGAGCCCTGATGTCACAATGATTATGAGCTCAGCTATTAACCTAAAGGTCCATGATTTTAATTCACAAGCTGTTCTGCAAGGGAAAAGACTTAGCTCTATCTGTTTCCGTAAAGATTTCAGCTTAGGAAACCCTATGAAACAGTTCTACTCTGCCCTCTTGGCTTGCTATGAGTTGGAATTGATGTGATATCACATGGCAACAACAACATAACCACTACTATAGAAACACTTACCTTAAAAGAAATTAATACTTATAATTAGGTGACAAAATAGGACTTGTATTATTTGGCAGCAGTAGAGTTAAAATAATAAAAAAAAAAATGGCTTGTATATATTTATAAAATACATAAGAACTTGAATATCTAATTTTTAGAATAATAATTTTAAAAAATGTATACTAATTCATAATAATTGCCAGGGGGAAATATTAAAGACTTTTTCCAGAACTGATTATAAGCAGATCTTTAATTTAAAGCAATTAAGCTCTTAAATAGAAATCTCTAAATAAATCATAAAGAGAAAAACAAACTCACTGCTTCTGAGTCTATTCAGATACATAGTCACCCCACAGAACAAAGTAAAACTGCCTCATAGGGTTTCCAAGGCTCTGTAAGTCTTTACTGAAGATGACTGCCACATCTTTCTGCAATAGAGTGGCTGATGGGTTCAAATTAGTAACCTTTTGGTTATCAGTGGAGCCATTTTGACCAATGCACCGCCAGGGTTGTTGTTGTTATGTGCCATCGAGTAGGACTCAACTCATAGTGACCCCTCCTTGGGTTTCCTAGGCAGTATCACTATGGAAGTAGATTGCCCCATCTTCCCTCCGCAGAGCAACTGGTGGGTTTGAACTGCCAGCCTTTTGATTAGCGGTCAAGTGCCTTAGGTACTGTGTTACCAGAACTCCCACCACCAGGGTTTCGTAAAGATAAATTATTTTAGAAATAAAAATATTATACACTATAGCACAAATTCTTCTATATTTGTATACATATTAAAATATCCTTAAAAAAAAGAAGGAAAATTTTTCTAAATTTATGTCCCTATGTATAGGTCAATATGTATACATAAGCATAGACAAAAAGAACAGAAACATGTGCAGCAAATATTGTTATTGTTAGGTGCTATGAAGTTGGTTCCAACTCATAGCAACCCTATGTACAACAGAATGAAACACTGGCCTGTCTCTCACCATCCTCACAATCATTGCTATGGTTGAGCCCATTGTTGCACTAACTGTGTCAATCCAACTCATTAAAGGTTTGTCCTCTTTTTACTGAACCTCTACTTTACCAAGCATAATGTCCTTCTCCAGGGACTGGTCCTTCCTAATAACATCTCCAAGTACTTGAGATGAATTCTTGCCATATTTGCTTCCAATGTACATTCTAGTTTTACTTCTTCAATGTTATGTCCAATGTTCTTCACCAATGCTACAATTCAAAGGTATCAATTATTCTTAGGTCCTTGTCCAGCTTTCATACCCATATGGGGTGATTGAAAATACCATGGCTTGGATCAGACTCACCTTAGTCTTCCAAGTGACATCTTTGCTTTTTAACTTCAAAGACATTTTTTTGGGAGAAGATTTGTCAAGGGCAATATAGTTCCTTTGATTTATTGACTGCTGCTGTCATGGGAAGGAGCTCCGGTGGCCCAGTAGGTAAAGCTTCAGCTGTTAACCAAAATGTCAGTGGCTTGAACCCACCAGTTGCTCCACTGAGAAAGATGAGGCAATCTGCTTCTGTAAAGATTTACAGCTTTGGAAACTCTATGGAACACTTCTACTCTGTTCATTAGGATTGCTATGACTAGGAACTGACTTGATGGCAGTGGGTTTTGGTTTGACTTCCACAGGTGTCAATTATGGATCCAATTAAAATAAAATCTTTAATAGCTTGAATCTTTCCTGCATTTACAATGATGTAGCTTACTGGTTCGGTTGTGAGAATTTTGTTTTCTTTATGAGGTATAATCCATACTGAAGCCTGTAGTATTTGATCTTCATCAATAAGTGTTTCAAGTCTTCTTTGCTTTCGCCAAATAAAGTTGTATTATCTGCACATAGCAGCTTGTTAATGAGTCTTTCTCCAATCCTGATGCCACATTCTTCTTCATATAGTCCAGATTCTTGGATTATTTGCTCAGAATACAGATTGAATAAGTAAGGTGAAAGGATACAACCCTGATGTACACATTTCCTGATTTTAAAACCTGAAGTATCTCCGGTTCTGTTTGAACAATTGCTTCTTGGTCTATAGCATCATGGTTCCACATGAGCATGATTAAGTGTCCTGGAATTCCCATTCTTTAAAATATTATCCATAATTTATTAATTATAACCATCAGTTTGTTGTACTGTACTGAATTGTGTGTTGCTGTGATGTTGAAAGCTATTCTACTGGTGTTTGAAATACCATTAGGATCACGCATGGTGGACAAGTTTCAGTAGAGTTTAGAGACTAAGATAGATTAAGAAGAACGTCGTGACTGCCTACTTCTAAAAAATATTGGCCACTGAAAAGCATAAGAATAGCAGTAGAGCCTAACAAATGTTAACTACGGTAGTTTCAGGACTTGTGATAAAAGGAGAATATCACTATTTACTTTATATACCTTTATTTTAGAATAATAGAATTGTTACAATAAGCATATTTTAGCTTTACATTTTAAAATACAGTATTAGTACATAAAATAAATTTAAAAAGCCAGAATTTTACATTTACTTTTTCTTTCCAACACCTCTTATGCTATTCTTTAAAATATCTGTAATAACAAAATAAAACAAAAGCAAATTGTAAATAATAATTATGCCTATCACACAAGATTGATAACATCAATGTTAAAAAATCTATCTATCTATAGATTGCATAACTATCATGCTATACATGTTAAAAATATTTATTATATATAAATGCTGATAAAAATATGTTGTTTTTAGGTGCCCTCGAGTTGGCTCCAACTCATAGCAACTCTATGTAAAACAGAATGAAACACTGCCCAGTACTGTACCAGCCTCACAATACTTGCTCTACCTGAGCCTATAGTTGCAGCCACTGTGTTAATCCATCTCATTGAAGGGCTTCCCCTTTTTTGCTGACTCTCCACTTTACCAAGCATGATATCCTTCTCCAGGCAATAGTCACTTCTGACAGCATGACCAAAGTAGGTGAGACAAAGTCTGGCCAATCTCGCTTCAAGGAGTGTCCCAGCTGCACTTCTTCCAAGACAAATTTGCTCATTCTTCTGGCAGTATATGTTATTTTCATGATTCTTCATTAACACTACAATTCAAATGCATCAAATCTTCTTTGGTCTTCCATACCCAGTGCTCAGCTTTTACACGCATTTTGTTGTTAAGTGCCGTCAAATGGTTTCCGACTCATAGCGACCCCATGCACAGAAGAACAAAACACTGCCCGATCCCACGCCAGCCCCACAATCCCTGCTATACTTGACCCCATCATTGCAGCCAACGTGTCAATCCATCTCGTTGAAGGCCTCCCCCTCTTTCGATGACTCTCCACCCTACCAAGCATGATATCCTTCTCCAGGGAATGGTCCCTTCTTACAACATGACCAAAATAGATGAGACGAAGTCTGGCCATTCTTGCTTCCAAGGAGCATTCTGGCTGCATTTCCTCCAGGACAGATCTGTTAG
>NW_006921678.1:140863-144457 GCF_000298275.1 Orycteropus afer afer
CAGTGTTTCTTTGCTATTCATAAGGTTTTCCCTGGCCAATTCTTTGAGAAGTGGACAGCCTCTTCCTTCTTCCTAGTCTGTCTCAGTCTATAAGATGGGCTGTTACCTGTGCACCAGGTGCATCTCTCTGGGTTTTAAACACCAGAGGCTCAGCCTCAGAACTCAAGTCTACATGTCACCACAGTAGGACAAAACGACAGACAAGTTTGTCTTGCTGTTGGAGACCTCTCGTATCACCCCTACCTGGGTCCCTGTGGCTGACTGTACCTCTATCTGGCTTCCTGTCTTTTAATCCCCTTTCTCTTGCTCTTCTGCCCTGCTGTTTTGTGTGTCCCTGAGTTGTCCCTGGGGCTGACTGCTTTACATGCATAAGAGACAATTAAAAATACCATCACTTTGGCCATGCACATCTATCTTCAAAGTAACATCTTTGCTCTCCAAAATTTTAAAGTCTTTTGTATCATATTTGTCCAGTGCAATACATTGTCTGATGTCTTGACTGCTGCTTCCATTGGTGTGGATTGTAGAATCAAGTATTAAGAAGTCTCTGACAACTTCTATCTTTTCTCCATTTATTTTGATGCTGCTTATTGGTCCAGTTGTGAGGCTTTTCATTTTCTTTATGTTGACATATAATCCATATTGCAGACTGAAGTCTTTAATCTTCATCAGTAAGTGCTTCAAGTCATCCTAACTTTCAGCACACAAAGTTGTGTCATCTGCATATCACAGTTTGTTAATGAGTCTTTCTCCAATCCTGATGCCATATTCTTCTTCATATAGTCCAACTTCTTGCATTATATGTTTTGCATACAGATTAAATAAGTATGGTGAAAGGATACAGCCATGATGCACTACCTTCCTGGTTTTAAATCATGTAATATCTCCTTGTTTTGTTAGAATAACAGCCTCCTGGTCTATGTACAGGTTCATGATGAGCAAAATCAGGTATTCTGGAATCCCCACTCTTCTCAATTTTATTCACAGTTTGTTATGATCCACAAAATCACATGCTTTTGTTTAGTCAATAAAACACAAGTAAACATTTTTCTGGTATTCTTTGCTTTCAGCCAAGATTAATCTGATGCCAGCAATGATATCCTTCATTCCACATCCTCTTCTGAATCCAGTTTGCATTTCTAGAAGTTTTTGAAATATTTTCAGCAATATTTTACTTGCATGTGGTATTAATGATATTGTTCAGTAATTTCTCATCCCCTCAGATCACTTTTCTTTGGAATGCATACAAATATGGATCTTTCTAATCAGCTGGCCAGATTGCTGTCTTCCAAATTTCTTGGCTGGGAAAAGTGAGTGCCTCCAGTGTGACATCCATTTGTTGAAACATCTCAATGGATAGTCCATCAATTCCTGGGGCTTTATTTTTCCTCAATTCCTCCAGTGCAGCCTCAACTTCTTTCTTCAATACCATTTGTTCTTGATCATATGTCACCTCTAGAAATAGATGAATAACGACCAATTCTTTTTGGTACAGTGACTCTGTGCATTTCTTTCATCTTCTTTTGATGTTTCCCACATCATTCAATATTTTGTCCATAGAATCTTTCAGTATTTCACTTGAAGCTTGAATTCTTCCCTCAGTTCTTTCAGTTTGAGAAATGCCAAGTGTGTTCTTCTCTTTTGGTTTTCTAACTCCAAGTCTTTGCATATTTCATTATAATAACTGATTTTGTCTTTTCAGGCTGTTCTTTGAAATCTTGTGTTCAGATCTTTTATCTTGTCGTTTCTTCCATTTGCTTTAACTACTCTCCATTCAATGGCAAGTTTCAGAGTCTCTTCTGACATCCCTTTTGATCTGTTCTTCCTTTCCTGACTCTTTAATGACCTTTTACTTTCTTTATGGATGATGTTCTAGGTGCCATCCCATAATTTCTCTGGTTTTCAGTCACTGGTGTTCAATAAATCAAATATATTCTTTAGACAGTCTCTAAATTCAGGTGGGATATAACCAAGGTCATATTTTTGCTCTCATGGACTTGTTTTAATTGTCTTCAGCTTCAAGTTGAACTTGTATGAGAGCAGTTGATGGTCTGTTCCACAGTCAGCTCCTGGTCTTGTTTCGGCTGAAGATATTGAGATTCTCCATCACCTCTTTCCACATATATAATCGATCCTATTCCTGTGTATTCCATCTAGTGAAGTCCACTTGTATAGCTGTCATTTGTGTTGTTGAAAACAGGTATTTGTGATGAATAAGTCATTGGTACTGCAAAATTCTATCATGCCACCTCCAGCATTATTTCTATCACTAAGGCCATATTTTCCAACTACCGGTGATTCTTCTTTGTTCCCAACTTTTGCATTCCAATCACTGCTAATGATCAACACATCTTGTTTGCATGTTTGGTCAATTTCATACTGCAGATGTTGGTAAAAATCTTCAATTTCCTTGTCTTTGGCTTTGGTGATTGGTGCATATATTTGAATAATGGGAGTATTAACTGGTCCTCCCTGTGGGGATATAAATATTTTCCTATCACTGACAGCATTGTACTTCAAGATAGATCTTGAAGCATTCCTTGTGACAACAAATGCCATGTCATTCCTCCTCAATTTGTTACTCCTGGTATAGTAAGTAGATCATATGGTTGTCTGATTCAAAATGGCCAAAACCAGTCCATTTCAGCTCATGACTGCCCAGGATATTGATCTTTATGTGTTCCATTTCATTTTTGACAACTTCTAATTTTCCTTAATTCATACTTTATACATTTTATGTTCTGATTTTTAATGGATGTTTGGAGCTGTATCTTCCCATTTTGAATCATGCCACATCAGCAAATGGAGGTCTCAAAAGCTTTACTCCATTGATATCATTAGGGTTGGTTCTACTCTGTTGAGGCAGCTCTTTCCCAATTGTATTTTGAGTGCCTTCTGACCTGAGGGGCTCATCTTCCAGCCCTGTGTCAGACATGTTTCATGGTTATTCATAAAGATTTCCAGTAACATATCAGACAGTGTTTCACTGCTATTCATAACGTTTTCAGTGGCCAATTCTTTAAAAAGTGGATGGCCTCTTCCTTCTTCTGAGTCTATCCTAGGCTGGAAGCTCTGCTAAAACCTGTCCACCATGTGTGACACTACTGGTATTTGAAATATTGGTGGCATAGCCTCCAGCCTCACAGCAACACATGAGCCACCACAGTAGAACAAACTGCCAGATGAGTGTTAAAATATAACACAATTTTTAATTTACAAAAACAAAATGCAAAGGAGTACATGTGATTCTCACCATAGAACTACAAACAGTCTTTTTAAATATATATGCTTATACATATAAACATAATTTTAAACTATACTTCTCTATATATATTTATATGTATCTATTTCCTAGGAAAACTCTCAAAAAGAAATTATCTTTTGTAAGTTTTGTAGCAAAACTAAAGATCTATTTTCTGTACTGTTTGATTTATTCCTCACTATGTTAAAAAATGAGAAAATATAATTATCTTGCTCAAAACACTTAGATTTTGATATTATGTAACAAATTAAAGTAATCATGAAAATTAGAATTGATTTTTTTTGCCTGTTTCTAAATATTTTATAAAATATTTCTGAACATGTCTCAATAAT
>NW_006921678.1:144557-173983 GCF_000298275.1 Orycteropus afer afer
TATATATATGTGTGTGTCATGTGGGGCTTCTTCAGAACTGCCATTAAAAGTTGCCATCCCAAACCAGTATGCTACTTGCTCTGCCAAGAATGATGTGACAGTCTGCTTCTGTAAAGACTACAGCCTTGGAAACCTTATGAAGAAGTTCTGCTCTGCCCTATATGGTCACTATAAATTGTAATTAACTCGACAGCCCCCAACAACAAGAAGACAATTGCACCTTAATTGTGCGCAGAGTACCATAATCCAAGACTGTCTAGAGACTTAAACAAGGGTATGGTAAATTCTTGAAGGAAAGTACCTCAATGAGAAAACATTTTTTTTTTTTTTTTTTAAAGAAAAACACCTTGCCTCATTCCCTATTATAGTCTATGAAGCAATCTATTTTTAATTATGGACTTGGAAAACCTTTCTTGTCTAGATGTTTTAGCCTTTGATTTTAATTGATTTCCTAGATTTTCCATTCCTTTCCATGTCTATTTCTTCTGCATCTCATTGTTATCTTGTTGTTGTTGTTGTTGTTGTTATGTGCCGTTGAGTCAGACCCGACTGATAGCGACCCCTCCTTTGGTTTCCGAGGCGGTATCACTACGAAAATAGATTGCTCCATCTTCCTTCCAAGGAGTGGCTGGTGGGTTTGAACCGCCAGACCTCCTACTGTTATCATTTTATGAGTAAATTAATCAAAGATCCTAAATCTCTCACACCTCTTCTTGCCAATGTAAAGCCTGAGCATTTAACAAAACTTATTCTCCCAAATTCAGGTATTTATCTATATAAGATAAAATTGATTACCTTCCCAACTAGACTTGATATTCTAATGCTCCAGGATGGTCTCTATTATTCTACAAATTTACCATGTATTTAATAATTTCCTTGCCTGAGTTCCCTTTTATGATGCAGTAACAATTTCATCTATTTGTTTATCCTTTTGTTTTCCTTGCTTTTTCTCTCTCTCCACTCCCCACTCCCCAGTACAATTGCTGTTCTGTTGTTGTTAAAGTTTACATCAAATGTTAGATACACTTTTAAACCTACTTAGAGAACCTCAGGGAAAAATTACATATTCCTTACAATCTGTTCCCTTATCATTTGTTTTTGTCATTAGCTAATTATAAATCTCTGTTTCTGCCATAAAGCTTATGTATTCCTTCAAGGTTTTGGTCATCTCCTCCTCATTTTTGTAAGGAGCTTTGGTGGTGTAGTGCCTTAGACCTGGTGTTTCAAACTCATCAGCTACTCCGTGAAAGGAAGCCTGGACAATCTACTTTCTCAAAGATTTACTGCCTCAGAAACCCAAAGGGGGTCACTATGAGTCAGAATTGAGTCAATGGTAGTGAGTTTGGTTTGATTTTGGTCCTCATTTTTGTATTTACAGTATCTGGGACTCAGAAGAAATTCAATAAATGTTCATAATTGCCTATATGTGGGGCAGCGCCTAAGGCATCTGATGGCTAACCAGAAGGTTGGTGGTTAAAACCCACCAACTGCACCATGGAAGGAAGATGGGGCAATCTACTTCCGTAAATATTTACAGCTTCAGAATTTCAATGGATTCTCTATGAGTTGGAATAGATTTGATGGCAGTGAGGTTGGTTTTGGTCACTCCTCGGAAGGAAGATTGGGCAATCTACTTCCATAGTGATACCGCCTTGGAAACCCAAGGAGGGGTCACTATGAGTCAGATATGACTCGACCGCAGTGCATTGTATTGCATTATATACATCACACACCTTTATTAACATAAGAATGGCTTTTGACCTTTCATCATTTTTTACTTTTAAACAGGAATTTATTTCTTAGCTTTTTCTTCTGACTTCATATTAACCAAAGGGAAATGCTGACTAAATTCATAAAAAAAGGTATCTGTAGTTTGAGGAATAGCATCAAGACCTATTATGTCAGGTAGACTTCTCCCACAAGCAGGCCTCTTTTCTACAGATGCAACTGAATTGCTCCTTGAATACATCCAACATTTATGCTTCCACAATATCACCCACTAGCTATTTAGCACTTCTGTGGTAGTTTGCTTCCCAAAAACTCATCAATTTTACTATAATTTATTATTCATATTCCAGAATATCAGCATAGTAAAATATAAAAATCAGCTATTTGTTCATGAGGAGACATAATTAAGTGCCAAGTTCAGCAAGAACTTTCTTATCCAAGAAAAAGAACAAGTTAAAATAATAAGATATATATTGAAAATTCAAGTTTATGGATAGAGTAACCATTACAAAATAACAGAAACATACACTCATTTAGAGATTTTGTTGAGCCTCTTTACTGTGTAGGGAAATATTTAGTTATATGTACCTTTGTGCCAAGGACAGATTGGCCCTTTCCCGACACTTACCCTCTGACAGCATGAATAAGTCTCAATGATGGATAGGCAGTTCGCACTTTCAGTTTATTCTTAAGGATTAATGCGTTAACCCACTCCACGTGCTTCTCTCCTCCTTTGACCATGAAAGCAGGGATCCAAAGGACACTGTCATTCAACATGGAAAGTCTATGCACAAATTTTTCTCTGTCACTCTCATTCCGAAAGCCTCCAAACGCTCTTTGTACTACTGATGGATTCATGGTTATAAAATCAGATTTAGTTCCCACATCTGCAGCAAACTCCACCACAGGGGCCAAATTACACCTACAGAGGAAAAATAAAAAAATAGATAAGTGAAAAATACATATGAAACATTTTCTCATAAAATGGTCTGCATAAAAAGATGAATGGGAAACAAACATTGCAAGATATTTCACATCAAGGAGGAAAAAAAAAAAAAAAAAAGGAGAGAGAGAGACAATCTCCCTGGCAAAATTATGTTTTCACTATGTGCCACACATTGACAAATATCATTTTCAGTAAGGATGTGTACTCTTAGAATAAGATTCGAAGTGTCATGTTTATTAATCCAACCAGTTATATAGGAATACTCTCTGCTATTTTTTTCATAATATTACAAGACAGGAATTCCTAATAGGTGAATTTATGATGGTAAATTCAGAGGGGCTCTGTTGCTGTTCAGTAGGAAATCTTAACCATATGCTCCTCTATTCATAACTGAAATACTTTGGACCTGAGTTTCCAATATGCACCACTTGTCAATCTTAAGTCACTTGAACAACTTTATGAAAGTAAGTGAAGATGGCTTTACTTTGCTCTGAGGTTATGAGAAAAGAAAAACTCATTCATTTTGGTATTTCACACACACACACAAAATATTTACAATACCCTTCTACAGCCTTAAATGAAAATGCAAAGTTAGAAAAATGGAGATATCACATTTCATATGCGATTTTTGAGATTTCAAGCAATGCAAAAATTCCTTTCTGTTTCTTTTGAGGACATTCTCTACACAAAGTGCCTATCTTCCCTAGTAGGTCTTTTGGGGAAGTGAGGGAATTTGTGTGTCTGTAGCCACCAACCTCTCCATGGGAGAAAGATGTGGCAGTCTGCATCAGTAAAGATTACAGCCTTGGAACCTCTATGGCACAGTTCTACTCTGTTGTATACAGTAACTATGAACTAGATTGACTCGGCAACAGATTCTCCACTGGAGCTCAAGGGCCTTCCCAAATACCTGGACCTGCGTTTCTTCTTGCAACTACTACAAGAATGCAAGCTTTGGAAAGCACCTTTAGTTTCTTGAATTTCATCTTCAACCAATTAGTGATGCTTCTTTGAGTTTGTCTCTTAAATCTCTGGATACAAAACTTTAAAAAAGCTTTATATTAAAAAGTATTTTTTCAGTTTTCTAGGAGCTCTCATGGTGTAGTGTCTAAGGCATTTGATTGCTAACCAGAAGGTTGGCAGTTCAAATCCACCAACCATTCCTTTGAAGACAGATTGGGCAATCTATTTCTGTAGAGATACTGCCTCAGAAACTCAAGGAGGGGTCACTATGAGTTGAATCAACTTGATGGCAGTGATTTTTTTTTTTTTTTTAGTTTTCTAAAAAGGCTAGTTTTAATTTGCTAATTGGCAAAAAATTAGATTTTAAACAAACACGAGTTTGCTTACTGGAAAAAAAAAAAATCATTTGAATTTGTTCAATCTATACCCCCTTAAAAATAAACACACACACACAGTAGAGGTTTCCCTCCCCCCAGCTTTTTAAGGGAAAAAAATAAATGCTGATTATTTGCTTCTGCAGTTTTGCAGATTTTGTTACATTATGAAACTTCCTCACATTTCTCTTCCTTGTGCATTTTGCTACATTAATTAAATTCTCAAATATGTTAAATTTTAATTAAAAACTGTATGATGTGCTATAAAAGATAATGGCTTGCATATCCTTCCTTATCTCTCTTAATTAATACACTTTATTACTTTCCCGACTTCTGACTACATTTAGCAACCAAAATATCTTTTATCTCACACAATTAAGCAAATGTTATGTTATCTAGGGTGAGCTGCTCAGAGAAAACAACAAAAATAACACATTATTTAGAAATCAATAATCATTTCTCTTTATATATGTTTAACTACATCTATTAAATTATATGACAGGATATGTACTTTTCTAGCCATGATCCATACCACTATTTGACATAAGACATCATTCATCCCTGTCACAGTAAGGATATTATGAATAGGACTTCCCTCAATAAGAACTGCTACATGTGAAAAGAAATCAAAGTGAACATCTTACTATAGAATCCATTTAAGAATGAGAGTTGACAATTTAAAAATCCTAACATGCATTCTATGCAAACTTTAAAAGTAGTCTAAAATTCTAACTGTTGTTTTTGTTAGGTGCCGCCGAGTCATCTCTGACTCATAGTGACCTCATGTACAGCAGAATGAAACACTGCCCGGTCCTTGGCCAGCCCACAATCTTTGCTATACCTAAGCACATTGTTGTAGCCACTGTGTCAATCCATCTCGTGAGATCAGTTCTAACTTATTTTAATATAATATGAATTTGGATATTGTGGGGTAAAGTGCATTTTGAACATCATTATCACAGACATTTTTTTCCTTTCTTGAAAAAATAGGAAACACTTGTTAATGTTATAGTTAAAATGTTCGTGTCAGGGGACATGGCTACAGATCTATCTTTCTGCCATAAGAATTACTCAGCAATTTCTTTCAGAGGATTTCCACTGAAAAACGTCTACATTTTATTTTCTCTAAAATGCAAAAGTAATCAGCATCAAGACAGTTAAAGAGATTGCAAATTAGTATTCTAATTACCTGTGCAGGAATATAGTCAGTTATTTTATACTTTACATTGTTTTTATTACCACATATTTCAAAGTCCCCCTTCCTCACCAGCAAGTCTACCAACACTCTTTTAGGATTGACTCAAGCTGTTTCTGAAACATGGCCATTAATCTTAAAAGCTATTAAGATGCCCATCAATTAAGATTGGGTGTTGGAAAGACTAGTACTTTTCACTTTCTAAGCAAATAAATAATAAAATGAGATGATTTCTGGAGTATGAGGTTAACCTGAGGAGAAAAACCAACACATCTGATGCAATTAAAGAACATGAAGTGAGTGTGATTCTAACTAAAAGAGCAACAGGAGATCATAGCTTCATCAATCCACATGAGCTTTATTTTAATTTTTGTGATCTGTGCATAGCATAACCAGGTATTGTGAGGGATGGTATTGAAGTACTAAAAACAGCATGACAGGAAGATACATCATAATTATAACCTGTGTTGGAGTCTACCTTGTTCATTTTCCCTCAGAATGACTATGTCTATTTTATCACTAGAAAAAGTGACATTGTGTCCACACCAGGCCAGAAAATTAACTACTCTATGGTTGAGTCATATATTTAGTCATATGAAGGCCAAATAATTAGAGCAAGTATTAAAAAAGCCAAAACAATCACCAACCTACACTGTGTTCTACCTAAGTGACTTATTGTGAACTTTATAATTAATAGCAAAAATATTGCTAATTGAGGAAGATGATGAATGGATTCACAATCATGCAGTTTTTATCTTTTTCTTTTTAAATCTTCTTAGTGGTTATAGTATTCAAAGTAGCTAAAATGTGTCCCAAGAATTTATAAAGCAATACATTCTTATTTTTGTTACTCTTAATTTTATAAAATAGAAGAGTGGCCAATTTTTACATGCTGGATTTTCCTGTCAAACTGTTGTATGCATAAGAATATTTAGTAGACTCAAACTATATCATCTTCAGCCAAATTAAATTTATTATCATACTCTTATTGACATCCAAAACATGACAACATACACACAGATTTAAGTGTATGAACAGTAAATCCCTATTTACTCTGAACTACCCAGTTCTCAATTTATTTGTACTTCTTCTCCATTATTGATTAAAAATCTTCAGGAATGAACACACTTCTCCTTGTACTCTAAACTTCTGAATTCTCTCCTGATCTCACACAGAGATGTGATTACCTCTCAGTGTTTCTTATATGCAGAACTGAAGGCATTTTCATTTATTTCAAGGCTATATAAATGTCTATTTAAAAATTAATAAGGAAAATAATGCTTACTTGATCTACAAACACCTCATAGAACACAGAACTTCCTGGCAAGAATATCTTTTAGCTTTGTCAATGCTCTCTGCATTTTTCTTCTAAGTTTTAGTTCAGTAGTTTAGACAAGTAGGTCTCTCTTCTATTTACTCAATAGGCATTGAGAGCTTATTGTGCAAACACTACAGTAAATGCTCAGAACTATTTTCTAGCTCAAATTTGTGATATTTCACGAGCACATAACATCTCTGAAAAATATAATCTTTTCAGCTAATATTACTAATACCAATATAAAAATGTTCATTAATTTATCTATCTACTTATTCATTCCATGGTGTGTTTTATACATTTGTACTGGCAGAACCTATCAACTGAGATGCTGAGGTGAAACATGGTACCCTGTGGCAAAGGGAAGTTATTAAGTTTATCTTTACACATATAACATAGATTATATGAGAAAAAATAATACTGCGTTGATTCCAAACTAAACTCTATTCTTTCCCACTTCCAGTTAATATACAAACATTATTATTCAAACACATAATTTTGCTCCTCACTTAAAGGTCCAAGACAACAATGACTCGTTGCTTGTTTGTTTTGGCATTTTGCTGTTATCCTATCAGAATTGTTAGGCAAAGCTAAAATACATAAACTGTCAGATTCTTTGCTGATGTGGTGGCAAATGGACTTGAAAGCAATTATTCTGGAATATTTTGAGGTATGTAATTCTATTATCTTTTCTTTAGGGATGAGGAACTAATCAGAGTGGTTAATAAATATGTCCAAGGGCATAGCACTTGTGAAAGAACACAGTCTTCTTTTAGTTCATAAACACTCCATGGCATGAGTTCTAACTGACAGAATTCATACATTTTTTTTTTCCCCAGAATTATAGATGGCTCATACATTCAATATCCTTCACCTCAACCATTCTGTAGGAAGAAGAGTGTTTCATCATTTAGCCCTGGATTTTTGTCTCAGACTCTTAGGATACAGAATATTATACAAGGCCACTCAGCCATGACATTCCAAAACCCTGAGCAGTTATTAAACAAAGGGTTTTAAATATCCAAATAATAGAAATAATAACTATGAGTCATATATCTTAACTGAAAGAATTATCAGAATTGTAAAAGAATTTAAGAACAAAATAAGGCTTATTTTGAAATATGAAGCATAGAATTCAAAGGTGATTTATATGTGGAATCCACTATGTAGTACACAAAGTATAAAAAAGATGAAACTTCAGCATAAAGGTTTGTATTTTCAATATGCTGTCTGTACACACAAAAATACACACATCACATCAGTCCATTACTAAAATGGACTGGTACTGGCTATTTTGAATATGACAATCATATGATCTAACATGTCAGGAATGACAAATTAAAGAGGAATGGTGTCACATTCAATCACCAGAAAGAACATAAAAAGGTCTATCCTGGGGGCAATGGTGTCAGTGATAGGATATCCACATACCTACAAGGAAGACCAGTTAACACTAGTGCCTAAGGCATTTGACTGCTAACCAGAAGTGTGGTGGTTCACATCTACCAGCTACTCCTTGGAAGGAAGATTGGACAATCTACTTCCTTTGTGATATCACTTCAGAAACCCAAGGAGGGGTTGCTATGAGTCAAATAAGACTCCATTTCAGTGAGTTTCATTTTGGTTTTAAAGCCAAAGATTATGAAATTGAAGATTTTTACCAAATTCTTCCGTCTAAAAATGACTAAACATGTAATCAAAATATATCGATAATTACTGATGATTGGAATGTATAAGTTAGAAATAAAGAAGTATCATCTATAGCTGGAAAATACATCCTTGGTAATAGAAATGATACCAGCGATTGAATGATGGAATTTTGCAAAGCCAATGACTTATTGAAAATACCTTTTTTCAACAACATAAATGTCAACTATACACATGGAGTTTGCCAGTTGGAATACACAGGAATCAAAACAATTACATCTGTGTAAAGAGACCATGGAGAATTGATTGAACAAATTGACCACTAAGAACAAGTCCAGGCACCAGCTGTGAACCAGACCATCAATTGCTCATATACAAGTTTAAGTTGAAGCTGGGGGCAGTTAAAACAAGCCCATGAGAGCCAAAATACAAACTTGAGTATATCCCACCCAAACTTAGAGACCATCTGAAAAACAGATTTAATGGATTTAACACAGTGACCAAAGACTAGATGAGTTGTGGTTTGACATCAAGGATATCATAGGAGAAGGAACCAAAAGGTCACCAAAAATAAGAAAGGAAGAGATAGTCAAAATGAATATAGGAAGAGACTCAGAAACAGCTCATGAATGGAAAGTAGCTAAGGCAAATGGAAGAACTGAAGAAGTAAAAGAGCTGAACAGAAGATTTCAAAGGGTAGCTTGAGAAGACAAAATAAAATTATTACAAAAGAATGTGCGAACACTTGGAGTTAGAAAATCAAGGAAAAAGAACATGCTCAACATATCTGAAGCTGAAAGAACTGAAAAACTTGAAAAAATTCAAGCCTGAAATTGCAATAGTGAAAATTTCTATGGGCAAAACATTATATGATGCAGGATGCATCAAAAGAAGATGGAAGAAATACACAGAATCACTATGCCAAAATGAATCGGTTGGTACTCAACCATTTCAGAAGATAGCATATGATTGAAAACTGGTACTGAATGAAGAAGTCCAAGCTGTGCTGAAGGAATCAGTGAATACATGATTCCAGGAACTGACAGAAGACCTTTTGAGATGTTTTAACAAAAGGATGCTGTCCTGGAGGTGCTCTCCCATTTATGCCAAAAAATTTGGAAGACAGCTACCTGGCCAAGTGATAGAAGAGATCCATATTTGTGCCCATCCCAAAGAAAGGTGATCCAATAGAATGTGGAACTTGTGGAACTATGTAATTAATATTACATGGTAGTAAAATGTTGCTGATGATAATTCAAAAATGGTTGTAGCAATATATTGACAAATAACTTCCAGAAGTTCAACATGGATTCAAGAGAGGGTATGGACTGAGAGATATAATTGCTGATGTCAGATGGATACTGGCTGAAAGCAAAGAATACCAGAAAGATGTGTCCCTGTGTTGCATTGCCTATGCAAAGGCATTGGACTGTGTGAATCATAGTAAATCATGCATAACACCACAAAGAATGGGAATGTCAAAACACTTAACTGTGCTCCAGAGGCACCTGTGCATAGACCAAGAGGCAAGCAGAACATATTTAATGTCAGGGAAGGTGTCCATCAGGGTTGCATCCTTTCACCATACTTAATCTGTATTCTAAGCAAACCCTCTGAGAAGCAGACTATATGAAGAAGAACACAGCACCAGGATTGGAGGAAGACTCATTAAGAATCTGTGATATGTAGACGACACAATCTTTCTTGCTCAAAATGAACAAGACTAAAAGCACTTACTGATGAAGATCAAAAACTACAGCTTTCAGTGTGGATTACACTTATCACAATAATCCTCACAACTGGACCAATAAGGAACATTATTACAAAAGGAGAAAAGATTGAAGTTGTCAAAGATTTAATTTTACTTGGATCCACAATCAATGCCCATACAAGCAGCAGTAAAGAAATTAAAAGGTGTATTTCACTGAGCAAATCTGCTGCATAAGACCTCTTTAAAATGTGAAAAAGTGAAGACATCACTTTGAAGGCTAGGTGCTCCTGACCCAAACCAGGGTCTTTTCAATAGCCTCATACACATGTGAATGCTGTACAATGAATAAGGAAGATCATAGAAGAATTGATGCATTTAAATTATGGTGTTGTTGAAAAATACTGAATGTCCCAAGGACTGTTAGAAGAATGAACAAATCTGTCTTGCAGGAAGTGGAATGTGAAAATGACAGATTTCATCTCTTATGCTTTGGTCATGTTATCAGAAGGACCAGTCTCTGGAGAAGGACATTATGCTTGGTAAAGTGGAGGGTCAGTGAAAAACTGAAAGTCCCTCAAAGAGATAAATTGTTGCCCCGGCTACAACAATGGTTTCAAGCATGGCAATGATTATGAGGATGGTACAAGACCAGGCAGTGCTTCATTCTGTTATACATGAAGTCACTATGAATCAGAAACAAGTTGATGGCACCTTAGAACAATGGCAACACACATCATATTCTACACTTGCAGTAATGTTAGGATAACAGGCAATAAATTATTTAATTTGATAGATTTTTTTTAAAAAAAAAAACATATTATGAAAAGAACTAAGTGACTAAACAGAAGAAGAAATTTTTCACATATACAGATTTGTTTATAATACTGGCAAGGGTGGGAAAAACTGTCAAATAATTTCTAGCGAAATTACACAATGAAAAAAACTTTAAACTGTCACTCTAGGAGACAAAGATCTGAATACCAAGAAATATACCAGACTATGCTTTCCCTATTCCTCAGTCAAAACAAAAATGGATTCATTCGGCAAATTTGTAACAATTATCCAGATATTAAAAAATAATTTAGGGGATATAATGAAAGTTAAGCCTAAAAATAGAGAAACAACACTACTATGTATGCACCCAATATATATCAAATTTTTACTTATTCTTTAAGGAATAAAAAGTATTCAGCTTAATTTCTTCTCTCAGTCACCTCTTTAGCAAGTAGTCATGTGAGCATTTGAGTCTCCATCTTAAGCTGTGTGACCCCAGGCAATTATCTTGACTTCTCTGGGATCCAACTTTTTCTAAAAATAAAGGTATTACCACTAATTGAAAATGCTAGAGAAAATTAAATGAAACAAAATAATGTAATTTTCTATAAAAATTGCTAGCCCACAGTTGATACTCAATAAATACTAGCTTCATTCATGCCTTCCCTCTCATAACATACTGTGAAAAGGGGTGAGAGAAAAAAAAAAAAAAAAAGACATATGTAGTCAATTTATTAAGCACATCAAATAATAAGATCTTTCTGACCAAAAGTATGAGGATTATAAAGTTTATTTATAATACAACTGGTGAGTTATTTTCTCTAGAATTTAGTCTTGTATCTCTAGAAAATGGGGCTTGAAACACTGATGCAGCTGGATTGCAAATATCTTGAATACTAGGTAAAACAAATCTGACTTCATTGAAAATTGGAGAACTTTAAAAATTTTATGTTGTTTTTGTTGTGTGGTGTCTAGTTGATTCTGACTCATGGTGACCCTATAGGATTAAAATAGAACTGCCCATATGGTTTTCTATGCTATAATCTGTATAAGGGCAGATCAATAGGGCTTTTGTCCCATGGAGCTGGTGGGTGAGATAGAACCGGCAATCTTTTAGTTAGCAGCTGAGCACATAACCATTGTACCACCAGGGCTCCTAATAGACATGGCCAACATCAATTAAGAAGAAGACTATGACCTAACTGTGCATAGTGCCTAAGACATTTGACTGCTAACCAGAAGGCTGGCAGTTCAAACCCACCAGTTACTCCTCAGAAGGAAGATTGGGCAATCTACTTCCGTAGAGATACTACCTCAGAAACCCAAGGAAGTGTCACTATGAGTCAAAATTGATTCGGCAGCAGTGAGTTTTGTTTGTTGGTTTGTTATTCAATTAGGACTTTGCAGTAGCTCATATTTAGGTAAGAAGAAGAGATAGTATTCTTATTCACAGATGGAATGATTATATACATTGAAAATCCTGAAGATTCCACAAGAAAGCTACTGGATCTAATAGAAAGATTCAACAAAGCAGCTAAATATATGATCAACACAGAAATATCAGTTGAGTTCCTTTACACTAACAAGGAGAATTACAAAAAGAAAGTCAAGAAAATAATACCATAAATAATTGCCCACAAAGTATAAAATAACTAGGACTAAACCTAACCAGGATCTAAAAGACATATGCTTTGAAAACTATAAAAAACTATTGCAAGAAACTAAAAGAGATATACATAAAAGGAAAAACATTCTATGCTCATGGATTGGAACAATTAACACGGTGCAGATGTCAATACTGACCAAAGCAATCTATAGATATATTGTAATCCCAATCCAAACCCCAACAAAATTCTTTAATTAAATGGAAAAGCTAAACATTGCCTTTATGTGGAAAAGACAGAGGATCCAAACAGCCAAAGCGATACTGAACAAGAAAAACAAAGCAGAAGCTTTCACACTTCCTGATCTCAAAACACTATACAGCCACAATAATCAAAACAGTATGATATTAGGACAATGGCAGACCCACCAACAGAATTCAACATTAGGTGCAGCTCATTTTTTTTTTTTAAACAAATTCCATTCAATGGGGAAAGAAACAGTTTCTTTAAACAAATGGTGCTCATAACCTGGATATCCACATGTAGAAAAATGAAGTAGTGTCCATATTTCACACCATACACAAAAACTAACTCAAAATGGTTCAAAGACCTAAATATTAAAGATAAAACTATAAAGTTCCTGGAATATAATATAGGCAAACAACGATGGGACCTAATGTTCTTTAGAAACAGATTATCAAACATAACCACAAATACACAAACAGAAGAAAATTAGATAACTGGGACCTCCTGAAAATTAAATATCTATGCTCATTAAAGGAGTTCTGATGGCACAGTGTCTAAGGCATGTGACTGCCTACCAGAAGGCTTGGCAGTTCAAAACCACCAGACACTCTTTGGAAGGAAGGTTGGGCAATCTACTTCTACAGTGACTCCGTAACAGTTTTTTTTTTTTTTTTTTTTTTATGATTATCAAAACACTTTATCAAAAAGGTAAAAATAGATCCTACAGAAAGGGAACAATATTTCCATAATATATCTGAGAAGGATTTAATCTCTAAAATATATAGAAAATTGCAAGAACTCAATAACAGAAAGATAAACAATTGAATTTAAAAAAATGGACAAAGTACAGGAACCGGCGCTTCAGCAAGGAGAACATTCAAGCAGCCAATGAACAGGTGGAAAGATACTTGTGATCATTAGACATTTTGATCTGCAAATCAAAACCACGACATGATAAAATTTCACTCTGCAAAAATGGCACTGACCAAAAAAAACAGAAAACAACAAATGCTGGCAAAGTTAGAGAGAGATTGGAACCCTGCTCCACTGCTGGTGGGATTGTCAATTGGTTCAACCACTGTAGAAAATAGTATGTCACGTTCTCAAAAATCTAGAAAGAGAATTACCCTATGATCTGGCAATCTCAGTCCTTGGGATACACTCAAAGATCTAACAGCAGTGACAGAAATAGACATATACACATCTATGTTTATTACATAGGAGCTCTGGTGATGTAGTGCCTAGCAACAAAACAGCCTCAGTACCCATCAACAGATGAATGGATAAAAAAAATTGTGGTGCATACACACAATAGAATACTATGCAGCCATAGGAATAATGAGTTCTCAAAGTATGTTATTGTTGTCATTAGGTGCCATCAAGTCATTTCTGACTCTTAATGACTCTAAGTACAACAGAATGAAACAATGCCCAGTCCTGCATCATTCTCACAATCCTTGTCACATTTGAGCCCATTGTTACAGCATGTGTCAATCCATCTTATTGAGGGTCTTCCTGTTTTTTGCCATCCAACCTTACCAAGCCTCATGTCGTTCTCCAAGTATCTGTCCTTCCTAATAACATGTCCAAAGTACATGAGACAAAGTCTTGCCATTCTTACTTCTATGGAGCATTCTGGCTATACTTCCTCCAAGAAGATTTGTTTGTTCTTCTGGAAGTCCATGGTATATTTAATATTTTTCACCAACACCATAACTCAAAGGCATCGAATCTTTTTCAGTCTTCCTTATTCACTGTCCAGCTTTTGCATGCATATGAGGCAACTGAAAATACCATGACTTATGTCAGATGTACCTTACTCACCAAATTGACATCTTTAGTGCTTAATATTTCAAAGAGGTATTTGGCAGCTGGGTATAATGTAGATTAATTTGGAGGACAGTATATTGTTTGAAACAAGTCAATGACAAAAGGACAAATTTGTATGATCTCAATATTTTAAAATGACAAGAACAGGTATATATATATATATATATATATATATATATATATATATAAAGCAACATTATTTGGAAGTTTCCCAGAGTGTGAGGGAGAAGGAGAAGAACCACTTTTGAGACAGTAGAAACTTGTATGTTTTGGTGATATGAAAGGCTAGCAAAACTTGACCAAGGTAAATGATGACATTAATAAGTACATGAGAATAAGGGACAATTTTATAAATGCTATAATATATACAATTTTGCAACAACTGTAATAACAACTAAAAATATATGTGTGGTTACATAGATTGATATATTTGCATATGTATATATAGGAAGGCACATATAAATGTACAGATATGCATGTATAATTGTATCTGTAGGCATGCATATATACACATTTATGTATGATGCATATATACTCATATATAAAATGAAGCATATAGGAAGCACCAAAGAGACAAAAAAAAAACAAAAAAAGATTGCTATCAAGTCAATTTGACTCATGAAGACCTCTCATTGGGTTTCTGATGTGGTATCTCTACAGAAGTAGATTGGCCAGTCTTCCTTCTGAGGAGTGGGTGGGTTTGAACCACCAGCCTTCTGGTTAGCAGTCAAATGCCTTAGGCACTATGCCACCAGAGCTCCTGTAGGAAGCACAGCTACAGATATTTCCTAGACATAACCAAACACCCTACAGGATTTGTTTATTTGGTTTGAGGGCTTAGGACATAGTCTCCCGGGGAACTCAATCAATCGGCACAATATATTTCATAAAGATGATGTGCTACATCCTACTTTAGTGAATAAAGTTTGTAGTTTTAAAGGTTTGCAAGAAACTATCTAAGATATATCTATAGATCTCTACTTATCCAGAGTAAAAGAGAAAGAAGTAAACCAGGACTCAAAGAAGAAATTAGTCTACATGAACCACAGCCTCACATACCTTGAAACCAGAAGAACTAGATGGTGCCTGGTTACCATTACTGACTATTCCAGCCAGGGACACAATAGATGGTCTTGGACATGTTGTTGTTGTTGTTGTTGTTTGCCGTCGAGTCGGCCCTGACTCATAGCGACCCCTCCTTGGGTTTCCGAGGCAGTATCACCACGGAAGTAGGATTGCCCAACCTTCCTTCCGAGGAGTGGCTGGTGGGTTTGAACCGCCAGCCTTCTGGTTAGTAGTCAAGTGCCTTAGCCACTATGCTACCAGAACTCCTAAGGTCTTGGACATAATGTGGAAAAATGTTGAACAAAACTCAAATTCTTAAAATAAGCTCAGACTTACTGGACTGGTAGAGACTATAGGAACCCTTGAGACTATCTTCCTGGAGTAACATTTAAACTTGGTACTAAAAGATAACTCTCAGAAGTTACCTTTCAGCTAAATGATAGATTGGCTCATAAAATAAATAATATCATCCCTTTACTTGTGGGAGGGAAAAATGTCATAGCTGTTATGAAAAACAGTGTGGCAGTTCCTCAAAACACTAAACATAGAACTACCACCAAAAAAATAAAAAACTCAGTGCTGTAGAGTTGATCCCGACTCACAGCAAACCCTCCTTGGGTTTCCGAGGCAGCATCTCTATGGAAATAGATTGCCCAATCTTCCTTCTGAGGAGTGGCTGGATATCACCCAGAAATTCTACTCCTATGTAAATACCCAAAAGTCTTGAAAGCAGAGACTCAACAGAGACTCGTACAGTAGTGCTCATTGCATTACTACTTATAATAGCCAAAAGGTGGAAACATCTAAATGCCCATCACCAGATGAATGGATGAACAAAATGTGGTACACACATCCAATGAAATACTATTTAGCTCAAAAGAGAAATGAAGTCTTGATAGATGTTGCAGTATGGATGGAGCTTGAAGACATTATGCTCAGAAAAATAAGCCAATCATGAAAAGACAAATATTATATGACCTCACTTATATAAAATTATAAGAAAAGGCAAGCACATAGACACTAAAGTTTATTAGTGATTACCAGAGTGATAGGGAAGGGAAAAAGTGGGGTTAACAGGGATGGCAAAATCATATGGATTAAAGGTAGAGTTGAACAGCTGAGTATTAAAATTGCTGTCAGTAAGTTGTACACTTGTGTAAAAGATGAATTGGCAAAAATTGTATAATAGATACATTTATGACAACAATGAAAATTAAAAAAGAGTAGCTTCTGAGGTTACTTATGTACAACCATATACCTCATGTGACTTACTTCTTTAGTTTGGAGGTTTAGGGTAGGTTTCAAGGGATATCTCAGTTAAATGGCCTACTAATGTGTTTAGGGCTTCTGTTCTACTTTCTAGTTCATTGTGTGGTGCCTAGGATCTTAAAAGCTTGCAAGAGACCATTCAAGGCACAGAAACTGGTTTCTATTCACCTGGAGCAACAGAGGAAGAAGAAAAGTCAGGAATAGGAGGAGGATATGGACCATGTGACTAATTATCTCCATGAATAACTGCCTCCTTTTCCATGAGAGCAGAAGAACTGGATGATGCCTATGTACCAATACATTTTTTATCAAAGATTCCATAAAATAATTCTGATCAAAAATGGAAAATACTGAAAAAATTTCAAATTTTCATGGACTCTAGATTTTCTGGAGCCATGCAGTATGGATGAACCTCTGAAACTATTGTCCTGAAATAATCTTTAAACTTTAAACAAAAAATATCTCCTCCTGAAATTTTCTGAAAACTGAATAATATTTTAGTTCAATTAGTAAAAAATGTCTGCTGTTGAAATTAAAGAATATTTCAGGACAATAGTTTCAGGGGTTTATCCATACTGCTCGGCTCTGGAAAATTTCTCAGAACTGATTCTATGGCACCTAGCAATAACATGTCTAGTCTGATGTCTAATCTGGTGATGAGCACAATTCTGTTCTGACACACTTGGGGTTGCCATGAATTAGAATTGAGTCAACAAAAGCAGGTTTTTAGTTTGTGGCCTATGTTTGAAATTTTCCATAATAAGTTTTCAAAAATATGTAAAAATAATTAATATCACCTGAGAGTACTCTGTTCCTCTAAATAATCATCTGAATGAAACTATGTGCTAAATACTTACCCTAGAAAAAACAGGAGATGATAAGGATGACAAGGGAAGTAGACTAATGGAAACAGAATGGAAGTAATGAAATTGCTGACACTGTGAAATATGTAACCGACATCACTGAAAAATATGTATGTTGTTGTTATTGTTATGTGCCATCAAGTCAGACCCGATTCATAGCGACCCCTCCTTGGGTTTCTGAGGCATTATCACTATGGAAGTAGATTGCCTAACCTTCTTTCTGAGGAGTGACTGGTAGGTTTGAACTGCCAGTCTTCTGGTTATCAGTCAAGTGCCTTAGGCACTACGCTACCAGAGCTCCCAACAATATGTATAGAAATTGCAAAATGAGTACCTAATTTGCTGTGTAAATTTTCATCAAAACACAGTAGGTTTTTTTTTTTTTTTTTCAAAGAAATAGAGGCAGGTTTTAAACCCATAGTCTTAAACAAATGGCCACTCTGCAATCCCTAGAAATGGAAAGGAAGCAGAAAAATGCCCTCATTTATTGATCCTGATGTGTAGTCTGCTGCAAAAGACCTCTTTAAAGCCTTAAGGAGTAGATGTCACTTGGAAGACTAAGATACCCCTGACCAGAGCTATGGTATTTTCAGTAGCCACATAGGCATGTGAAAGTTGGACAACCAGTAAGGAAGACTGCAGAAGAACTGATGCATTTGAATTTTGGTTTTAGTGAAGAATATTGAATATAATATGGACTGATAGAAGAATGAACATATATGTGCTAGAAGTACAGCTGGAATTCTCCTTAAAAGCATGAATGATCAGACTTCCTCTCTCATAATTTGGGCATATTATCAAAAGGGAACAGTCCCTGGAGAAGGATATCATGCTTCATATTGTAGAGGGCCAGAAAAAAAGGGGAACACCCCCAATGAGATGGACTGACAATGTGGCTGCAATGATGGGCTCAAACACAGTAAAGATCATGAGGATGGCATAGGTCCCAGCAGTGTTTTGTTCTCTTGTGCATGGGTTCTCTATGAGTCAGAACCGACTCTGTGGCACCTAACAATAACATGTTTAGTCTGAAGATCTGGTCAGCTAATATGGAAGCCCCTTCCTTCCTTATGCTACTGTTTGCACTCCTCTTCAAAGAGCTTAGACAGGAGAGGATGGCAATCCAAGCTTGTGGAGGGTCACTCCTGAGGTGTAGATATACAGATAATTGTGCTCCTCTGAAAGAACATACAAGCTAATAGACATGAGAAGGGAAATACAAGGTTGATTCTCAGATGTCCTACCACTGGAGTATGAAAGAGTGGTGAGGTAATTAGAAGGAGGTACACACAGACAAACTCAGGAAGGCAGGCAGGTAGTCAGGAAAGAAGGAAGAAAAATGTGGTGTTATTGAGGTGCCATTGAAAAGTACAGGATTAAAATTCAGAATGCCAAGACTGTACCAAGATTCTACAATAAAATTAGTGAACTACATTACCCTTTCCAAAATGAGGAAGTTTTCCTGCGTGAAAAAAGGAAGGAAAGTCTATTCAACGAGTTTATTTTGAAATGAATACATTTAAATGTGTAGGTTTTTCTCGTCTTTCTTGGGAATTGGTCTAGTGATTTTTACCTCATAAATATGTTCACTCTAACCTGAAAGGCAGCTCATAAGAATTTGTCCATTGTGAAAAACTGCACATGAACAAATATTATTTCTGAAAGGACAACTTCCCTTTAGCATTGGGACTCAGGTATTTCTTAAAGCAGTAAGAGAATATTGAAAGTATTATTTCAAGTTGTTAAGAGAGCACTTTAAACTATTAATATCTTCAATAAGTTTAAAGGTAATATAAAATACTAGCATCTCCTCTGGCATGAAGCCATGGAGTAAAATAAGACCTAAAAATGAGAATATCATCCATGACTTTGGCTAAAGTAAAAAAGAAATTCTGGTGCCTTTTACTATCATTATTGGCTCTGGGATTCCAGGTGTTGAGGAAATCAGGAAGGGTTGTCATAGTCAAAATATTTTTCATTATCATTCAACATTTTTAATCAACCTCAACTTAGCATTTATAAGCCTTAACATTGGAGCCCATTTAAATTTGACGGGAATGACTGCTTATTGGCAAATTATCATAAGATTTTAGAGAAAAACTAAAAAATAGAGGAAAGGGTGACAGAATCAATGTAAAAGAAAAAAAAAGTAAGACATATAAGGGCAATGATTTGCAAACACATTTTTTTTTGAAAAAAAGTTTCCTTTTGGGCCTCTAATTGTTAGTGCCTGGTTAGATTCACAAACCAATGCAGAGGGAAAGAATTTTATCCTCTGTTCTCTACCTGTGACCTAACAATATAGCTATCAACAGCAAACACAAGGTGTGAAATAGCAACAGAATGCAAGTCCTCTCAGTGCAGAGAGCTAATGTGTTCAGTTCACTACTAATTGCTTGGCCAGTTTCATACTAAGTGTTCAGTAATTATTTTGAATGCTAAAATGTCCTCGTTTACTAAAGACAGTAAGCAATGTCAGTGAGACTTAATGCACACATAAAAACTGCATATTATATTTTCAAAAATTTATTCTATATAACAGTTAATTACAAAATATACCCCTTATTAAATTACTTCCTGGGGCATATGTACTCTCTTGAGTTTCAATGATATCAGTTTCTTCTGTTTTTACTCATCTCTTCTGGCTACTTCTACCACACAGTGAGGAAGCAATGGTGGCTAAAATAAGAAGAATATTAATTTATTGGAAAGATGTTTAGGGAATAGAAAATCTTACCAAGATCATAGCCCAGAAAAGTCTGTCATGGGCATGTCAGTCACTCTATATGCATTAGGGCTCTGTTAGACTCTCAGTCACCCCTACTGTCCTGGAACCTGTCTCTCCCTATCTAAGTTAGGAACATCCAGTTAGACAAGTTTTGGGCACATCCTGTGTCCTTCCTGTTAGAAAAGGGAGGAGGGGATAAAAATATCCATGCCATTTTAGCTTTTATAGCAGAGAGTAGGGCTCCTTTGTACCTCTTTATAGAGTTCCTTCAAATAAAAAGAAGTGTCAGACAGTAGAGTCAAAAAAGGGAAAAATGTCCAACTAACCACTCCTGTTCAACTGTTGTGGATTGGATTTGTCCTCGTAAAATAAGTGTTGTAATTTTTAACCCCATGGTTGGGTTATATTATAAATAATAACACCTGTGGGTATAATCATAATTGGGAATAGGGTTTTCTTTGTTGTGTTAATGAGGTCATATCAGTGTAGAATGTGTTTTAAACCAATCACTTTTGAGAGAGAAAAAGATTAGATTAGTCACAGAAGAGAACAGGCATAAATGGAAAAAGATAAATGCTGTGCTGCATGAAGATCACCAGAGAACCATGGTATCGAAGCTGAAAAGAGACAAGGACCTTCTCCCAGCATCAAAAGAAAGACTTTCCCTAGAGCTATTTTCCTGAATTCCAACTTCTAGTCACCTAGCTAGGAGCTCTGGTAGCATAGCGCCTAAGGCACTTGACTGCTAACCAGAAGGCTGGCGGTTCAAACCCACCAGCCACTTCTTGGAAGGAAGGTTGGGCAATCTACTTCCCTAGAGATACTGCCTCGGAAACCCAAGGAGGGGTTGTTATGAGTCGGGTCCGACTTGACGGCACAGAACAACAACAAGAAGCCACCTAACTCTGAGAAAAGAAATTTCTGTTCATTAAAGCTACCCACTTGGGATATCTCTCCTTTAGCAGCACTACGACATTAGCATTTTTTAATTGCTGGGATTTTCTAGGGCTCTGGTATCAGCTATCTTCTCTCTTTAATCCATACCTTGCCTCTGCGGAACCTCGACTATACTTATGGTCCCTTCAGTTTGCATGGTATATCTAATCTATATCGTCAGTTCTAACCTCTTAGCTGAACTCCCATCAGTTATGGAATACCTCAACTTTGTTTTCCCAGTGACCCTTAAAAGTCAGCATGCTCATATCAGAAACCATTATCCCTAGTGCTCACTATCCTCTTCTAAACCTGTTATTTATTTCATATTATTATATCATCATCATCTCTGCCATGACCAGCATAAAGAGATTTGAGTGACTTCTTAAACTTATTCCTTTCTCATTCCTCATGTTATATTAGTCACCAAATACTGACAGATAATATATCATTTATACTACTGAAAAAGGATTCTTCTTATTCTCAGTGGTTGCTGAGCAGTCCTTATTGTTTTGCAGAGGGAAGAACTCATTTGGCATGGAATTTACACCTTTAAAAATCATGGTTTGCCTTAAAAAGAAGGAAACAGCATTCATGAAATAGTAGAGTTGATGCTTTAATCACTCACATCAGAAAAATAAGGTTCAAAAACCATAATATTTCCCTTTGTAATTCGTAGTGTTAGCTTTAATGCATTAATAAAATATATACATTGGGCTCATTACAGGAGCTGTGGGAAAAATATCTTTGAGTTCTCTAACTTTTAGTAATTTCACCATTGAATGAGTTGTCATGGCAATAATGCTTTGACATTTAATTTTCTGTTTAAGAAAACAAAAAACAAAAATATTTTAAGTTGTCAACTTTATAAACATATATTCCCCTTTTTTTTCCTGCAAATCCAGTCCAACACTGAAACATCTTTTCTAACTTAGTTTAAAAGATTTATTCAACACTGGGTTCCAGGAAGACAGGTGCTGTAATGTTCAGAAGATTTAAGCATGCTGGCAAAATCCCCATATTCAGAAAAGTATCATATCATGAGTGGAAAGTATCCAGGTTTAAAATTGTTATCACAAGGTAGATTGAGACAACTTCGTATTTATTGCCCCCCCAAAATAAAAACAAAACATAAATAAATAAAAAACAAACCAGTTGCTATCAAGGTATTTCTGACTCATGGTTACCCCAAAGTAGAACTGCCCTCCATGGAGTATTCAATGGCTTTGATCTTTCAAAAGTAGATAACTAACCTTGACTTTTCCTCTGAGACACTTCTAGATGGGTTGTAACTGCCAACATCTAGGCTAAGTAGCCCAATGCTTAACCCTTTGCAACACCAAGAGACTTCTTCATATTTATGGTGTCATACTATCTCAAAAGGCATCTGTCTCAAGCTCTGTTTTAACAGAGATACATTTTGACTTGGGTGAAAGTTTCTGATTCCTTGTCACTTTCTTACCTTCCACATCTGGTTAATTACAAAATTCTGAAAATTTCTTTAGGGAATATTCTCCTGGATATATATATATTCCTCTTCTACATTCCCATTTATATTTTCTCAGCTTAAATCCACATATGTCATTTGAACCATTATTGCAATAATTTCCAAATTAATTATGTTTCAAAGTATTATCTAGACACATTAGTGGATCATAAATTATTTTGTGGTGTTTAAAATTAATTGATCATCTTATTAAGAGAGATAATACCATCCTTAAAACAGAGAATGTTGAGTCAATTCCAACTCATAGTGACTTTGTAGGACTGTAACACATACATACAAGGGAAACCTAAAGAATAATGTAGAATCTGCAAAACACCACATAATGTGGAGGACATTATGCTGAGCAAAATAAATCAATCACAGAAGGACAAATATTGTGTTAGTCCACTATCGTAAAAAGTCAAGGAAAGGTTTATACATAGAAGGAAACTTTCTTTGTTGGTTACCTGGGATGGGAGTGGGGGGAGGAAAATTGCTAGACACGTTGAAAAAAAAAGGAATACATATACATATATATATATATATATATATATATATATATATATATATATATACCAAAGACTATTAGTGGCTTTGGTGGCATAGTGCCTAAGGTATTTGACTGCTAACCAAAAGGCTGACAGTTCAAACCCAGAACCACTCCTAGGAAGGAAGACTAGGTAATCTACTTGCATAGAGATACAGCCTCAGAAACCCAAAGAGGGGTAGCTATGGGTCAGAACTGACTCAACGGCAGTGAGTTTGGTTTGGTTTTAGATGTAGGAGGGAAAGACAAAAGGGAAGCTTTTGTTTGTGGACATTGAGTTTATGCCAATGGTAGTGGAACATTTTTAAAAAGGATAGCATTAATAGTGGCACACATGAAAAATGTCATCAATGTCTTTGAGCTGTAAATGTGGAAGTTATGTTGGTGAATGCCTTGTGTATGTTTTCACCACAATAAAAAGAAAATGATGGTAAATTATCCCCAAAATTAATTCATTTGTCTACAAAATACTTTGAAATATTATTAATTTGAAAATTATTTCAATAATAGTTCAAATGAGACAGAGGGTGTGCCTAAACTGAGAAAGTATTAATAGTAATGGAGGAGAGGAATGTACATATTTAAGAGAATTTTTCCCAGAGGACTTTTCAGAGTTTGGTAAATAATTAGATGTGGAAGCTAAGAAAGTGATGGGGAATAAAGGCCTTTCCCTCTAGTCAAATTATGTCTCTAATGAAGGAGTCCAGGAACTCTGGTAGTGTAGTGCCTAAGGCACTTGACTGCTAACCAGAAGGCTGGTGGTTCAAACCCACCAGCCACTCCTCAGAAAGTAGATGGGGCAATCTACTTCTGTAGTGATACCACTTGGGAAACCCAAGGAGGTGTGGCTATGAGTCGGGTCCGACTCCATGCCACATAACAACAACAACAACATGAAGGAGTCCTGGTGGCAGCAGTGGCTAAACTCTCAGCTTCTAAATAAAAGGCCAGCATTTGGAACCCACCAGACACTCTGTGGAAGAAAAATGTGGAAGTCTGCTTCCATAAAAATCATGGAAATTCTTAGAAACCCTACCCACCAGCCACTCCTCGGAAGGAAGTTTGGGCAGTCTATTTCTGTAGTGATACTGCCTCTGAAACCTAAGGAGGGTTCTCTATGAGTCAGATCCAACTCAATGGCCATGAGAGATGGGGCAGTTTTCCTCTGTCTTACAGAGTCACTATGAGTAAGAATCGACTCAACAACAGTAGACTGTATTGGTTTTATTAATTCATTATTAACATGCACATCTGATTATGTGACATCCTCACAAAAAGTCGTCAGTGGCTTCAGTCCAGGTTCCTAATCAGGGCTTTCATAATTTGGGCCTACCTTTATTTCTCAGAATTTTCTATCTATACATGCCTGAGAAATTTGATAAATTATGGTGAAGGGCAAGTCTTATATACATGCAAGTTAAAAAACTAAGTTGTTGTTATTATGTGCCGTCGACTCATAGTGACCCCTCCTTGGATTTCCGAGGCAGTTATCACTATGGAAGTAGGATTGCCCAACCTTCCTTCCAATGAGTAGCTGGTGGGTTTGAACAGCCAGCCGTCTGGTTAGCAGGCAAGTGTCTTAGCCACTATGCTACCAGAGCTCCCATAAAAACTAAGTAGGATCATTATTGATGATCTCGAGCTAAAAAAGCATGAAAAGTACATACACAAAAAATTTTGATGAGATGATAAAACACACCAGGAGAAAAAGATCTATATACATATGACATTCATGGAAAAGGAATTATTTTTCCCATTCCAAACAGACCACCTAAAACTTGATTACATTTGTTTTTATAGTTAATTCCTTCTCTCCCCTGCCAGCAATGCTGTATTCGTAGCTCAATTATTATTGTTACTGAATTATTTTGTTATTCCTCTATATATGTCTATCTCCAACATCAGATGGCAAACTCAAATGGGATGGACAATGTGATTTATCTTTATATCACTAATATCTATTAAACTTCTTCAGAACTTTGCACTTAGTGGCCTGATAACTGTCATTCAAATACCTGTGATGGAAAATTAGTGTAACTGCTGCTTCAAATGGAAAATTTAAAATCACAAATATATTTTTTTAAAATAATCACAATTAGAAGGCATACATTTATACTAAAGTTGGTATCGTTTTTTCAGAAAATAAGAGATTCTAATGATGAGTTAGGAGCTCTGGTAACGTAGTGCCTACGGCACTTGAATGCTAACCAGAAGGATGGCAGTTCAAACCCACCAGCCACTCCTCGGAAGGAAGATGGGGCAATCTACTTCCATAGTGATACTGCCTTGGAAACCCAAGGAGGGGTGGCTATGAGTCAGGTCCAACTTGATGGCACATAACAACAACAACAATGTTGAGTTATTTTCTTTAGCAATTCACAAATCACAGCAGGGGTGGTGGAAACCCTCAACTACTCAGCTATTTATTATCAATTATTTTTGACTCACAACTCTGGTAAGCAGTCTGATCATTATGAATTTCACTCAACATAAGAACTATCATTTACCACCTTGTGCTAGTTATTCAACACCCTTACAATTGGGTGTTACAAGTCACATGTCACAAATGAATGGGAAATCAGAAGCTTCAGAATAGAGCTTTGAACTCAACTTTGAATTCAGAGCACTCTGGATCCAAAGTATATTACACAATATTGAGATTTCAACTGGATTTGATTATACAAAGTACATATTTTCCTTTATAAGAAAAATATTTGTCACTAATGAGAGATCACTGAAAACTACAAGCCAAAAAACTTTTGAACTTTTATGTGTTTGTTTTATAAACAAAAAAATTTCACATGCTCAGGATCATTCAGATAGTACTAGTAATGGAACATAAAACCATTTATTTTCCAACTCCAAATATATAATAATCCTTCTAATACATAATTTCAAGGTTTTTGACTATTTTAAAAATTAAAATAATTTCTATTCAAAATTTAAAAAGAATGTTAGTGCTCACTATACTGGGAATCACCCCCATACACATACTAAAAAAACACTCTACCAAAAGACATGTTAATTTTACTGAAAATTATACTTACACACATACATTTTTAAGTCCCTCTCTAAAACTTAAACACTGTTAACATTTTGGTACCATATTTACTGGTACCATATTTGGTACCATATTTACCATTATTTACCTAAAAAAAGATTTTCAATAATGGCATAAGTCAAATTATATTCTGAAAGCATTGTGTTCTGTGATTCCAGATATTTTAATGATTACCAGTAAAGCAGATATGAGAAGTAAGCAGTATTATCTCCAAGATAAATGCTCAGTGTCTTTTCCCAAAAACTATACTACTAAACAATGTTGATGCAAAACAATTTTTTCCTTTATGCTAATACTTGTACTTACTGGTTCTTCTTTTTATTGTACATACTGTGACTTCTCACATTCCCAACTTCATCACATTGATAATAATGGGCATGATTCAATAAAAATTAAATTTGCTTTTATTTGTGATCAGCTCTCTTGACTTTAAGTCATAACGCCTGTTTGCATTCATTAGGAGGAAAGGCGATTGTTCTTGACCAAACAGCTAGATCAGAGGATGTAGTATTAAGAGGAAAATGTTATTTCTACAAGTTGATTGAAGAGGAAGAAATTTATTCATTCAACCTGACAACCAGAAAGAAAACAATCACACAGGAATGGAACTGTCAGGACCTATTCCTGAGGTAGCTATTGAATCATGAGGTGATAGATTCATATAATTTCATAATTTCAGAAAATAATTTATAAGGCCCTCTTCTTCAACTGTCTAATTTGACAGATCAGGAAACTTAAACCCAAAGTGGTTTACATTATTTGTTCAAAGTCTCACACTATATTTAGCTGCAAAGCCAGTAGGAAGATCTAATTTTCTTAACTCTCAAATGAGTCTTATTTTAATTACAGTTCATGGGGAGTCCATACTGCTTAGCAACAATGGCCATTTAATTGCAAATATTTACATCTGCTGTGCACAAAGGTCACAGATATAATTTGCACATCATAAATATACTCTGAATTAGTAGCATTGTAGCTAAAGCACTTGACTGCTAACCAGAAGGCTGGATTTTCAAATCCACCAGCCACTCCTTGGAAGGAAGATGGAGCAATCTACTTCCGTAGTGATACTGCCTGGCCAACCCAAGGAGGGGTTGCTATGAGTCGGGTCCGACTCGAGGGCACATAACAACAACAACAACAAACCCTGAGAAGGAATATTTATATTTAATGAATAGCTATTTTTTGCTAGATTTGTACTGGACTTTTTCACATATTATTATCTCGTTTTATTCCTACAAATACAACAAATGGAAGATGGGGATGATTTTCTTCATGTTACACATGAGTAATCTGAAGCTTAGAGAATAATTACTTAAGACTGAGTATATACATGTAAGTGTTGAACACAGATATACTTAATTGAGGATTTTAGCTCATTTGGTTGAGATGTAAGCTCTCTTGACAGAAAACTATGACTCCTCTATTTTCAGATCTTTTGACATATTTTTAATGCACTATAAGTACTTGGTGAAAGAAAAGAAGGAAAAAGGGAGAAAGGAAGAGAAGAAGTGAAGAAAGAAGAAGGGAGAAAGGGGAGCAGGATAGAAGGATACAATAAAGAGGTAAAGGAAGAAAGCATGGGGAGAGGGGGAAGAAATAAAACAACACTATCACAACATTTTAGACTTTACGGAGGGTCTTAAATCTTTTCCTTAACCTCACCTAAAAGATCTGTATGTAGTAGCTGTTGTTGTTGTTGTTAGGTGTTATCTGGTCGGCTCTGACTCTGGGCGAAGCTATGCACAACAGAATGAAACACTGCCAGGCCCTGCACCATTCTCACAGTACTTGGTATTCGTCAGCCCATCATTGCAGCCACTGTGTCAATTCATCTTGTTGAGGGTCTTCCCATTTCTCACTGACCCTGTACTTTACCAAATATGATATCCTTCTCCATGGACCACTCCCCTCTGATAACATGACCAAAGCAGGTGTCATGAAGTCTGGCCATTCTCACTTCCAAGGAGCATTCTGACTATGCTTTCTCAAGATGGATTTGTTTGTTCTTCTGATAGCCCAGGGTATTTTCAGCATTCTTCAACAACACTACAATTCAAAGGCATCGACTCTTCTTCAGTCTTCCTTATTTATAGTTCAGCTTTCACAAACATATGAGGCAACTGAAAAGACCATGGCATGCGTGAGGGTAATCTTAGTTTTCAAAGTGACATCTTTATTTTTCAATACTTAAAGAGACCTTTTGCAACAGATCTGTCCAGTGCAAAATGATGTCTGATTACTTAACTGCTGATTCCATGGGTGTTGATGGTGTATCCAAGTAAAATGAAATCCCTGGCAACTTCAATTTTTTCTCCATTTATCATGATATTGCCTATTACTCCAGTTGTGATAATTTTTGTGTTGTTTATGTTGAGGTGTAATCCATACGGAAGGCTGTAGTCTTTTATCTTCATCAGTAGGTGAGTGCTTCAAGTCATCTTCACTTTCAGCAAGTAAGTCTGCGTATGGCAGGTTGTTAGTTATATGCGTATGTGGTAGTTAGTTATATGTCAATTTGACTGGGCCTGGTTTTGAGTGGCTGGACAGCTGGTTGTAGTGATTCTCCATGATAAGACTGGCAATCATCTCCATGGTGGAATCTGTCACAAGCAGCTGAGTAGCTGCTTCAGGGATGTGGTCTGCTTCCCGTACATAAGGAAAAGCTTTGGGAATGGTGGGAATGGTCTGAGGCTTTTGCCACACTTGGACCCTACATGTAGCAGAGTCTTCATTCAGCAGCCTGCCATGCTCTGCCAATCCTGGGAGTTTCTCTGGACTTGCACTAGTGCTCTTCAACGTTGTTTGATAATCTTGGGGCTGTGCCTTTAACTTGTCAACCTTGGGTTTGCCAGCCTCAGCAGCCAGCAGCTACCTGAATTATGAAAAGCCTCCAGCTTCAATGAGCTGGGACCAAGAGGCAGAGCTGAAGCCCAAAGTTGAGGGCATTTCACTCAGCCCCCTAGAGATGGAATTTTGAACTCAGACTTCTAGCCTCCTAAACTGCAAGAGAATAAATTCTTGTTTATTCAAGAATATATACCATTTGTGGTATGTTCATGTCAGAGTTGCACTAGGTAACTGTGTTGGATTGGGTTCTCTAGAGAAACACAAAAACCAGCAAAGTATATATATATATAT
>NW_006921678.1:174400-196547 GCF_000298275.1 Orycteropus afer afer
ATTGCAGGTAGGCCACACGCCTGGGGAAACTCCCCTTAAGCAGACCCGCCGCTTAGAACTCAGTCATGTGATCCATCATGGGAACCATCACTCACAACTGGAGTCCAGCCAAGTTGACACATCTTCAACTATCACAGTAACTAAAACATCCTGCATTTCTGATGCTGTGTTCTTTTTAATATAGTCCAGCTTCTCTGATAATTTGCTCAGCATACAGATTGAATAAGTATGGTGAAAGGATATAACCCTGACACACACTCTTCCTGATATTAAACCATGCAATATCTCCTGTTTCTGTTCAAATTTCAGCCTCTTGGTTTATGTACAGGTCCCTCATGAGCATAATTAAGTATGTTGGAATTCCCATTCTTTGCAATGTTATTCATAATTTATTATGATTCACTCAGTCAAGTGCCTTTGCTTACTGAATAAAACACAGGTAAATACCTTTCTGGTATTCTTCACTTTCAGCCAACATCCACCTGACATCAGCAATGATATTTTTCATTTCATGTCCTCTTCTGAATCCAGCTTGAATTTCTGGAAGTTCCCTGTCAATATACTGTTGCAACCATTTTTGAAATATACAGAAATTATCTGTATAGCAGCCTCTATATTATTACTTAACTAAAAAATAAAAATCAAACTCACTGACGGTAAGGTGAATCCAACTCATAGCAACCCCTCCTTGGGTTTCTGAGGTGCTTTCACTATGGAAGTAGATTGCCGATTGCCCAACCTTCCTTCTGAGGAGTGGCTGGTGGGTTTGAACCACCAGCCTTCTGGTTAGCAGTCAAGTGCCTTAGGCACTACACCACCAGAGCTTATATATATAGATAGATAGATATAGATATAGATATATATAAAATTATTCATTTACTTATTTATTTTTGCTAGTTTTTAGAGTTTTCAAATGTTAATGCACAAGGTTCACCTGAAAACATTTATAAAGTATTCCTGAATCTGACCCTGATTCATCATGTGTTAATTGACACCTAAGACACCTCAGTTTTAACCATCCCGCAAGCAATTCTCCAAGATGTTCCTTAGGCCACAACTGCAGACCTTCCACAATGTAAGGTCAGCATAATGTTGCTTTTATTAAAAAAATATGTGTGTGTGTATATATGTGTGTGTGTGTGTTTATTATTTATTTTTTTCAGATTACCTAGTACTGCTCTGACAAGAATATACCACAAATGGGATGGCTTAAACAAACAGGAGTTTATTCTCTTCATTTTGGAGGCTTTAAGTCCAAGTTCAAAGTGCCAAGCTCTAGAGCCTTGATGAAAGCCCCTCAACCTTGGGCTTCAGCTCTGCTTCTTGCTCTGGCCCACTGAAGCTAGAGGCTTTTCTTCACTTAGACAGCTGCTGGCTGCTGAGGCTGCCAAGCCCAAAGTTGACAAGTAAAAAGGCACAGTCCCAATGTTTCCAAACCACCCAGCAGGCCATTAATTCAAGTCCATTGTAAGTCCCCAGGTCAGCAGAGCATGGCAGGCTGATAAACAATGACATGGCTACATGCAGGGTCCAAGCGTGCCATAAGCTAGAGACCATTCCCAAAGCTGCTTCTTATATATGGGAAGCAGACCACAGCTAAAACAGCTATTCAGCTGCTTGTGGTAGATCTCACCATGGAGTTATCAGTCTCTTCATGGGGAATAACTACCACCAGCTGCCCAGACACTCAACCAGCCCCAGTCATATTGACACACAAACATAACCACCACATATATATACACACACACATATATATGCACACAATATATATGTGTATATTTACATATATGTATGCATATATATATATGTGTGTGTGTGTGTGTGTGTGTGTGTACATATATGGTTTTAATTTGATTTGTTATCCTAGATTTGAAGAATGATTGGTACCTCCTGGAAATATTGGACATTAGAATGGCATTACCTCTTTCTTTTGTGCTAAGTGAACACAATTTGAAATATATTCTCCTAAAGAAAATCTCTCACTGGTCTTCATGTTACAAGGAAAAAACGTACAGCTAAAATACTCTCAATAAAGTATAGGACTGACTGCCCTTCCTAATTTAAAAACTAAACATTTACAATATTTATTTAAAAATAAGGAACAGATTATGAGTCTGAGAGACGAAAGTTCTGGTGTTTCCTTTACCTACTACTACAAACACTTAGAAAAGTCACTCCACTTCCTGCTAAATGTAGCTTGTTAACATCAGAGCAACTAATAAGAAACAATTTGGATTCTTTAAGAATATTTTTTCTCTTTATTTTCATCATCAAAAAGAGTTACATTTTAAAAAGGGGCATGTTCATACTAATTGGCATTTGCACTTTCAATGTCATGCCCACCTCTTTACTTGTCTTAATTTGCTGTCCATATCCACTATTATTTTCTTACTTTACTCTTTATATAACTCTGCACAAATTATTTGAAGGACTTTCAGAATGTTTTCAGTATTACCACCTTATCTCCTTCTGATTCATCTATTACCTAGAAATCTTTCTAAAATTCATATTTGTTCATGCCATTTCTCTATTGGACGACTTCCCAGCCTGCCAGAAAAAGTAAGCCCAGTCTACCCAGGCACAGAAGTTCCTACACAACTTGTTTCTCTGTTTCCCTCTCCAACCTCACATGCTTACACCATCCCATGCACTTTTCTATTCAGGCATGCTGAACTACTCACTGGTCCAGGAAAAAAAAAAAAAAAAAAAAATTACTTGCTCCCATGCTCAGGTCCTTTTGCACAACAATGTAATTCCAGTTTGGACTATACCTCATTCCCTTTTTTTCTACTTTTTCTATGTACCTCCTCTGTTTTTAACTCAAATCAAGAATTGTTTGTCCGAGGAAATCATTCTTAACTTTCCAGCTATGTCTCTCTCTGCCTCGTTACCAGTGACTTTGAAAGGACCTTTCATAATGCAGTTTTCACTTTGTTAGTTCATTAGTTTATTTTCTGGGACATGCATTGCTTAAGTGTTTGGGTGCTAACCAATCAGTTGTTCATGCAAACCCATGATCTGTGGGAGAAAAATATGGCAGTCTTCTGCAAAGATTACACCCCTGGAAACCATATGGAGAAATTCTGGTCTGTCCTAAAGACAAGTCCACTTGATGGTTATGGATTTAATTTTTTTAACCATGATCACCTCAAAAGTAGAGAATGACTTTTATTTCTATATGCCCAGTTCCTGGTAAAAGGATGAAAGATGGTGTGAAGGAGTTAAGGAATAAAGTAATCCTATAAGAAAGTCCTGATGTGTATAACTGGAAATAAATAGGTATTGAACCTTTGTTTATATAAGGCTTTGGTGTACAATTCTTGGATACATGCACATTTACATGAGTATACTATTTTGAAAAATAACAAATACCTTAAAGCAAATACTTATGCCATATTTTTTGAAATTCTATGGCAGGATTTATCAGTTGCCTGTTTACTATAATGGTCATTTCATGTTAGAGAAAGATGACTTCTATTTCATCTCACATTAATCTGAATCATACAATCTAAGCTTACTTTCATTATCTTATTCTAATCTGAATCTGATGTCTTCTAACATTTTAGTCAATAGCATCTTTGATAGTGTAGTGGGTAAGGCATTATGTTGCTAACCATAAGGTTAGTGGTTCAAACTCACTAACTACTTCATGGGAGGAAGATAAGGCAATCTACTTCCATAAAGATTTACAGCCTTGGACACCCCATAGGGGTCTCTATGAGTCAGAATAGACTTCATGGCTGTGGGTTTGGTTTTTAGAATATCTTTCTTATTCATATCTTTAATTTATTTATGATCATGATCCTTCCATCTGTGAATACGCTTATGTTTCTTATCTTCTTTATATGTCTTCACTTTGCCTAAAACAATAACAACAAACCCCAAACAAGAACAAACAAATAAATCAAAAAACTCTAAGAGCCTCTCTTGGAATACAGAATTCAAATTCAAACTCCTTAAAATGATGAAATGATCGTTCATCATCCAAACACAGCATATGTGTCATTTTCCCTCCTCTACATTATCCCTCTTTTTGAACCTGGCAGTAGAGTGTTGTTGTTATTGTTATGTGCCGTTGAGTCAGACCTGAGTCATAGCGATACCTCCTTGGGTATCTGAGGCAGTATCACTATGGAAGTAGATTGCCCAACTTTCCTTCAGAGGGGTGGCTGGTGGGTTTGAACTGTCAGCCTTCTGGTTAGCAGTTAAGTGTCTTAGGCACTATGCTACCAGAGATCGCCCGGAAGTAGAGTGGTCTCAGACAATGTCTTATCCAGAGACAATGATTAACATTTCTTCTAATCCTTTGTGCTTGGTGATCTCTTCATCTCAGATTCCTCTTCTCCTCTCCATGTGTTAAGAGACTTATTCAGAAATACTATGATTTACTTAAGATTTCCTTCTTGTTGTACATTGTGAAAATGATTTTATACTAAAGCAGTTAAAATATTCTTCACATTTGGACCAATTCTTAGAACTGAAAGTAATGTAAGGAAAGGATTACAACTATTTTTTATAGCTTTCATACACATTGTGATTTCTTGGGAAGGTTGTTAATAATTTATATTTTCAACAATATTTCAAAGGAGTGCCAATATTAATGCAATTTTTTCTATTATACATGCATTCATTTTGATCTTGTATTCTTAGAAAAACTAAATGAGATGATTATTTAATAACAAATTTTAAAGTATTTGATTAGTCATTGTTTCCATTTTGTGACGTTATCTCTTGCAGATTTTTTTTTTAATCTAATATAATTGAAAGAAAAAAAAAATCAGAACCTTACTTCCCATCACAAACTATAATATATTTTGTTGTTGTTGTTATGTGCCATCAAATCGGACGCAACCCATAGTGACCCTTCTTTGGGTTTCCAAGGCAATATCACTACAGAAGTAGATTGCCCCATCTTTCTTCCGAGGAGTAGCTGGTGGGTTTGAACTGCCAGCCTTCTGGTTAGCAGTCAAGTGCCTTAGGCACTATGCTACCAGAGCTCGCACAATATATTTTAGATATGGCTAAATTGAAATAAATAATTATATTAAAAAAAATCTGAGGCCTAATTTCTGAAAAAAGCAAAAATATTATGATTAAAATCAATGAATAAAATCACAAAAGAAAGAGCATTATAAAATTATACAAATTTAATTTTATACACAAAATATGAATACAAAAACACTCAAATAAGTTAGAAGAGCTGTGTAGCAAATATCACATAAACAGTGTTATTATCCCTGAAATATCATTGAAAGGAAGATTGGGCAATCTACTTCCATAGAGATACTGCCTCAGAAACCCAAGGAGGGGTCGCTATGAGGTGGTATCAACTCAATGACAGTGAGTTTCTTTTTTTTTTGTATAAAGTGGTTACTGAACTAATAAGAGTTTATTATTTTAAATGCCATAGATATGTCTCCCTACCTTAGTAATTTGCTGTAAAATTATTTTCTTAAGGAAAAAATATATTCTTTGTGAAAGTGGGAGGCAAAAGAGTTAAGGTCATTCTTCATGAGCACATAGAAAAGGAAGCATTTTTTCTTTTTCCAGGAAAAAAGTCTATCACAATTAAGAGGAGTTAGAATTCATAGAAGGTTAAGAGGATGATTTAAGGTTTGTAAAAATTATCCATCAATGGAGAATCATAAGCTGACTGAGTTATAAAAATACATTGTACCAGTCAAGGTACATCTTTTTCTTTCATGAAATATATAGATAGTCCCTCCTCTTATGGATATAGATCATCATAAAGTAATATATTGTTTTCATATTACTTTAGTATCCTGAAGAAATACATATATCATCACTACATTTATATCTAATTTTATGTATTCAGATTGTATACACGTGCATAACTATTTCAGCAATGTCCCTTTGTTTTTGCACATCACATTGTTTAATATGCTATTCAGTGTCAGTTTTATTCAGTTATTCAGTGTAAATTAGGCATATTTGATAAATTTGACAACTTTGTGAAAAAGTTTATTTCATCTATATCAGACAATGAGAAATATCTTTGCACTTCTAGTCAGTGCATTTCCCTTTTATCCATGGCTATTATGAAAGGTAATGCTAGATTTCATTGTTACCTAAACCAATTCAAAGAAGATGTACTTTAGTATTATTCATTATTACTTTACTATCATAATTTATACACTTCTTTACTATACATTCCCACCTAATACTTAGAAAAGCATTCTGATATTGATAGTTTTGTTATCACTAATCTCAAGGGAACAGTGGGAAAATTGAGGTTTATATACCTTAAGATATTTGTATAATATTATATTCCAAGCAATTGTCAGAGACCTAGATTTTCTGACCTCCAATCTCTGGTGGCATAGTGCCTAAGACATGTGACTGCTAACCAGAAGGCTAGCAGTTCAAACTCACCAGCCACTCCTTGGAAGGAATGTTGGGTAATCTACTTTTGTAGTGATACTGCCTTGGAAACCCAAGGAGGGGTCACTATGAGTTAAAACTGACCCAATGGCAGTATTTTGAATCTCTAGGATATTTCTTCTTTCTGTATTTTCTTTATAATCATAAGGGTTTAAATTAACTCTCCTTTTATATGATATTTCCTCTTAATTTTGGAATTCGGTGATATATATATTGTAAGACAAGAGATGCCTGAATACAACTCATTTTTTCCTCAAATCCTACATTAATTCTTCCATTCATTTATTTATTCAATAAATAAATGTTCTATATCTCAATTTATCAGTCTTTGTTCAAAGTCCTAAAGATACAGACTGACTATATCAGATATGGTGAGGAGTGCCAGCTAGCCTACAGAATTTTGTCTAAGTCCATGGATCTCAAACCTTAATGTGCATTAGAAGCACCTGGGCATTGTAGTCAAATAAACATTCTGAGTCAGTAGGTCTAGTGCAAGGCCTGATACGCTACATTTCTAACAAGCTTTCCAGATGTCGCCAGTACTGATAGTCAAGGCTCAACTTTAAGTAGCAAGGATTTTCTTACATATGTAAGTGTCTATATCTAAATAGTTTTCTGAATCTAGCTTTCTTTAATGTCATTTTTGTTCTTGTTGTTTTGTTTGTTTTTGTACTTTTAAGAAAAAATAATTGTGCACCAAGAGGAAATTAGGAGATAGCCATGAGAAGAAACACTGCAGGGCATAGATGGAGGATGTTGGTTAATAAAAGCAAAACAAAACAACAACAACAAAAAGCACTACTAAAGAGAGGTACATGACTTAGGTTGAAGGGAAAATTGGGCAAAATAAAATGAAGAAAAGCATGAATGATCAGGTATGCCTAGGCATAAGATGACTGTATTTAAGTTTAGGAGCTCTAATGGTGCAGTGCCTAAGGCATTTGACTGCTAACTAGAAGGCTGACTATTCAAACCCAGCAGCCACTTCTCAGAAGAAAGACTGGACAATCTACTTCCATAGAGATACCACCTCAGAAACCCAAGGAGGGTTTGCTATGAGTTGGAATAGAGTTGATGGCAGTGAGTGTGTCTGTGTGAGTATATATAGTAAATTTGGCAGATGATATTTCTACATGCTTATTTGATTTGTATGTGCTATAAGAATGTCTATATAGAGAGAGCTAATGGGATAAAGTTATGATAACTTCTTAGCCACAGCCAATCACTCTGAGTTGACGGGCCTGTGGGCTTGGAACCATTGTCACATGGGACATCAAGCTCAATCAGCATAACATGCCACACACAAAACATTGTTCTACATCTTACTTTGGTGAGTAACAACAGGGGTCTTAAAAGCTTGCCAGAGGCCATCTAAAGTGCAAGAATTACTCTCTCCTCATCCAGAGCAAAGGTGAATGAAGAAAACCAAAGACACATGGAAATAATTAGTCCAAGGGACTAGTGAACCATGTGAACCTCAGCCTCCATGACCCTGACACCAGAAGAACTAGATGGTGCCCTACTATCACTGTCACCCATTCAGTAAGGGGTCAATGTAGAAGATAATGGATAGAGTGTGTGTGGGGGGAATGTGGAATTCAAAATCATAAAAGAAACCAGGCTTATTGGTCTGATAGAGACTGTGAAACCTCAAGAATCTGGCCCCTAGTGACCCTTTGGACCCGGAACTGAATTCACTTCCATGGCTTCCAGCCAACAAATAGGTATATAAGGTGAACATTTATACCAGGTTAGTACATTCCCTAGAACAATCAACTGTTGGGAATTAAAAAAAAAAAAAAAAAAAACCCTCAGTGCCATGGAGTCAGATCCAACCCATAGTGACCCTTTCTTGGGTTTCTGAGGCAGTACCACTAAAGAAGTAGATTGCCCAACCTTCCTTCTGAGGAATGGCTGGTGGATTTGAACTGCCAGTTTTCTGGATAGCAGTCAAATACCTTAGGCACCACAGGGAGATAGCTCAGAGGCCAGGAATGCATAGGGAATAAGGGAAAAGATAACCACAAAGAAGAAATGGGAAGATAGTTGTCACATTCTAGGGATTAAAATCAATGTCATGAAACAAAATATGTATGAACAGTTGTATGAAAAAGGCTCTATAAACTTTTACCCAAATCACAAAAAAAAATTTTTTTAATTATAATTTTTTGTTTCTATAAAAAAAGGAGAAAAGAGAAACAAAAATGAAAGATTAAATAAACAAAATTAAATTTGAAGTTTCAATTAATAAGCCAGAACCAATTAATGAAGTATTTTGGTAATATTAAATGATCTTAGTTAACAATTTCTGTATTGCTTGAGTTTACTCACCATTTCTAGTATCTCTGTAGAAACACAATGAAAAGCAGCACTTGATGGTCAAAGAATGTAAGTTTCCAGCTATAATAATTAAATAATACTTCATATCAAAAGAATCAAACTCACTGCCGTTGAATGGGATCCGACTCATAGCAATCCCTCCCTTCCTGCTTGTGAGGCATTATCACTACGGAAGTAGATTGTACAACCTTCCTTCCGAGGAGTGGCTCATATGTTTGAACCACCAGCCTTCTGGTTAGCAGTAAAATGCCATAGGCACTATGCCACCAGAGCTCCTTCTAGTGTTTACCATGTAACCCCAAAGACATTGGGCAGAAACATGATTTCTTGTTGTCATATCTCAACAAGGTCTCCCCTCATCCATGTAAACAACAAGGATATCCTGAGGTGCTGACTGACAGTTTCTACAACCCAGCTAAACCAGAGAATGGAAAGGACTCACCACCATTTCACCACCACTTTCTCATACAAAGGTAGGGAGGAGAATAGAGGAAATGGAATGATGCTTTCTCCCCCAACCATCTCTCAGCATCAGAAATAGGAAATATTAGACTTTTTTCATTTTTGTTCTAATTAGGAGATCACTATTGTTAAACTTGTCAATACAGACAGTGCAGATATAAGAATATGCTTTTATGAAAATACACATAGGAATAAATTATCCAAAAATACTTGAAAAATAATTGCAGAAAAATTTAACGCACTTTGATGCACATATTTTGCAAAATCCAAAACCATGTTTATTACTAAAGACCTAAAGTACTTAATATAAGATACACATCATCACAATAATTTTATAGCTAGAAATAGTGGAAAAAATAGCAAAAAAATAATGATACAATGATTCTTCTACACAGCATATCAGTAGCTTTCTAAATACATTTTTCATTAGATATAATTACCTAATGATATCTTCCACCATTTGTCTGCCAGTCAGTCATATTGTGGTGGTGGTGCCGTGAGGCTGGAGACAATTTGATGGGTATTTCAAATGCCAATCCCTCCTTAGGTTTTCAAGGCGGTATCATTACAAAAGTAGATTGTCCAACCTTCCTTCCAAGCCTGGTGGGTTTGAACTGCCAGCCTTCTGGTTAGCAGTCAAATTCCTTAGGCACTACACTACCAGAGCTCACCTAATAATATCTTCCACCACTTGTCTTCTTGTCTGTCATACTACGGTGGTATCTGTGTTGCCATGAGGCTGGAGACAATGTGACAGGTATTTAAAAAACCAGCAGGGTCACTCATGATGGACAGGTTTTAGTGAAGTTTACAGATTAAGACAGATTCAGAAGAAGGAAAGGATCCATACACTTCTCAAAGAATAGGTCAGTGAAAACCTTATGAATAGCAGTGAAATATTGTCTGATAGATTACTAGAAAACTTTACGAATAGCCATGAAACATTGTCTGATATAATGTGAGAAGACGAGCCCCTCAGATTGGAAAGCACTCAAAATATGAGTGGGGAATTGCTCTCTCCTCTAAGTAGAGTAAATCTTAATGACATGGGTGGAGTAAGCTCTCTGGATCTTCATTTACTGATGGGCAGTCACTACTCAAAATGGTGATAAAGAACTGCAAACATCCATTAATAATTGGAGTGTGGACTGCACAAAATATGAATCTAAGAACCTTAGAAATTCTCAAAAATGAAATGGAATGTATAACGATCAATATCCTAGGCATTAGCAATCTGAAATGGACAAATTTTGGCCATATGAATCAGACAATCATATGATCTACTATGCTTGGAATGATAAATTGAAGAAGAATGGTGTGGCATTCATTGTCACAAAGAATGTTTCAAGATCTATCTTGAAGTACAATCTCTTGGTGATAGGATAATATCCATACACCTACAAGGAAGACCAATTAACATTACTATTATTCAAATTTACACAGAAACCACTAAAACCAAAGAAAAGGAAATAGAAGATTATTACCAATTTCTACAGTCTGTAATTGACCAAATAAGCAATCCAGAAGTATTGATTATTACTATTGACTGGAATGCAAAAGTTGGAAACAAGGAAAAATCACGAGTAATTGGAAAATAGGGCCTTGGTGATAGAAATGATGCCAGAGATCACATGACAGAATTTTTAAAACCAACAACTTATTCATTGCAAATACCTCTTTTTTTCAACAACATAAATGGTGGCTCTATACATGGACTTCACAGGATGGAATGCACAATAATCAGATAGACTACATCTGCAGAAAGAGGCAATGGAGAAGCTCAGTATCTTCAGCTAAAACAAGGCCAGGAGCTTACTGTGGAACAGACCATCAATTACTCTTATGCAAGTTCAAGTTTGCGCTGAAAAAAATTGAAACAAATCCATGAGAGCCAAAATATGACCTTGATTATATCTCACCTGAATTTAGAGACCATATGAAGAACAGATCTGATGCATTGAATACCAATAACAGAAAGCCAGATGAATTGTTGGAAGACATTGAGAGCATTATATATATATATATAGAGAGAGAGAGAGAGAGAGAAAGCAAAAGGTCATTAAAAACACAGGAAAGGAAGAGATCAAAATGGATGTTAGAAGACACTCTGAAAATTTCTCTTGAATGAAAAGTAGCTAGAATAAATAGAAGACATAAAAAGATAAAATAGCTGAACAGAAGATTTCAAAGAGCAGCTTGAGAGATCAAAGTCAAGGATTATCATGAAAAGTGCAAGGACCTGGAGTTAGAAAACCAAAAAGGAATAACACATTCAGTATTTTCCAAGCTGAATGAACTGAAGAAAACTTGAAGCTTTGAGTTGCAATGTGGAAAGATGCTATAGGCAAAATATTGAATGATACAGGAAGCATCAAATGAAGATGGAAGGAATACACAGTCATTTTACCAAAAAGAATTGGTCTATTTTCATCTACTTCAGGATGTGCCATATGTTCAAGAACCCATGGTACTAAAGGAAGAAGTTGAAGCTGCACTGAAGGAAATGGCGCCACTAACAAAAAGCTGCAGGAATCGACTGGCTATTCATTAAGATGTTTCAACAAATGGGTGCAGTGCTGGAGGCACTTTCTCATCTATGCCAAGAAATTTGGAAGACAGCTCCCTAGCCAACTGAGGGGAAGAGAACAATTTTTGTACCCATTCCAAAGAAATGTGATCAACAGAATTTGGAAATTATCAAACAATATCATTAATATCACATGCAAGCAAAATTTGGCTGAAGATATTTCAAAATGGTTACCATAGTATACTGATAGGCAACTTCCAGAAATGGATGCTGGATTCAGAAGATAACATGTAATGAGGAATGGATCTTGGCTGAAAGGAAAGGATGCCAGAAAGATGTTTACTTGTGTTTTATTGACTGTACAAAATCATTCAACTGTGTGGATCATAACAATTTATAGATAACACGAGAAAAATAGGAATTTCAAGACACTTAATTGTATTCATGAAGAATCTGTACATAGACCAGGAGGCTGTCTTCAAACAGAATAAGAAGATACTTCATGGTTTAAAATCAGGAAGGAAATGGATCAGGATTATATTTTTTTATCATAATTATTCAATCTGTATACTGAGTGAATAATCCAAGAAGCTGAACTATATGAAGAAGAACACATCATCGGGATTGATGAAAGACTCATTAACAACCTGAGTTACACATGCAACCCAATCTTGCTTGCTGAGAGGGAAGATGACTTGAAGCACATATTAATAAAGATTAAAGACTATAGTCTGCACTATGGATTATGCTTTAACAAGAAGAAAACAAAAATTCTCACAACTGGACCAATAAGCAGCATCACAATAAATGGAGGGAAAAAAATGGATTTGTCAGGGATTTCATTTTACTTGGATCCACAATCAACACCCATGGAAGCAGCAGTCATGAAATCAGACATTATATCACACTTGGAAAATCTGCTGCAAAAGCCTTCTTTAAAGTGTTGGAAGAGCAAAGATGTCTCTTTGAAGATGACGGTGTGCCTAACCCAAGCCATGGTATATTCAGTCACCTCATAGGCATGTAAAAGCTGGACCTTGAATAAAGAAGACCAAAAAAGAGTTGACACTTTTGAGTTGTGATGTTGGAGAGGAATACTAAAAGTACCATAGACTGCCAGAAGAACAAACATATCTGTCTTGGAAGAGGTGCAGCTGGAATGCTCCTTTGACGTGAGAATGGCCAGACTTCACCTAACTTATTTTGGTCATGTCATCAGAAAGAACCCTGGAGAAGGATATCATGCTTGGTAAATTGGAGGGTCAGCAAAAAAGAGGAAGACCCTCAATGAATGTATTTACACAGTGGCTACAACTATGGGCTCAGGCTTGTTAGGACTGGACAGGACTGGGCAATGTTTTATTTTGTTTTACAGTGTTGCTATGAATCAGAGCTGACTTGCGAGCACTAACAACAACAACAACAACAACGATATCTTCACTCTTCCAAATATAAAATTTAAAAAATTTTTAAACACACATTAAAAAAAAAACAAAAAAAAAACACCTCACTGCCATCGAGTGGGATCCGACTCATAGTGACCCCTCCTTGGGTTTCTGAGGCAGTATTGCTATGGAATTAGACAGTCCAATCTTCCTTCCAAGGAGTGGCTGGTGGGTTTGAACCTCCAACCTTCTGGTTAGCAATCAAAATTGAGTAGTCTTGAGACAGTGATTTTGTGGAGGTAAATTTATTACTTGTGGGCTCTGTGAGTAACTATATTGTAACACTCTAGTGGAAAGGAATAGACTGTAAAATAATCTTAGTACTTAAATTAGAAAACTCAAGCTTCCAAAATCACCTACAATAAACTCTAATTGGACTCTTTGACTCTTCATTGGATGGTGGTTCCCAATTAACAGTTTCTGTAACCAAAACCATATATTTTAACAAGTTAATGGTGAAACTTCTATTTTTATTTTCATGTTTACTTAAGTTAAATTCATTACAGGGAAGTAACTGATTTTTCAACTTGAGTGAATAATTGGTATCCCTTATTATTCTAACTTGGTCTAAGTCTTCCCTTGCAACATAACATTTATTAAATAAAGGACCATATACTATCTGAGGGCAGCACACATAAAAAGTACTGATTCCAATAAACATAACACTATTATTTGAATTGCTGTTTTAGATATATTTTATTAGGAATAGAAATGTTTTTCATACATTTAATTTTCCAGTTTTTTAAGTCCAAATGTATATGGACCTATGTTTTACATATCAGTTCAATATTTAATCATCCTTTAGGGAATCAGAATTAGGCTTTAATTGATATTTCTATCTTTATATTACATACTTTAAATATCATGAAATGATATTGATTAGGATTCCTGTTTTTTATAACATCCCACTGAAATTAGAATGTCATATAATTTATTAATGACAGTCACTGAGAGAGTACCTCTTCTAGGATGAGAAATTCAAGGCAATGTGTGTATATCTGTGTCTACAGCTGCAAATATATGCGTACATTTTCAGTTTTCGTATTATTAATTTTCAAATATTTTATGATGCAGATTAAGAATAGTTTTCACTCAAACTACATTTCAAGGACAGCAATGACATTTATATGCCCTCTGCCACCCCTACCCTGCCAAACAGGACAACTAGAGCAATGGGTTCCTATTTATATGTAATAACACATACTGGGATAACATTATAGAAAAAAGCTAGCATTTAATTTCTTTAAAGTCTTTTCAAAATAATAAATGTTAAGATTAAAAAAATCTAATTATTGTTGAATGAAGATTTTATCTAAATATAATACTTTGTTTCATAAAATTAGAGGTCATCTTGAATACCTGGGTGAAATTGATCCTTGAGGGATCACTATATTAATTAGAGTGTTCTGCAAGCAGAATAGGATTAACTTATCTCTCCCTCAACAAATTTGCTATCTAACAAGAACAAAGAAAAAAAAAATGGTGGAAACACAGGTTATACATTCAAACAAGCAAAACTATCTATAGTCATAGAAGCATACACGCACTTTGGAAGAGTAAGAAATCTGAAATAATCTAAAGAATATTACTAAAGATGTATAACAATCTTAACAACTTTAAGATGGATAGAGAACTATTTCAGGAAGAATGATATTCTGATTGAGTTTAAAGCAAACATCTAGGATAGAGGAGATACATTTGCAATAACAAGAGGTCACACATACTTGGGGAAGGAACAGATATTTATTGCACAGATGATGAGACAGAATGCAATGAGAAGGAAAAGAGATCTTAGGAAGGATAGAGGTCTAGTATAATGATTTGGCTTGGCACATTCATGTGTTCACAATCAAGTGATTTACTTATTGATGCTCATAAGTGAAATTAAAATTGTATTTTCAAGGGCTGTTATACACCTAAGACAGTTGAGATGTAGCTCAATATTATCTTCAAAATAGAAAATAAATAATGTAGTAGGGGAAGAGTTAGTGGGAAAAAAATATGCAAGGCATCAGCAGGTCAAGCACTGAGGCTGGAGAGCAATCTATTATGAACTTTATTATTAATTCAGATTTTGTCCTCTGTCTCATAAGCTCTGTATTTCAGTTATTCATGGTAATAAATTCTATCTATCAATTGTACTTTACTATTTTTGAGATGAAATCAACTTCCTCCTTCCTTCCTATGTCTGACATTATTCTACAATTTCAGGGATCTCATGTGTGTTAATGAACCTTTTAAAAGAATCTAACTTACAGTTGGTTTGCACACTGCGAGAATCTGGTTCATCATCAATACAGCCAGATACAGTAGCAAATTTCTGGCTCACTAGTTTGAAGGGTGTTATATTCTTAGACTGTACTAGTAAAAAAAAATGAAGGAAATGGAGTCATATATCCCTTGGCAAGAAGTGACAATCTTTACTCAGAAATGATAAAGTTTTACTGACTTGCATAATTTTTCCTCAAAATTTTCCATTTGGAATGATTTTTCTAACTGCTAGTTGTATTTTGCCACAACCAAAAACTAACAAGATTTAGTATTAACCAAGAAGGCAATGCTTTGCCTGTATCTTCCTACCGAAAGGAATAGATTTTTTAATCTGTAACTATTAGGTAAACTTCCAAAAGTGTACACAATTGAGTATTGTGGATTCCAGTGAGTGATTTTGATAAAAATCTATAATAAATGTGATAAAATGAAACTCAGAAGAATTAAATCCTTCAATGACTATTATATAACACAGATGAATTTTCTGAAGAGAGTTTGTCTTTGGCAAGTTAATACTTTCAATATTTTCTCTTGGCCAATCAGAAACTCAGCCTAGGGTCGTATGTTGTTCCTAGTATTTTAATACAGACCAGCCCATCTTCTATTTTTGGAAACTAATAAAACCAGGGAAAAAATTTAAAAAAAGTATGGTGATTATTTTCATGTCCTTATTATGATGCTTCTCTTTATTCCTTTCATACTTCTCAGTAAGACAACTACATAATTATACATCTTTAAGATTGGTCACTGTTCAAGTCTTTGTGAATAAGCTTTTAAAATAATCATATCTTAGTAAAGTATAAAAATCTACCTAAAATTCTATTCTGAAAAACAATATAACATTTATAAATGCTCAAACACCAATCACTGAATCCTGTAATTAATGGCCTAATTTGCACATTCTCAGTTCCTTAGAAGGAAATATTTAGAAATCTTTCTTGATATTTAAGCAAGTAAAACATTTGACTTCATAGATTCCAAGGTATTCTCAATTTTATTAGCATATTTAAAAATGTTGTTTCTCCAAGATGAAACCTTTTGCACACAAAGTACTGTGTTGTCAGTGAAGGCAAACATTGATCTATGGGTGGATAGATGAGTGGACAGGCTGAACTACTAGGTACTACTATGCAGGGGGCAGTGTGCCCATGATCATGTATAGGGTTGGCAGACAATGTTTCTACAAGTGTATTTGTATGTTCTTTAAGAAATTACAGTATATAGCAGAGTTAACAAGGAACAAGGTTGTAGTCACTTCTTGGCCACAGCCAGCAACCCAGAGGGAGCAAGTAGTTGGACTTGTGGGCTCAGGACCATGGTTGCAGCGGACATCAAGCTCTAATGGCATAACGTACTGTGGTGGTTAAGTTTGTGTGTCAACTTGGCTGGGCCTGGTTGAGTGGCTGGGCAGTTGGTGGTAGTGTGACTTGTCCCTTCTAGCCATTGTCCTCCAATCTGTGATGTATTGTAAATCCTATTATCCATGCCTGTTTGGGGTGGTGTGGTAGTTAAAGTCCGGTGTCAACTTGCTGGGCAGCTGGTAGTAGCTGTTCCCTATAATGGCTGGCAATCGGCTCTCTGGTGGGATTTGCCTTGTGCTGCTCATTGTTAAAGCCATCCACTTGGGTTATTTCTGTTGGAGCAACACAGGTGGAATGTATCTTGAGTATTGCCTTGCTGGAGGGTATAATTCAAATCACCCTCCTCAGCTTCCTTGATGGTATACCTAGGAACCTCCTGGGAAGGTACACCCTCTTCTTGCTCCGGTTCTTGCTCATCCTCATCTCACCCCTGGATTTGGGACAGCAGCCGTCACCTGATCTGCTGATCAAGGTTCATCAAACCCTGAGAATTGGGAGGATCCTACAGACCCATTCATGGACCTGGGACTTGCCAGCCTGCCAGCCTCCACCACTACTATGTGAGATGATCCCTTGGGTGTCTGTGAGTTCTGTGAGGTGTTACAGTGAAATACAGAACCCTAAGAATGGGGAAATTACTTGGAGGAGGAGGAGAAGTTCATGTCTGAAATGATGGAGTGGCACGGTAGTTTGGACATTTGGGACATCTTTAACCTCCGCCTCATGGGGACCAGCCTTATGCTGATCTTTCTGAGAGAAACTGTTCAAGCACCCATGATGAGACTGGTAATCAGCTTCATGGTAGAATCTACCTTCAGCAGCTGAGTAGCTGCCTTAGGGATGTGGTCTGCTTCCTGTATATAAGGAGAAGCCTTGGGGAACAGTCTCTAGCTTATGGCATGCTTGAACCCTGAATGTAGCCATATCATTGTTCAGCAGCCTGCCATGTTCTGCTAACCTTGGGACTTTCAATGTACTTAAATTAATGGCCTGCTGTGTGGTTTGGTAACATCAGGACTCTGCCATTTTATTTGTTGACCTTGGGCTTGTTAGTCCCAGCAGCCAGTAGCTGTCTGAGTGAAGAGATGCCTCTAGCTTCAGTGGGCCAAGAGCAAGAGGCAGAGCTGAAGCCCAAGGTTGAGGGGCTTTCAAATAGCCTCTCTAGCCTGTCATTTGGAACTCAGACTTAAAGGCTCCAAACTATAAGAATAATCTCCTGTTTGTTAAGGCCATCCTATTTGCAATATATATTTCTGTCAGAGTGGCACTAAGTAACCAGAACACATACTACACAAAAACCTTGTGTCATATCCCACTTTGGCGAGTAGCGACTGGGATCTTTACAGCTTGCAAGAGGCCATCTAGATGCAACGATGGGTGTCTCCTCATCCAGAGCAAAGAAGAATGAAGAAAACCAAAGAAGCATGGAAACAATTAGTCTAAGTGAATGGTACACAATGCAATCCTCAACCCATATGACTATGAGACCAGAAGACCTAGATGGTGCCCAGCTTCCACTGTCAACCACTCAGAGGGGGATCTATGTATGAGATCTTGGGTAGAGTGGAAGAACAATGTGGAACAAAACTCAAAAATCATTTAAATAAATTAAAAAACAGGTACAAGTTGGGTAGTCTGATAAAGCCTGGTGGAACCCTTGAGACTATGGCCCCTAGCTGCCCTTCAGGTCTGGAATTGAACCCACTCCTATGGCTTTCAGCCAAGCAAAAGACAGGCATATGAGCTGAATACGTACATTAGGAAGAGAGATCAATCATGGGATACTAGAAGGGCTGTGTCTGTACAGGGAGACAGCTTGTGGGCAGGAGTGGATGGAAGGGAAGGACACAGGGAAGAGGTAACTATGGGCAGGAAGTGGGAGGGGAGCTGTTGCATTGTGGGAGATTTCAGTCAATGTCATGAGACAAAATGTATGTGTGCTGCTCTATGGAAAGTGAATTTGCTCTGTAAACATTCACCCAAATTACAATAAAAAAAAAAAAAAGTCTCTTTACAGGAGTAATATAATAATAATAGCTTATAGAAAAAAAATAGTTACAATAGATTCCAACTGTTAAGATGTACAGTAGCTTTATCTTGTGACATCGCTCTAGGTTATAAAACTGAAATTATGAAAATTCAGCTTTATACAAATTGTCACATAAGACACATCTGCAAATTTTGAGTTATAGAATACAATATTGTTAAGTTAAATATGTGCTAAGGTGAATTAAAGAAGAGGCAGGTAGAGCTGAGGTCCTCAGGTTGTGCTGGGTGAGATGATGAGTTGAAATGAAGACAAGGGATATCAAAACTATAATCCCTTGTCCCATAAAAGACAGAGCAATAGTGGCTCTGTATTTCTTGCATGAAGGGTTTGCATCCCACCCAAAGGCTTGGTCATTTAAGGATTCAGAAATGACTTTGGGGATGGAGTCCAGTATTAAAGGAGAAGATGATGTGATCCCTCTCACAGTCCATATAATCAAGAATGTATGAGGACAAAACCATGAATGAGGGAATTCCACTGATACAAAATGATAGGTAATGGCAAATTATAATAGAGCTCTTTTCTCCTGCCCTCTCTGTCTTTCTTTCTTTCCTTCCTTCTTCCCTTCCTTCAATCCTTCCTTTTCGTTTTGCCTGTCTCTAGCAAATATTTTGGAGCTCCGATGGTGTAGTGTCTAAGGCATTTGACTACTACCCAAAAGGCTTGTGGTTCAAACCCACCAGCCACTCCTTGGTAGGAAGGTTGGGCAATCTACTTCTGTAGTGATACTGCCTCAGAAACCCAAGGAGGGGTCTCTATGAGTCGGATCTGATTTGAAGGCAGTGGGTTTTGTTTTGTTTTTTTGGTTTAGCAAATATTTATAAATACATACATGTATCAGGCATTGATCTGGGGACTGGCTCTAAAAACGAGCAACACAGATAAAAGACTGTATTGCATTCTAGTTGGGAAGACAAACAATAAATAGATAAACATGTAATAAAAGACAAAACAGGGCAAGGAGATAGTGACCGGTGGTAATGGGGATCGAGGAGTGAGGGACCTTTGAAACGGTATAGTCAGGGAAGATCTTACAGAGGTACTATATACAAGCAGAGACCTGAAGGAACTAAGGGATTACGTCATACAAATCTATAAGGGAAAAAGGGTTACATGGAGAGGGGCTGGCAGTCACAATTCCCTGAAATCTCAAATTACTTGATTTCTGGACTCTGGCAAGAAATCTGTACTTTGCTCAGAGTGTAGTGAGAAATTGTTGGGCAGTTAGAAAAGATTGATTTCTGGATAAGAAAGACAGTACTACTATGGTGATCAGTTAAGGAACTACTATAGAGTACTAAGCAAGAGATGGGTTAGACTAAGGGGGCAGCAGTGAAGATCATGAGATTCAAGACCTATGTTGAAGATAAGACCTAAAAATTTTCTTGTGAACTGACAGTATTGTGTTAAGGAAAGGAAGGGGTTAAGCCTATTTTTTATAACAACTACAATTTCCCATGCCTTTTTATTAAACGTGAACTTAAATAAGGTTTCTGTACTAGTCTGTGGATTTTATTGTGATATTATTAAATATATTTACATATATGTAAGTTCACTGAATAAGGTGTTTGATTGCCAACCAGAAGTTTGGCAGCTATAACCCACCAGCTGCTCTGTGGGAGGAAGATGAGGCAATTTACTTTCATAAAGATTTATAACCTTGGAAACCCAATTGGGGTCTCTATGAATCAGAATTGACTTAGTGGCGGTGGGTTTGGTTTTTAGTTTTTTGGATCATTGAATTTCTGTATTTTAATGGATTAAATGATAGCTTCCCAACCACATGTCTTTTTCAACACTATTTCTCACCTCTCAACTAAAATTTCTGATTTCCCATGTGGACAGGTTTAGGTAGGAAAGGCAGCAAGAATGGCAAGTTGGCTCTAGTAGAATATAGGCTTACAGGAATGTACATTATATATATGCAAAGCCATGAATATATATATATCAAATGTCAGCAAATCCACCTAGTTTTTTTAGTTTATTTATTATAGCCAAATTGTAATAGCCATCTTGTATCACAAACTATAGAAATAAATCTATTGTGAACTGAAACTACTGGCTTTCTCTTTGACATATATTCTTACTTAACAATTCTCATTTTCATTTATCTGAGCCCTTTCTCTGACAAGAAATCTTTTGGATATCTGAGGAATACAGACACTTTATCTCAACATTCCCAAAGCACTTTTTTCCATATTACTTGACACTGCTAATTACCAGGAAAATAATTTTATCTTTGTAATTTGAATGAATAAATATTATACTCATGAAATCTGAAAGAAGTTAAAGCACCCATAAATGTACAAAGTGTGAAGTTGAAATGTAATTTTGAATGAATGACATTCCCACTTAAGTAGTGATAAAGATATTTTTCTCGCTGTATTGTTGAAACATTGAAACTGGATAGAGTATCAGTAAAGTGGCACACGGTTAAAGTTCTCAGCTGCTAACTGAAAGGTTGAAGGTTTGACCTTACCAAATGGGTCTGCATGAGAAAAGACATGATTATCTGCACCTTTAAAGACCACAGCCTAGGAAACCCTAGAAGTTCTACTCCGTCCTATAGAGTCACTACAAGTAACGATCAACTCAGTTGCACAATGCAGTAGAACTCCAGCAGAGAACCAGAAACAAACAGTAGACACATGAATCCACCTGACAGTTGGAGGTAAAGTAGATTAAGGACCTAGAAGTCAGAGGATGGAGTGAAAACAGGTAAACCAGTTTATTGGACATCACTGAGGTTGAGGCTGCTGCAGAAATGATCAATAGTTATTCAAGGTCAGCCACGTTTGGAACTCATATTCCACCAGTTCTCATCACCTTTTAAAATTCTATTATTTATATTGCCACTATTTCTACTATGCTTTAAGATCTTTACATCCTTATTTTACCTGCCTTCCAGCTTTGGTCTCTTTAGAAATTCTCAAAGCTTTACTTATTCTTCACAACCATACTTCACATAGGAGCTCTAGTGGTGTAGTGCCTAAGGCATGTGACTGCTAACCAGATGGCTGGCAGTTCAAATCCACCATCCACTCTTCAGAAGGAAGGTTGGTCAATCTACTTCTTAGAGATACTGCCTTGGAAACCCAAGGAGGGGTTGCTATGAGTCAGATCCAACTCGATGGTCAGTGAGTTTTTTTTTTTTTTTAATATACTTCACATGCATTTCAGTGCCTACAGTCCAGTTCTTCTACTGCCATTTCTTTCATTGTCATTGCCTCTTAAAACATTTTTACCTCTTTCACTCTTATCTTTGAACATAATTTGCTGAGAGGATATA